>NC_135796.1:2142500-2466666 GCF_051106095.1 Pogona vitticeps | reverse complement strand
TCTTCGTATCAAGATTGCAGACGATGCCCATGGAGGGGGTTTGAACTCTGAAAGTGATAGAAAGAGGCTGTAGTTGATCTTAGTCTCCCTCCCTTGTAAAATGGGTAGGACATGAACTTGTTTGCAATTTAAATACAGACAGTAAGGGATACTTTTGGTAATGAAACACAGTTCCAAGCTACCTAAAATGAAGTTCAGTCTTGCCAGAAGGATGTGGGACATCGGGGCTTGCTATATTTAAATGGACTTAAGATTCATAGCATTTGGAGCTTGATGACCCCCCTCCCCAAACATACATACAAGAGACAGAAATTCAGTTTCCAAGATTTTTACAGGACCCACCCCACTTAAACTCTTTATTAAATGCATACGTTGCCTCTCGCTTTCCAAAGGAGATTGGATCGGAAGCGATTTACGTAAGTGTAAGGAAAAGGAGACACAGATGTAACATGTTCTCTTGAACTCCCTACAGACGGTCAAAATCTGCCCTGCTTAAAACTGTGCTCAGTATAACAAGCCCAGGTGTTAAAAATGCAAATTTCTAGGAGGTCATCATCACCATCACCATCATCTTAGAACTGCAGAGCTGGAAGGGACCCTTTGGGTCATCTAGTCCAGCCCTTGTCATAGGTACACAGCGAAGGAAGAGAGGACGCAATCACATGGAGGAAAAGCTTGCATTTTGGATACCTGATGTTATGGTCCAGGGTGACCTCTTTTCTGGCGATCACACGATGATGCGCTGGAGATCACGGAGCCACCCAATTATGCCCCGTGTCCAATCTGGACCTTTTCCGCCCCACGATAGGGCTACTGTTTCTGGGGGACAGGCTGGAATGATTTTTGCAGAACCGATGGGCTTGCTTTAAGGGAGAACAGCTCATATCCTCCAGCTGTTGGAGTTTTTGCAATCTTGCATGCTGCCTACAGGTATGAATGATAGGGAGGGGCAATCTGCCTGGCACTAACCAGCTGTTCCTTCCTTGCTTCTGAATTCGAAAAGAGCCCCGCCTCTCTGCTGGGAGCTTTCCTCTCCTCTCTTTAGTCTGTTGGAAGCCGGGTTTGCTTGTTTGCTGTTGATTTTGTTCAGTACTGTAGGTCATGGAATATTTTTTACTCTTTCTCCTACAAATATCTCAGGGTAAGTTATTGAGACTGTATATGCCAGTTAATGAGAAAGGGGTGGACTGCTTGGGGAAACTTGAAGCTATTCACCTCTGCCGATCTCTGTAATTAAAAAATAATAAGCTGACACATGGGTGGAAAATGGGACCTCCTATTTGGGGTCCGATGGTCGCAGTTTAGGCTGGTTGTGATTTCTCTGCCATCTCCAAAGCTGGATCCGGGGTAAAGGACCTCATGCACATGTGTAACGATTTTGAAATTTCCAGATTTCTTTCTCATCCAGAACAATTTGGTTTTTCTCCATTTTTGTAACCCGAACTTCTGAGTTGTCTCTTTCTTGAAGGTTTAACTAGGATGGATAAATGCGTAGCCTTCCCGTCAGCGATAGACCCTGTTCCCAACAGCCGTGGTTACAGGAATTAGGATCTAAAAACTGGTGGAGGGTTGCCCCCGAGTTGAATTAAGAACACACCGCTAAGCAAGTTTGCTTGGGAGTAAGTTCCATTGAACTCCATGGGATTTGCACTGAAAGACCAAGAGCACCGCCGGATGGCCGCCTTCTCCTACGGATGACGTGCACCGTGCCGGGTGGGGAACTGGGTTTCATAATCTGCCTATAAACCAGCCGCCTCTAAAAACAAGAGGGAAAACCTTGGTCCTGGATTATTTGAATATGTTAATTCATTTAAATGTATACATGTTTTTAAAGCGGCCTATTGTTTGATGCTAAGGTTTGGCAGCTGGAAGGGGGGAGAGGGAGAGAGCAGAATCGTTTGCATGTACAGTATTTGTTCATTGAAATGGGTGTGGATTTGCCTTTCCAGCAGAAAGTGGCTGAGCCGGTTGGGTGGCCGGCGACCCCACGCCGGTTCTCTGTAGGTCCCGAAAGATGGCCGTGAGGGATTCTCTTCCTCTGGAGAGTAAAATGAACGGCAAGGATCACTTGGGAATGGACAGATCTGGCCACGCAGGGGTGAACCTGGCTGTCCTCGTGTTAGGATCCGCAAAGGTGGTGGGGACTTTCCTTCCAGAACAAGAGGGGTCAGGCAAACATGTCCTAGAAATGGAGAGAGAAAAATGGTGCATATTGCAGAGTTTTGAATTTTTGGTTAAATTCCTCTGGCTGCACAGCAGAAGTACAAGGACTCTAAAACAGAAGAGGCTTGGCTACCCCAGAGGAGACAGTGTTTTTTTCCTTAACTGGCACTTACAGTCCCAACAACTCACCCTGAGACATTCGTGGTAGACGGAATCAAACTGTTTTCTTTATTTATAATCATGCCACAGATCAAGCAGGAAAGCTGACAGAAGGGGGACGGCTTCAGGCCACAGGTCTCGACAGACTAGCTCTGCTCTTCCAGCAGACAACAGAGAGGGAAAGGGATCCAGAGCAGAGAGGCGGGGCTCTCTTTGAATGCAGAGGCAAGGAAGGAATGAGATTGGTTAGCGCTGGATAGATGGACAGCCACCCCTGCCCAGCAAAGGTCCCTCCCAGCCAAACCTGCAAAAGGCAGGATACGAAGATACAATGTCCAACTCTGTGTGTGTGTGCGCGTGTGTGCGTGCGTGTGTGCGCGCGTGCATTTAATATATTTAGCAACCAGCTTCTGTCCAGCCCTGTCCCTAGATGAGAAGGGGTGTTCTCTAACACCCATCATTGCTCACTACTGGCATAAAAGCTGGTAGGGCTGATGGGAGCTGCAGTCCCACAGCAGCCAAAGGGCCCCATTTCCAAAGTGAAAATGAATAAATTTATGCACCAGTTTTTGAGTCCAGAGTACTACAATAACTTTTGTCAGATGAGCCCTCAATAGCTTTGGCCTGCTAATTTTCATGTTAAAGCAGAGTTTAAAGATGTTTTACTCTGAATCTTGCTGCCTGAAATTTGGCAAAATTACTTCCTCTTTGTGGTCTGCTATCGAATCTCTGAATTTCACACACACCAGGGCATAGGAAAGAACTTTGGAACTGTTTTCATTTTTTCAACACACTGATTTTACAAGCTGTCCAAACAGTCCCCTTTTCTGAGCTTCATGACGTCACGCTGCGGCAACGATGGCCAGCACGCTCGGTCCAGAGAGGGACGCCATGGAAACGCTTCAGGAGCCAGAGGGGCTGTGGCTTATTTGCATCTTTAAGCTGCACAGGCTGCGTGGGCTGTTTGCATATAATTTGCATGCATCAGCTGGGATGCCAGAGCCTGGCTTTTGAATGGGGTGCTGTGTGTATGTGTGAAAACGTTTGTGCTATTTTTTTTTCCCCAGGACTGAAGCTTTATTTCTAAAAGGGAAACTTATAAAGGTAGCTTTTGGTGTGACTCGTCTGTTAAAAAGAAATTCAGATTGTTCCTCTCTCACGCCCATAAGCATCGCTGTGTTCATGCGCATACCGAGGGTTGGTGGGGAAACCTAGTGTTTGATATGATCAAAGAGCGGTTTCGCCAATTCCGTGCCCCCAGTGAATTTCCGTGAGTGAGCCAATGGTTTGGATCCAGTCCTTCTGAGTCCACCTTTCTCTCTGCTATACCACATGGCTTTTCAAAACATTTCTTCACTTGTAGAATTCCAGATATCCTGGTGGGCCAACAGCTTTATTAAAACCATAAAGTCCAGGCTGATTGGGGACAACTGTGAAATGAAACCTTCCTAGAGTACAGCAGTCTATCTCAGAACGGCAGCATCAGGCTTTCCCAGAAATGTGGATTTCCCTTCCACAGCTGGAGGGATGACCATAAAAAAAATGACAAACAGGTCTTTTGTAAAGTCAGCGGGTTTTAATGACTCGTTCAAGACCTAGCCTCCCTCGTTTCAGTCGCATTGGAATGGAGTTGCTTTAGTCATGCAGTATCCCTAAGGGGAGATCCGTTGCTCTCCTGAGCTACTGAGAGGGGTGATCAGTTCAGAGGAAATAAGGCAGCTGTAGGATGGTGGCAGATGGTGTCGTAGTGCCTGCTACTCAGAAAGCCCTGGGGCGTCACACCTCCAAGCCCTGGGTACACTACACCTCTGGGAGCAATCTAAGCCCCCGGCTCAATGCAAGGATGGGACATCCACACTGGTGGGCTTTGGGAGAGTGAGGGGGAAAAAAACCCTCGTTTCTCAGGTTTGGAGGACGTTGATGGCCGGCCTGGGGTCCAACCCCAGGGAGAAATGCTTTCTGTGACATCCATCGGTGATCCTTAACTTTTTGGGAGCGGGGCTGGCTGTTCCTAAGGGCCGCCGGTCCCTTGCGTGGCGAAACCGGTGCCTTTCGACTTTCGAAGTCGACTCCAGGGACGATTCTTTGCTTTAGAGCCGGGCGAAAGGGTCGTCCTTTCGGGGAGCAGAGTTCACCGTTGCTCCTAAAAAAGTCAACCTTCCCGGCCCAGGTCTCCCCTCTTTCCAAAGGCTGAAGCCTCTCAATGCGAAACCGGGCCCATTGGGGTGACAGAAAAGTTCCCTTTACACAAATCCTGTCGGAGGGAGTTTCCCTTCTCTCTGGAGCAAAAAAGGCGATTTGCATCAGCTTCATGCAAATTTATTCAAAGCCAGAAACGTTGTACAGTATTTTTCCCCCCTGGTTGGGAAACTAGCTCTCCTGTCTGATTTTAGACCATGGTTCTAATTTTCCTGGCAGGCATCGGAGCTGCGATTCATCCTCTCCTCTCGGCGTTTGTCTCGGCCACGGAAGGATCCCCAGTGAAAGGAGAACGGTGGGGTCCCCAGCACCCCCGGAAACGCTGAGTCCCTCTTCTCTCATGAGGGTTCCCGGGCTGCCGGACGGACACGCAAACCCGCTTTCATGCCCCAGAGCATCAAGGGGGCAACATGGCCGGAGCGACGCCTCAGGTAGGAGATGTTTGCACGCCGCAACCTTCTGCGAAACAGAATTTATTTTGTAAATAATGAGATTCTGCAAATCCTTCTGCAAATCCTTATCGGTTTATCTTCTTACTGAGTTTTATTTATTTGGGCTGTGGTTGTCTTTGCAGTATTGTGGCCTTCTGCTTATTCGTTGTGGTGTTGTGCTTTTCTGTCGTGCCATTAGCAGGTGAGGCCCCTTAACACACGTAAAATAGGCCAGGGTTCTTTCTCTGTTTGCGCCTGGGAAGCAGAGGTGTAGTGCAGGGTGGACAGGCAGGGGCCAATGGGAGGTGTAGTCCAGTGGGGTTGGGGGAAAAGCTGAGGTCTTCGTGAGCCTGAGCTCCTAACAGGAATATGGGAAATAAATACATCTGTGATCCCGTCTTGCCTGTTCGTTCTAAAGGGATGTGATCAGAGTCTAGTAGAGTACAGTGGTGCCTCGCACAACGAGTGCACTGTAGAACGACGAATCCGCACAACTGGGCCGTTCTAGCGATTGCAAATGCGATCGCACACCGACGGCACCTATGGCTCAAAATCGCAGAGCGAAGGTCGGTAAGCGGTTCGCTTACCGACCTTCGCTTTGCGACCCACCAATCAGCTGTTCGGCGGCTTCAAAATGGCCGCGAGAAGCCCCAAAATGGCCACGCACAGCGTTTTCACGCCCTCATTAAGCGAGGGGAGGGTGCGAAAATGGCTGCCGGCCATCGGAGAAACATAGCTGTACGGTGAGTAAAGCTGCTATTGGATCAAAAAAAGCCATTGGAACACATTAAACTTAGTTTAATGTGTTCCAATGGCTTTTTTTGATCCGTACAGTGATGTTTTCACACAGCGAGGGTTAATCCGGAACGGATTAACCTCGCTGTGCGAGGCACCACTGTAGTTTTTTTCAAGCTATGCCTTGCATTCTGAGAGTCTGGGTCTGAAAAAGATAATTATTCTAACATTTGGGTGGGATCCGGGGGCAGAGTGACCCCCTTGCGCAGGGTGGGGGCTGCTTTGCTCGGGGTTAGTCTTGGTGCAAGACCTCCTCGAAATTTCTATGCACCAAAACGGTGAGTGCTTTACCATTTCCTTCCTCTGGGGGCGCTGTGGGACTGTGTGCAGCTTGCCCAAGGCTACCTAGGCTGGCTCTTCTCCTGGAAGGCACAAGCGGAGAATTGAACTCCCAACCTCTGGTTTTACTGCCAGAGGCTTAAACCACTGAGCTATCCAGCCAGTCTAGAGATGTGTTGCAGAGGATTTTAACTGTAGGCTGCCCTCATTTTGCCATCTTTAATATTCATTGCTTTAAAATTCATTGCCCAAAGCAGGGCAGGCCACAACACTCGGCATCTGCTCCGTCTGCAGCTTCTTGGTGGTGATGCATTAATACCAGAGTATTTTTTGCTGAAAGAAGATAGTCTACCTTTTCATTTTCCTGCCTGTCTTAACTCTTCCTCCATAAGGGTAGAGTGGGATCTATAGAATGGGCCTAATCACTCATTTTACATTCACGAGAAGATCCTTACAGTTTTTACTAAGAATTGTACTAGGAAATCCCAATCAAAAGGGGACATATTCTTAAGTAACTCTTCTCCATCCCAGACAGTCCAGGAAATTCTTCTATCCACTTCTAGTCTATTATCCTTCCATTTCCAGATCAAGATGTGGAAATGACCGGGAGAAAAAAGTACCAGCTATTTAACTACTGTATTACTGAGTTCGTATGGACATTTAAACTGACAATTAAATTTTTATTTTTCTAAGTTTCCCATCTTGGTCCCAGATGGGGGACAACAGTCAGAATTCCTGGTTGGGGGTTCAATTCTCCATTATGGAAAAGAGCCAGCCAGGGTGGCCTTTGGTCAGCTGCACAGTAACAGGGTGCCCCCTAGAGGAAGGGAAGGGGACACCACTTCTGAGTATTCACTCCCAGGTCAACTCTGTAAATGGTCACTGTAAGTCAGAGGTATGGACGGGCTTTGGGCTTTTTTCCCTTTCTTTCAGGATTCGGTAACTTTTGAGGAAGTGGCCGTCTCTTTTTCTCGAGAGGAGTGGGCATTGCTTACGGACTGGCAGAAGGACCTCTACAAAGATGTGATGAGGGACAACTACGAGATGCTGAACTCGTTAGGTAGTTATTGATGGTAGTTTATGGTGGCTTTTCTACATTGATCGCTTGAACCAATATGAATGGATTTTGATTTTAGAAAAAGTAGAAGCCCTGGTGGCAGAGGGAAAAACTACACTTTTCTCTGAGCTGGTTCACCTTTCCTTTTGTGTGAGGTGGTCAATTGGCGGGGGGGGGGGGAGACATCCAGCCCAGCCCTAACCTGTAGCATTTCCCACATTTGTTATTCCTTGTAGTTCCATCTTGCAGTGAATGTTGTACTGGATATCTCCCAAGTCACAGCTGACCAGTTTATTTTTTATTAATTAATATTTTATTAATTAATAAATAATTAATATTATTTATTAATTGATTAAATATTATTAAATATTATTTTATTAATATTATTTTATTAATTTCCAATAACGTAACAAGAACAACTATACAAAACACTACTAACGTATCGATTTAAAAAGACCCCCCCTCCCCCTCCAATGATCAAACTGTGCTCTTCTCCATCACTGTTGGGACTAGTTTTCTATTTCGTGTTTTCATTATGTTTTATAACACCCCATTTCTCTCCAGAAATACTGTACAATGTTTCATTTCCAGGAGTATACCCTTTCCCTTTCTCAAACAGATATACCTAAAATAAATTCCATATTTCTTTAAGAACATTAATATTCAACATTTCTGTTCTAATCTTGGTTTCACAGATTAATTTATCACTAGACAATGGCCATATTCCACCATTCTTTATACCATTTCCCCATATCAAATTGGTGGTTATTCTTCCAGTTCTTTGCAAATATCAGCCTTGCCACATTTGCCATAATAATAATTAGTTCCTTTTCTTCCCCCTTGAATTGATTTTTATTAATCATATTTAACAAAGCTATTACTGGAGACATGTAGCTGCTCGGTTTAACGACGAATCCGGATAGCGATGAGGTTTCTGCGATTGCAAAAGTGATCGCATTGCGATGTTTTAGATGGGTAAACATCGCTTTGCGATGATCGGTAAGCGTTTCGCTTACCAATTATTGCATAACAATGTTTTTTAAACAGCTGGTTGGCGGTTCCAAAATGGCTGCCAGGTAAAACAAATGGCTGCCTGCAGCATTTTCGCGTCCTTTCCTCGCTTACCGGGCAGCGAAAATGGCGGCCGCATGGAGGATTTTCGCTTTAACGTGAGTTTCCCCCCCATAGGAACGCATTAAACGTGTTTTAATGCGTTCCTATGGGCTTTTTTGCCCCGCATAGCAACGAATCTGTATAGCGATGATTTTTTCAGAATGGATTATTGTCGCTATGCAGGGCACCACTGTATATATAATGAAAATCTCATGGTCACATCTCCTTGGCTTTTCCACGCACAGATCTTGCTGCCCATAAGCCTGATATCATCTTAAGGATTGAGCGGGGAGAGGAGCCTTGTGTTGGGAGATTGCAGCGTTCGAAGGCGAGGGAGAGGCCGAACCACGTCTTCTTGGGTAAGTCGTCGTCGCTGCAGGCGGATGGAGCAAGATTTCTCGCCTCCAGCGCAAGAGTGAGACAGAGAGCCCTTTCCTCCACACTAAGGTGTCTGCAAATTGAATAGCTTTCCCAACTTTGTCCCTATGAAAATTGCAAAGAATTTTGCGTAATTTCAAAAATTAGAAGCACTAAATGGGTTAAAAACAACAACTAGTCTTTCAATTTTTGCTCTCTCTGTGTGTCTATGTGTGTACATGCGCACATGCATGCACATGCTTTGATTTGTCAAAAGAAACAGTGCTGCTCGCGTACAAACAAAATGCAGTTCTTTGTCTCACTCTCACACTGGAGGAGAGTTATAAAAACCCGGGAGTTTGGAGACGCTTCCTCTTCAAAGTATCCCACTGGGTCGAAACAGATGAAATCAACAAAAATGAATGATTTAGTGATTGTTCTTGACATTCCTAGAGTTGAATTACAGCCACTTCCCAGTAACATCAGGAGGATCAAATTATGGACTGGTTGGACTGTTGTAATTGAGCTGGTTCTTTGTGTATAATGTCTCGATTTTGTGCACTTTTTCCCCCACCAGATGGTCAGATCCAGATTAAGAAGGAATGCTGTTTTGAGGAAGATCCAGCAGGACTGCCAGGCCAGGCCATGTACCCAGAACCATTAAAGGGGACCATGAACAATGGGGCCGTCGGTCAGTTCTCCCCATGGCCGGGAGGCCAGTTCAGTGCCAACCTTTGCTTGAACAGAATGGCCGTTCTTCCCCCCTGGCCTACGGAGCTCAGGTGGTCAAACTGCCCCATGGTGGGCCAGCAGCCGGCACCCAGGGCCTTTCACGTGGGGCATCCCAGGGTCACGAGGGACCGTTTCTGGCCTGTGGGTATTGCTGGATCCCAACCCGGTGCCCACGAGGAGATGCTGCTCATTTGCACCCAGTGTCAAAAATGCTTCCCGGCCCCTTTAGCTCACGGTCTTTCCCCCGCGGCCCCCGCCCGAGAAGTGACCCAAGTCTGTCCCGAGTGCGAAACCAGAAACGTGAAGGCACCTTCTTCCGCTGGAGCCCAGCAGCAGAGCCCCACTGTGGCTCCGCCGTGCGCCTGCGCGCACTGCCTGGCTGCCCCAAGCATCCGCCAGAGGGTCCCCAAAGAGGAGCGCCCTTACAAGTGTGGGAAGTGCGACAAGAGCTTCCGGTTTGCGCACGAGCACACCTGGCACCAGAAAGTGCACACTGGGGAGAAGATCTACAAGTGCAGCGAGTGCGAGAAGGTCTTCCGGCACCGCCAGGAGCTGATGTGGCACCAGCGGACTCACACCCCGGAGTGGCCCCACAAGTGTGGGGCCTGCGAGAAGAGCTTCCGCTTCAAGCAGGAGCTGACGTGGCACCTGAAGACCCATTCCGTGGAGCGTCCCTACAAGTGCCCCGAGTGCGAGAAGAGCTTCCGCTTCAAGCAGGAGTTCATGTGGCACCAGAGAGCCCACATCGGGGACCGGCCCTACAAGTGCCCCGAGTGCGAGAAGAGCTTCCGCTTCAAGCAGGAGTTTACCTGGCACCAGAGGAGCCACGCCAGTGAGAAGACGTACAAGTGCCCTGGCTGCGACAAGAGCTTCCGTTACAAGCAAGAGTTTGTCTGGCACCAACGGATCCACACGGGGGAGCAACCCTATCCGTGCGCTTCCTGCGATTCCACCTTCACCTGCCGGCAGGAATACATGCGCCACCAGCGCTTGCACGACGGCGAGAAGCCCTACCAGTGCCCGCACTGTGACAAAACGTTCCGCCGGGGCTCGACCCTGATCAGGCACCGGCGCATCCACACGGGCGAGGGGCCCTTCAAGTGTTCGCACTGCGACCGAACCTTCGGGCAGAGCGCGAACCTCATCAAGCACCAGAGGATGCACGTCGTGAAGCACGAGCTGGCTGAGAACGCGTCGGAGTGGCCGCCCTGCTTGCAAAACCCGGGGGGCCCCATCCAGCAGGAGACGGTCAACGTGCTGAGCCTGAAAACCGTCTCCGTAGGGGCCCTTCTCTTGCTCAACCTGCAGGAACCCAAGCAGGAGAAAGATCTGGATGGCCACTCACAAGCTTGGGAACCTCAGATGTGAACCCTGCTATGTCGCACCTTTGCTCAGAGAAGAGATTCTAGCTTCGAAACAGAGGATTGGGGTTGCCAGTTCGTCACCCAGCTATTTAAGGCCGATCCCCAAATTCCAGGCAGGCAAAGCTCTACGATCAAGGTGGCGTCCTCTAAAAGCACAGGGATGAAAGCAGATACCGAACGACAAGCCGATTCTGCCCATGTCCTTTCCTGCTTCGGAAAATGGGTGGGTCTTGCTTGCTTCTGGCCCGCAAGCAGAAGGAACCCAGGGAAACACACACACACAAACCTAAAACAAGTGGTTGTGTCTGTCTGTGTTCAGAGCTGCTCCCCAGCTGGTGGAAACAGAGGGGGAGATAAGTTTCTCGAAACTGGGAAAACTGCTTGCAGATTTTCTCCTGCAGACAGTGCTGGATTCGATGTGTGGGTTCTTCTGGATCTGATTCAGAAAGGCACATATTTTTAATTTTATTGTTTACGTTACACTACGCTAGATGCATTATATGCTATTGAGAATTGGGGCACGTTCAAGCTTCATTCAGTTGCTACTCTGTTCAGATAGATCTTCATGGGACTCAGGCTAGGGATTTAGGTAGGGTTGAAGAATACATCCGGTGTAGTGGGATATTTTTGTAACCTCAAATTATGCGCTTAGGTGGCCAACATCTGCTCTTGTGTCTGCAAGGACATCGTAAACATCTTCCTCGAGAATAAGCAGACGATCCTTAGCTTTCAGAACACGGCCAAACAGCCGGGAAAAACCTGCAACAATCATCCTTAGCTTTCACAAGGCTTCCCTTTCTATCATTTTGCAAGGCACTGCTTCTGGGTCATCCTTTCTGTTCCCTTGAGAATCAGCTTCCCAGGACCCAAACCTGTCCTTGCAACTTGCTTCCTGAGCCTGCCCTCGCCTGCCGGAAAATCTGGAGCTTCCTAGAATTGCTTCTGGAAAATGCATTTTGTCCTGTAATGATCCTGTATTATTTGCAGGTTTTCCCCCCAGTGGAATCCAGATGTTTTGACCTCACGTGGAACTCTTTCCTTCCCCCCCCCAACAAATATTCCTTTTTGCACACACAGAAAATCTCATAAAGATGAAAACACAGAATGGCTGCCCTGTGTTTTTTCTTTTCTTTGTTAAAGTTCGGACCTATCAACTTGGCAGCCTCTCCCTCCAAGCAAAACTGCATTTTCGGGGAGGGCAGTGCTTCTGAACCGTGGTTTCCTGGGAGATTTGCTCAGCTTGCCCCATTGGTTTGGAAACCACATCCAGCATTTGAAGATGGTGCTTGGTTTCCAACCTCCTTTTCTTGTCACATTGACTCAGCCAGCTGCACCCCTTGGCTTGACTCGCCCCCCCAAATAGTCAGATTGAAGCTGCATTGGTTTTTCTTTTGCTGCTGAATCCTGTGACACCTCATTTTGGGGAACGCACTGACCCATGTTGTTTTGAGAAACGACCACTGGAGGAAGATGGAAATGTTAGCTTGTCTGCCCTTCACCCTTATTCCTTCTGAGCGTTGACTTAGGGAGGTTGGAACTGGGAATGTTGTCCGGGCCCTTGAGCGATATAAGTTGGTGCCCCAGCTCATCAAAACAGGGTCCAGTTGCACGGGACCTTTTTCTGTCTCTGTCTCCCTATGACGAATGGGTGCTCCAAAGTTCAGGAAAAGGTGTGGACTGGAGAGCTTGAACAACCTAATCTGATGTTCTCCAGCTGCTGTTTTAATAGCAGCGTGGTTGCATGAAGCAGCGCTGATGTAGCAAATGTGGTTGAGGGATATTTACTTCTGCACAACGGGCAAAACAGTAACCTGGCTGAGCCCCGTCTGTCCTGAAGCCTTTGATCTCTTGAAGGAAATCTCGGTCCCACTTCTTTCTTTTCGGATGTTATTGTCTTGGCGTCATCCTGCCTTTCTGTGAAATCCAGCCGAGTGCTATTTTGTTACCGAAACAAATATTTTAATCTCCGGCTGTGTTGAGATAATGTCTTATGGAATATGCAATTTTATTTTTTTTAAAGAGAAGACACGGAATACATAAAGCAGGAAGGTGGTTGTTCAGCCTGGTCTGTAGGCACCGTTTTTTTTCTTCCTGGAAGGGAGCGACTGTCTTTAAAAGCTGCAAGAATCCCAGAAATGTATTGCTAGGTTTCTCTCCATGCAGGCAACTGCAATTTGGATGCCCATGGCATGGCTATTAAAAGCCTAGCATCCCCCTTTCGCGCTGATCCCTCCTGCCCAGCCACGTATACGTTGGCTGGAACCCGCTTCGTAATTTACACTTAGTGCCAATTTATTTAATTATCTGGAACTCCGTAAAGCCTAGCTTTTGTGCCCCATGTGTCTGGGGAAGGGGACTGTCATCCAGAAAAGCTCACTCTGAAATAAACCTGTTCGTCTTTTAAAGTGCCGCAAGACTTTTTTTGGGGGGGGGTTTCTTTCCGTTTCACATGTTAAAAACACAGGAGCCCTACAAAATAAAAGAGTTGGCAACTTTCTCCAGCAATCTCTCTCTAGATCTTTGTCATTTCGAAGTAAAAACATCATTCGCAAATGCCCTCTCTTTTGTTGGCCGGTCATTATGAATATTAATATTTTCCCTGTTTATTTTTATTCAGTGCTCTAGCCAGATTTGCATTAATCCAACAGCCCTTTGAGAGAGCCTCGTTGTTGTTGCCGAGGCTGTTTCTGGAGCGGCAGAAAGGGGTGAGCCTCAGGCCTCCTGTGTGGCTTCAAAAAGTAGCTCAAGAGTTTAGGTCTCTAGGCTGCCGAGCCAGAGGGTTGAGAGTTCGAATCCCCCCACCCGGGCATCTTTGATGGGCTGGACTGGATGATCCTCAGGGTCCCTTCTAGCTCTGCAGTTCTAAGATTATTGCTATTAATTTAATTGTGGTTTTCATGGCTGAATTTGCTGATGAATTTTCTCCTCTTCCAGAATCCAAAGTGGATGCTAGGCCTGTTTACCTGCTCTTGTTTCCTCACGGGGAAACCTCTATGCAAATTAATTTGTCAGCCAGCGTTCTCCCGTTTTTTTAATATATATTCAGCTGCCAGGAGGGGTCAGTTCTGCCTTTCTAAAGGGGTTAAACCACCAGTGAAATGGACAGCGTTTACCACGCTTTTGTACAACAAAATGGAAGGCTTTTGCTTGGGCTTGCTCTGAATTGAATCTTACGTGCTGTTGATCAACAGAGGTCCGGATCAGAGCCGTACAGTGGTAGGCAAGGCCTGAGTCTCCAGATGTTAGGGGATTGCAAATCCCCCTATCCCTGTCCAGCAGAGTCAGTATCGTGTATCCCAAAAAAATAAGACAGGGTCTTATATTAATTTTTCCTCCAAAAAATGCATTAGGGCTTATTTTCAGGGGATTTTCCACCACTTACAACAATCTACATTTATGGAAATAGAGTCATGTCATCTTCTGGTTGCTGCACAAGAGTGGAAGGCGGGCTTTCACTTAACTGGGGCTTATTTTGGGGGTAGAGCTTATTTTAGGAGCATCCTGAAAAATCATACTAGGGCTTCTTTTCAGGTTAGGTCTTATTTTGGGGAAAACAGGGTAGTGAAGGATGCTGGTAGTTGTAATCCAACAGTATCTGAAGGTCTGTGCTTTGCCCAATCCAGATTACAGTAGATGGAAATAAAATGACACAGTAAGGAGGGAAATGCACAGGTGAAGAGAGTTGTGTGTTTCATACAACTGGAATAACTGTGTGCATTTTAAGGTGGGATTTTCTTTGTGTTTTTAACAAAATCTATTTAAAAAAAACGGCAGAAAAGGCTGAGGAGTAACACCCATGGGAAGTGGGGCAGTCAATCTAGTTTATTGTCACATTCCCAGAGGTTACAACAGCCGAAGTCCAATAAACCAGTCCAGGGTCAAGAATACCAAGAATGCAAAGCCAATGTCCATAAATCAACTCACAGAATGAAGTCCAGCGTCAAAGTCCAGAGTCCGATACACAGCATAGTCCAGAGTCAGAGTCCGAAGTCCAATACCGGCGTAGTTCAAGGGCAGAATCCAGAGTTCGGGGTCAGGAACAAGATACAAGAAACGTGGATGCAAGCCAAGGTTTTGACTCCTTGCTTCCACAGAATTTCTGGCTTCACTGGGAGCTGTTTTATAGTAAAACAGCTCCTTGAGCTGCTGGAAAGCTTTCTATCCTGTTAATACTCAGGACTAGATGCACGTAGGTTTCTGCGGACAGCCTTTGAGCGATCCTCTGATCTTCTGCTCCTAAGTCTTTCCCGAAGCCTGCCCCGAAGCCTGTCTGCTGTGGAAGGAGAATCTGGAGGCGATTCAGGTGTTTCTGATCTCTCCACATTCTCTTCAGCCGCAGTTAACCCTTCGGGTTCCAGGACTTCGGAAGCACTCATGACATTTATGAGCCATTCCGCGACCGGAGCTGATCAACTACAGCTGGATTTTAGGAACAGGGAGTGGCAGAGTGCGTGCTTAGAGGGCAGGAAGCCCAGTGTTGAAACCTTTGTGTGAGATCTTGTAAGAGCCCACGTGGGTTGCAATATGGAGCACAAGCCTATCCAAGCCATTTATTTATTTATTTATTTATTTATTTATTTATTTATTTTATTTTATTTTATTTTATTTTATTTTATTTTATTTTATTTTATTTATATCCCGCCTATCTGGTCAGTTACGACCACTCTAGGCGGTTTACAACATAAAAAGTCAGATAAATACAAAAGGATGGCTCCTTCTCTGTGCCGGATATTTTCCTATTTAGAGGAGGGGCTGCAGCTTGGGGGTGGACAGTGAGCCTTCTTCATGCAGGCTGGGGGAGCACTTAGAAATCCCCACAAAAGGAGGATGCACAAAAACGCTGTGTGTGTGTGTGTGTGTGTGTGTGTGTGTGTGTGTGTGTGTACACAGATGCACTGTGTGAAGCATTTACAACAAGCATACAATGGGTCCCCAGTGGAGTGGGGGAACGGGCAACCAGGGGATCTGTTGGCCAGTTAGGGGGTCCGTGATCTAAGTGCCGCTCACAAGACGGTGGCCAACATCAAGGTCCCCAATCCAGTCCGTTTGGGTTCTTTTCCAGAGCTTATTGGACTGGATCATCCTTCAAATCAAGGACAGGTATTTTAGGTAAGGAAAGGTAAGGTATTTTAAGGAATGGTTTTGACCACTTTCACCAGGCCACCATGAGATTCCACGGCCAAGAAAGGATTTGAACTCAGGTCTTCGGAGTCCTAGTCTTGTCCTCTACTAGGTGTGAAAAAGTCTTGGCTTAAGTCCAGTATAAGAGTATTGATTGACATCTTGAGGCTATGTTCCATGTGTCTGGAAGTGATAAAATTCACAGAAACCTGTACGAAATGAAAGTTGTTAGCCTTCAAGGAACCACAACACTCTTTCTGGTTTTTGCTGTGACAGACTAACACAGCTACCACTTGGATATTAATAATTCCACCAGGAATTAAGATTTTCCAACATTTTCTGCCTTTCGCCAGAAGATGGCACTCAGACCAAAGGGTTTTTTTTTTGGACTGCAGATGGACACCTTTTCAGAAACTGTTCATTCACTGGGATTTACAATATGGGGGGGGGGGGGGAGATATTCAACAGAAAGAAAACCAGCTTTTGGGCCATGCTACCTTAAACAGTCACACTGTGGTGATGTTTGAGGCAGTGTTGCGGCAAGCCGGAAAAGCAGGTTACTTCATGTTGGATGCTGCCAAGCGGCATCCAATTTATCACATCCTTAAGTCTGGAAGGAGAGAATTTCAGGAACAAGGACAAACAATAAGACAAAGCTTGATTAAGCCCAGCATTATTTTAGTTGTACAGTATAACCCTACTACAATGATAACATAATTATAGAGAACTCAATACTTTGTGTAATTCCTTTAAGTGTCATACTAAAAGCAAACCAAATTCATCATCTTCACTAGCAACCAGCTGATTTTTCTGACCTCCTGTGGCCTATATAGGCTTAGAAGAGTCTCCTTTTTTGTTCCTGCCACCCGTATTTTTCATTTGCCAGGGCATCCTTTTAGGCCCTCCAAATGTTTTTAATCCCTCCGCCTCACATAGTCTCCCGCTAATTTGCAGCTGCCCAGATGGGTTTGCCTATGTCTCCCCATCTATGCACATTTGGCCCAGCTGGCTGGGAGTGATGGGGTTTGTAGTCCAGACCTTACTACTGATTAAGAAAGACACCGACAACAGTTCCCCATTAAAATTGAGCCTGGCACCGCGTCAGTGGTGTCCCCTCCCTCTGTGCTTTGCGGAGGGTGGTTTAGGGGAGAGGAAGGGGGCTTCCCAGCCACTTGCTTGCCGAAGTCCATGTGCTAATCATAAAGAAAATAACAGCCATCCCGGGACTGTGTATATCCACTCAATGATCTGTTATCGGTGCTATTTCAAATCCGGGGTGGGTCCTTGTCCTGCTTCCTATTTAGTTTTGCCACTTAGCCCAGAGATGACCCCCCCTTCCTCTTCCTGAGTGCTGTTGACAGCTGTTTTGCAACTGGTCTGGAGATCCGAAGGCCGCTTTGAGAAAAGAGGAGCTTTTGCTGGGCTGTTCCGCTATAAATGCTACAAGAAAGGGGCTGTGGACCAGGAAAAAAAATTAATTAAAAAATTAAATCCTTACTCCCACTCTTTGTTATGGGAAATATCTTCTGCAATAAGAAATGTGCTCTGCACCTAATGAAGGGCATCCTCCTTAGGTCAGGATCGTCTCTTCCTTACAGAATGACTCCTCAGAGGTCTTGGCCGGGGGGGGGGGTCTGCTTCCTCTCTCTCTCTGGAGGTCACACAAGGTGCCATGCCTGCTAGGGAACGGACTTTATCAACGGAGGTTGGCTGTGTGATCCAGTAATAATTCTGCCACTTACTTGAGCTTTCCCAGTTTATCTCAGGTATGGGGTAGGGTGGCCTTGACGTTCCCACAATCATCTCATCTACATAGGGAGGCCAGGACCTCATAGGGAGCCTGCAAGCTTCTAGAATCCACTGAGATAATAAGAGGGTGTAACTTTTATTCTAGCCTGCCAGCTTCATTTTCCCATTGCCTTGAAGGAAAAACCTTCCTTCTTTTAATTCTCCTTCCTTAATCTTCCTTTTTTCCTTCCTTCCTCCCTCCCTCCCTTCTTGCCCTCCTTCCCTATCATCTTAGTGCAGGAATCCAGCCATGTTATCACAGCACAGAGGAGCATTACGACTCTGGATGGTAGGACTGGATATGGATCCCCCACCCTCCACAATCTCTTCTAGGCAGTGGTATTTTGGAAGCTGGAGTCTACTATAATCCTAATTCCACGGTGCTTCAAGCCACAAAGATTATCCTGATGGTTGTTGTGGGTTTTTCGGGCTTCTTGGCCGTGTTCTGAAGGTGGTTCTTCCTAACGTTTTGCCAGTCTCTGTGGCCGGCATCTTCAGGGGACAGCAAACTGTCCACAGAGGACAGCAAACTCCACAAAGATTATCCTTGCCTTTACACAGCCCCCAGCCGAACAAAGCAAGCCCCAAGGGATGTGGCAGAAGTTCTCTGCTTCTCAAGGTTTAAACATCCAAAATAGGAGGGAGGAGATGCATATTTTCTAGACATCCTTCCCTTCTTCTGGGAGCAGCTTTGGGATTGATTTTGTCCTTCCGTCCTCCAGAGGGTGATGATGGAGACCTTCCCGGAGACAGGTGTGCCTTCCTCCACCCTCACCTGTGCCATCAAGGCCCTCAGGTATCCAAGACAGGAGTGCAGACAAGTGTCCTCTGGATGTGTGTGTGTGTGTGTTCACACATGGCCAAGCTTTCGGGGTGGTGGTGGAAGGAGCTGCTTCCCTCATCTCAGTCCCCGAAGCGGCACCCTCTTGGATTCCTTGAAGAATCCAATGGCGTATTCTCCCTACCTGCTCCTTCTTGCAATCGGTGGGTGTCTTCTCAGAAGGTCTCCGTTGCAGTAGCCCCTCTGTCTTCTGGCCGAGTTGGCAGGCAGGACCAGACACCTTCCCCCATGGGCTTACCTCCCTCCTGCTCTCTTTTCTAGCAGGTTAAATTCATAATAAAAAAAAGTTTTCTAGACTAGACGGCCTGCAACCAAGTCCATTACATGGCATTAGACATCTGGAAAAGTCCCAGAGCTAGCAAAACCCGAGGCCTGGAGTTTGGCGGATTTGAGCAATTTCAGTGGTGCCTCGCTTAACGATTGCCTCGTTAAACGATGAAACCACCTTACAATGAAGTTTTTGTGATCGCTTTTGTTCCTATGGGGAAAATTTGCTTAGCGATGGTTTGTTCCCTGCTTTGGGAACCGATTTTTTGCTAAACGATGATTTAGAAACAGCTGATCGGCGGTTCTAAAATGGCCGCCCACTGTGCAAAATGTCTCCCCGTTGTGTTTTCAGGACGGATTCCCTGCTTTACAGGCAGCGAAAATGGCTGCCCCTATGGAGGATCTTCGCTGGACGGTGAGTTTTCAGCCCATTGGAACGCATTGAACCGGTTTCAATGCATTTCAATGGGCTGGTTCATTTTGCAAGACGATGTTTTCGTAAGACAGCAATTTTTGTGGAACGAATTAAATATCGTTTTGCGAGGCACCACTGTATGAGATTTTTCGGAGATCATCAATTCGTAGGTGCTTCTATAAATTGGAAGGGAGACCAATGATGGTGGAAAAGAACAAAGGTTTGACTAGAATTTCAGGACCACCCATTGCTTCTTCCTCCACCCACTATGGCCTCTTGGGTCAGCCTTTGATTTGGAGGTGATGGTGGTGAGCTGAATTTTGAAGACCCGTCCCTTTTGTGGAATCCCAAAGAAATAACTGAGCCTGAGGGGAATTTTTGTGCTCTTTCCCCCCCCCAGCCAAACTGAGTGATTCCTTTGAAGGTAATCCTTGTTTCTGAAGAAAGGGGAACGGGGAGGGGGTCAGGCTAATCCCAGGACGCTGGTCAAGGTAAGACTTGAAAACCAGCAGTCCAAAATGTGAGCTATTTCTCCATATGATCTTAAAAATTTAAGCTAATTGCACTCGGCCACCTCAAAAACCTCAACACTCAGTCTCCGTCTCCTCCTTCAAGTAGTAAGACAGCCGGATTTGCAGATGGCACTAGATGACCACACAGTCAGAACCCCTCTTTCAAGATTCCCAAGTCTTCATTCCGGACAGGACTTTATGTTGAACAATATCTTGGACAATAAGTGATTGCCCAGCATAGGATTTGGCAGTCAGAAACCTGGAGATTTCTACTCAAATCATTTGCAAACTTCTTTTTCCTTTTAAAAACAATCTTTGCATTTCAGCATCATCTCATGTGTACGCTTTGAGAAAGAATTCAAATTGGCCAACACATCTGATGTTGTTGTTGTTGTTTTTTTTGCCTCTGCATCCCCTGTATTTTGGGGTTGGTGGCCTTCCCCCTTTGGGCCTTTGAGCTGGCCTTCTTAAGACCTGAGGACCCCCTCCTCCTCCAGTTACCCCAAAGACCAGCAGAGCTCATTTCTTTAAATCATGGCTCTTTGCCTGCACAAGGTCCTTTCCAAGACCATTCTGATGCTCCACTCCTTATACTGTACAGTGGTGCCCCGCTAGACGCTTACCCCACTGAACGATGGAATCGCTTGATGTCCTAATGTTATATTCAATGTCCCCCAAATAAATTCTGCACTTTGGAAAAGAAAAGGGGACTGCTGGAAACGGAGAGGTGTGCAATGGGAGAAACACAGTCAGGTTCAATGTGTGTGTGTGTATTAAGGGCTTCGAGGGCAGGCGGTGCCACATAAAAGCTATTTATTCCAGGGTCCGGGACCGCTTGGTTGCCACATAGAAAGCGAGACACCCAGACGGGCCAAAGACTGGGGGATGCGGGTTTAAATCCCCACTCAGCCAGGAAACGCTCCTCCTGACCTTGGCACTTAAGGCTTCTTCCTCTCACCCTGTTTGGATAGGTATTTTAGTGATTAACTGCATACACACACACACACACACACACATACATGGAGGTGTGGAAAAGCCTCTCACCTGAAACCCTGGAGGGTTTGCTGGCATTCCTGGGAGGCACACCTCACCTCAACGGTGTCTTTGGTTGCTAACCTGATACACCCGCTTCAGGATCCTGTAATTTATAGGATCTTTTGCACGTTTAAAAATAGCAGCCCTGCCTTTCCATGCCACAGAAGAATTGGGGGGTAACACGTCATGTTTCCCAACCTTGCCTCTTTTATATACACGTATTTGGCTAAAAGTTTCACCTTCTCAGATCTAACTTGAAAAACTTAGAATGAAGCTGAGCGTCCACCCCTTTGTGAGCCATCAAGGAGACGGAGGGGTGAGAAGGGCTTCTTTGCGTGAGTCCTTTCCTTTTTTCCCTTGTTTCCTCGTTCAGTGTCCTTACATTTGCTGGTGCTGAGCTAAGTGTTTTTGGGCAAGGAAAGAAGGATAAGCCCAGCTCTTGAATCAATCATCGCCGTTTCCTGAACTGCAGCAGCAAAATTCTTGACCTTTCCCATAAGACTTCTCCATCAGAAGCCAGGATGGCAGTTTCTGAAGGGAGCGATGGGGGCGGGAGTGGATGATGGAGACAGGATGGGCCCGGCCATTTCTCTCAAGAAACGGCCAGACCTAAGCTTGACAGTTTGCAGGCGGTCAAATCTGAGCCTAGGAACAGGCAAGAAAGAGAGGGAAAGTACATAAATAATAATGTTATGGGAGGGAGGTTTGCTAAAAATTTAGCTTGGTGTTAGGGCAGAAGATAATGCTCCCCCTGCCATATTTTGTTGCAGAGTTTTGCATTTCTGGTAGAATTCCTTTCTGCAATGCAGTAGAAGTACAGAGACTCAAAGAAGAGAATAGCTACGAGTTCCCCAGATAGTCCACCCCTTTTCTCATTAACTGGCACTTAAGGTTCTCAATAACTCACTGTAAGAGATTTTTAGAACTATAAAAATACAGTCATACCCCGCTTGACAATTACCCTGTTTAATAATGAATCCGCTTCACGATGATGTTTTTGCGATCACAAAACAATGTTTGAATGGGGTTTTTCGCTTAGTGATGATTGGTTCCCTGCTTCAGGAACTGATTTTTTGCTAAACGTTGTTTTTTCAACAGCTGATTGGCGGTTTTCAAAATGACCACCGGCTCTCAAAATGCCCCCCTGCTGTTTTTAGGAGGCATTTTTCGCAAGACAGGCACCAGAAAATGGCCGCCTTATGGAGGATCTTTGCTTTAGTATGAGGTATTTTGCCCATTAGAACACATTAGCCGGTTTCTAATGCATTCTAATGGGCTTTTTAATTTCATTTGACGAGGATTTCGCTTAACAGCGATTTCAACGGCACGAATTATCCTCGTCAAGCGAGGCACCACTGTACATATTTAATTACTTACAGGTGTGAACAGATCAACAGCAAACAGATAAACTAACTTCCAACAGACCAAAGAGTGGGGAAAAGAATACTCAGCAGAGAAGCATGGCTCTCTTTGAATTCAGAGAGGTAGGAAGGAATGATTGGTTAGTGCCGGATAGATTGGCAGCCCGGAAAGGTCCCTCCCAGTTACACCTACTACAAGCAGCATGCGAGGTTGTAAATGCTCCCAACATATTCCTGGAATGCCAGAACTACAGTTCAAAGTATTTGCCAGATACTTCCCAAATATTTACATACTTAACATTTCAGCAGAGGTCTTCTAAATCCAGCTTTATAGCATAGATTTCAAAGCTACCTAAAAGTTTTGCTTCTGTTCTGGTTGCAGGTAATTTCTTGTGTTTGTTTGAATAAGCAGGGGGAACACGGCCATTATCAGAACCGCAGCTCTGACTTGGAATAGGCAGTCAGAACGCCTGGCTGTGCCTGACTCGGGATAATGCAGTTGCGCAAACAAAATCTTCGTGAATCTTGAGGAGCTTTCACGTTGGCTGGGAATTCTGGGTAGTGTAGTTTAAAAAAAAGAGTCATGCTTCCAACATTCTGGGGAGAGGCACCTTAAATAACTTGAGAGGTCTTGTTATGAGAAGAATATTTATCGTAAAACATGAAAGCCAAAATGAAGCAACTTAAATATTAAGTCATTAAACCAGCCAGTAGGTCCAACCTGAGTGGACCCATCGAACGGATGGCCAGAATCCTGTTAATGGTGTTACTCAAATAATATAAATGTTAGCAGCAAATAGCCACCAGTTACAAAATCAGTACTGTTTCATCCTCTTCTTCATTTTCTTCTTCGAGTTGCAAAAATCTCACGGGACCTGTTGCACGACAAGAAAAAGAAACACTGCTTTTTTATCTGGCATTAATTCACTGCTGGAATTTACATCATTGGAGTTACCACCCCCTGTTACAAAGCTCCCCTGGCTACCAACTTCATTTCTCGGTAGAATTCAACGTGTTGGTTCTAACTTATAAAGCTTTAAATGGCTTGGGTTGTAGCTCCCCTTATGAGCCTGCCTGGTTGTTAAGAACATCAGGTGTGGCCTTTCTCTTGGTCCCACCACCTTCACAGGGGACATGGCAAAGGGCCTTCTCTGTGGCTGCTCCCAGACTCTGGAACTCCCTGCCACTGGAGGCCAGCCTGGCCCCATCTTGGCTGTCCTTCCACAAGCAGGCTCAGACCTTTCTCTTCAGACAGGCTTTTCCTGCAGTGACCGGCTGCCTAAGAAGGAATTTTAAAATAGGAGGCTTGTATTTTTTGTTGTTTTTAAACTCTTGTTTTGTCATGTTTTTAATTTAACATTTTTAATATAATCCTTGTTTAATTCTTTTCAAATATTTGTCTAGCTTACTTTTTTAAAACCTTTCAAATATTGTCTTCTTAATTATGTAAGCTGCGCTGGGTCCTTTTTTTTAGTAGAAAAATATAAAAATATTTATAAATTTATCATTTATAAAAATATTTCAAATAAATAAATAAGAAACACATAATGGTACGGCGCCCTTCAGCAGTTTATTCAGTGGGTCTGCTGTGTTTGGGACCATCCATCAGATTTGGGGCGAAGAAGTTTTAAATGGCCAACTCTCGTCCACTACCACGCCAAATTAAACCTCAAAGTTTTTGACATGCCATGACTTGCTCCCACTGACTTGACAAGATTTATCTAGTTTTTGAGCTACCTTTCCAAAGGAAAGGTAGCAAGGCTGGTATGCAGAACACTTGGTTTATTTATTGTTTATTTAAAAGTTGCGTATGGCACCTCTACCAGGAAAAGGACACACACAAACACAAATGGAACAGTAAAATTTTGTAATAAAACATTCATAAAAGCCAGGTTATTAACAATAAAAATAAAACAGAGAACGCTTCGAAATATCCTACATGAATTCTTATTTATTGTAGGCGAAGAAAATCAGTTGTTCTGTGTGTTGGTGTGTGGCACACAACGCACACACTCTTTCTTACTTATGGGTCAAAGTTAGCCTCTAGTGCCTGGAGATTAGATTTTACAGAGTAAAATAAATCCCGGTGTTGTTGCTGCAGCTGCAGCGGCTTAATGCTGGCAGGATGCTGGCTCCCACTTATTTTTCTCCGAAGCCCTGGGCGTTGGCTCAAGATGGGGATCAAAAGGAAGCATCTTAAGTGTTTATACAGGTCTCTCCTCTCTTAACCTCTCCGGCTACATAATGGCAGGAAGCAAAGGAGGAGAAGGGTGGGAAGGATGTTTACTCCTGTTATTCTCAGTGGGTATCTCTCCCTTCTCTTTTCCTGGCGTGGAGCATTAATCCAGGCCCTTTTATGGCCTCCTTCACAAGAAACCATGTGCAATGATTTGGGGGGGGGGGAGGAATCAAATCTGCATCCTCACCCAAAAAAATACCTGCTTCTGCCCACGGCTGGGTGAATCTTCCCAGCCTAAAATTGCTGGTGATACCATCACCCCCCAGAAAAAGCCTGCCACTCGGTGGCAGAACAAGGAACGTGCCACGTTTGCTGCAGCCTGTCCTTGTTGGCTCATGATCCGGGAAAGTGGGAAGTGTAGTGCAAATCCATGGTTTTCAAGTTATTGGCCTGGGTGGATCTGGACTTTTCTATACCATACAATGCCATAGTTCACACACCAATGTTTAATTGACCTGGGAAGGATTATTTCAAAGGGCTGCATATCACACAGCCCCTTTTCTCTGCCATTATCACCATCCACGTGCCCACTCTTTGTGCCAGCATTCAAATTCCCCTTTTTAAAAAAAAGATTTAGCAAGTGAAATTGCACTGAACTGACAAAACACAGTAAGCCTTTGAATGGGTGTGTATCAGTTTAGCGCTTCTTTACTAACATACTAACAGCCGACCATCCTAACTGAAAGCTAACATGTCAACAGATAAGTCTCCTACTGACACTTTGTCTTATACCTGACAGTCAACCTTCCGCGCAAATATTGGTTGACATTAGACACAAGCTGATTAGTTAGAAGTGTTCTCTTCTCCAATAATACAGCTCATTCATTCTTATGTACACACATACATATATATATACATGCTGGGTCGCATTATATATATTCTAGCATCTTATGCAGAGCATGGGCAACAAAATGGAACCAGGGTCCCAAGCTATTAAAAATAATGCTCAGTTGATGTTTTTCAGCATTCCTTTACCTTTGGCTAAAAGTTTCCTCTTTGCATTTTGTTGTTCCCTGTTGATCATGGCTGCAAGCTGATAAATACCTAGCTTTTTACTGTCTCTTTACAGCCTCCCTGCTAATTAGCCTTCTGTTCTGGCTTCACTAACTCGCTAACTGTAACATTCCTTTTTGTTTTATAGCACTTCTCTAAACTGATTCCTTGTGAGCTTTTGGAAAGGGAAAAACCAAATATGTCATGAGTTTAAAGCCTTCTTTCCCATGGGAATAGAAGGCAGCATTGGGGCAATTAAGAGACTGATCGCGGCTCTCCCGGCTTTGATCGGAAGGAATCAGTCAGAGAGGGGAAGGGGCAAATTTTCAATTAGCTGGATGTGATTTACTGTAACTTTGTGAATGGATGTGTAATTGGCAGGGGAGAGTTGTAGGATGGGTGACACCGGGTTTGACAGTGGTATGTGTGAAAGGGATCTAGTATGTCTTGGAAGATTATAAGATATATAGTTTTGCCTTCAACAAAGGTGAGATGACGGGTGCCGGAGCCCCACGTCGTTCAAAATCTGTGTATAAGCTTTATGCCCCCCAAAACGTAACTGTAAAGCAAAAACTGTTAATTCAGATAAACACACACGCACACACCTCTCCCCCCAACCTGTCTCAGCCTCCCAGCATGCCCCAGCACACTCCAACCCCCACCATGTGGACCCACCATGCAAGTTCAAGACCCACCTTTCTCGGACCACATCCATGAGACAAATAGCAGGATGGATGGATGGATGGATGGATGGATGGATGGATGGATGGATGGATGGATGGATGGATGGATGGATGGATGGATGGATTGGGGGAAAAAAACCACATTTAGCCTCTAAACCCGTGCTGCTCAGTTCCGTGAAGTTCAAGGGACAAGTGCGAACCTGTGCCAACGACGTGAGGTGGCAGCAGAAAAGGCAGATGTCATAGCAGGCTGTGTCGACAGAAGTCTAGTACTCAGATTGTGGGAAGTAACACTGTATTCTGCATGGTTTGGTCTCACCTGGAATATTATGATCAGTGATGATGGAAAAGGATGACCAGGTTTTTCGCATACGACAAACGTTATCCGCATCACGGCACTTTGCGTGTACTAGGCTTTTACCTGCCATGATTCCCATAAAGATTTTTCATTTGGAAAGGGTGCTGAGCCTTCTGCCCTAGGTCCCTCGACCACACCTGGTGCAGACCCACAATTTCTGGAGTTCCCTGGGGGGCGAAAGAGAACGAAATCCGATGAAGTCAGTGGCGTGGATGTGCCTTTCTAAGCACCCAGCACTCCCCCCCCCCTGTTCTCCTTCACATCCAGCCTCATCGGCCCAAGACCCCATGGTGATAGGATGATAGAAGGTGTAGTACAACAACATCCGGAAAGGTACGGGAGGGGGTCTGCCACTTGGGCTCAGCGAATAAATCTGCGCTGATTTTGGCCTCCGGACCCCATTCCCCTCCAGAAAACACAAAATAAATGAAATCCCTTTGAGAGTTCCTCTCACCCACCTGCAAAGTTAATTAAATAAATAATAAATAAACTCGTGGAAAAAAATATTTTTGCAGACTATGGCCGCGCTGGATCGTCTGCGACAGGACCCTTTCCCAGCGCTGCCATCTGGATAACACTTCATCGACAATCTTTGTATTTTATTTTGGGAGGTGGGGCGAACCCTGGGAAAATTCAGCTTCTCCCAAGATTCAAGCCTGTTTGTCCGGAGCGCTATTTTCTCTCTGCTTTGCCCGCTGCTGCCGAGAAGCACCGTTTTTCTTGGCTTCGACCGAGAGCGTGGATGCCAAGACCCTGTGGGAAAGGGGGGGTTGCTTTTCTCACCTGCCAGATGTGGAGCATCGGAACAGGGTGCTTGGGAACCTCTGGAAAATCCCTTCCCAGGGTTTGCAGCTGCCTTTGGGGGGGGCCTCTGGGAAAAGCAACCTTTGAGGGGGTCACCCTGGCCCTCTCCGCAGGTCCCCCTGGAAGCAAGGGAGCCTGAAGTGCTAGCCAGCCCCTGCGGAGACAGAAAAATCCCTGACAGGAGGACCAGACTGAGGGGAGAGCCTCCCGACCCATGGAAGGGTTCTTTCCACAGCCCTTCCCTGAACCCACAAAATTGAGGGGCACAAGGCGTCCTTTAGGGTCATGTGGGACCATATTTATTTATTTCACTTAGTACCCATCTCACTTCGCCAGTTCAGTGAACTCAGGACAAGAAAGTGCTCTTCCCTCCCAACACAACAGCCCTGCGAGGTAGATCCAACTGAGAGAATGCCTGAAGTTGATCCGGGTGTTTTAATCCTGTTTGTTTTTTTTTTTTTAATGGAAACGGTGCTTTAGTCTGCTCTACCCTCACCAGGAATTCAACAGGTTGTGCAGGTTTCTGAAGTGACTGGGGGGGGGAATGTATCCCCCCCATCATTCCATTCGATGGAATGATGGATATGACATTCGATGGCTTCTGACTTAGGTGAGCATATGAATGAGTGACCTCCAAAAGCCATTGATAGTTCTGCTCAGGTCTTGCAAAACTGAAGGCCATGGCTTCCTCCATTGAATCAGTCCATCTCATATTTAGTCTTCCTCTTCTCCTGTGGCCTTCAGCTCCTTCCTAACATTATAACCTTTTCTGGCCAGTCTTGACTTTTCACAATACATCTAAAGTACAATGGCCTGAGTTTAGTCCGTTTAACCAGAGGCCAAACTGGAATGTGCTGCAGAGTTTTGATTATTTGGGTTAAATTCTGCAAGCTCCACAACAGAAGTGCATGGATCCATGGAGCGAAATAGCTTTGAGAGTAGACCTCCTCTTTTCTCATGAACTGGCGCTTAAAGTCTCAGTAAGTCATTCTGAGACATTACCAGGAGAACGAACAAAAAGGTTTAATTACCTACGGTTCAACAGCAAAATGGAAAACACAACTGCCTTCAATAACAGACTTGGGAGAGGGGAAAAGCTCAAAAGCAGAGAGGCGGGACTCTCTTTCAATTCAGAGGCAGGAGGGAACAATTGGTCATGGCGGGATAGATTGACAGTCAACCCAGCCCAGAAAAATCCCTCCCAGACAAATCTAACTAAAGGCATTTACCCCAAAACCTCCAACAAAATGAATGTCGGTTTTGTGAGCAGCAATCCTTTGTCCAGCTGGGCTCATAAAAAGGCAACTTTCCTCCATCTCCCGATGAAAGGATCCAGACATGATCTCATCCATATGTTTTTTTGGCTTGGTTACATGATGCCAATTTAACCGTCTACGGCAAGCGGTGATGAGCCCGAACCTCCATCTTCCTTCCTCTTTGCTCATACCCAACATCTGAAGGCGCTGGGCGAGCGATGGCTGTCAGGAAAGTCATTGTTCTTCCACAAAGGTCCCTCTCCTTTTTCTGGGGGATGTTTTGCCCTCGAGGGGGACTGTTTGGGTTGATCCCGCCAAGCCCCACCACGGTCCCCTCGACGGGAGGGCAAGGAGGTCATGGCGACAGCCTACAAACAGGAACCACCTCTGCATCCCGCTCCGGGTTCTCAGGAAGGTGCCCCCGTAACGAGGGGATCAGGGATAAAAACGGAACAGCCGCAGTCCGAGGAAGGCTCTGTGATTAACGACTGGTCCGTGGAAGGCGAGGGAGGAAATTCTGGATATAAACCAAGAAGGAGCAAAAAAAGAGACACAGACAGGAGACTCCAACTCATGCACAGAGATGAATTCAGTACAAGGCTTCAGGTTTCTCCTGTCCCAAAGGTTTCCCTATAAAAATCGGAGCCCTCTCGTTTTCTGGGCACAATTCAAAGGGCTGGTTTTAATCGATAAAGCCCCAAATGGCTTTGAGTCCCAGCTATCTCATGGACCGCATTTCCCTTTATGGGCCTACTTGGGTGTTGAGATCATCAGGGGAGGCCTTTCTCTCGGTCCCTCCACCTTCTCAGGTGCGTCTGATGGGGACACAGGAGAGAGCCTTCTCTGTGGCTGCTCCCAGAGACTTTGGAACTCCCTCCCACTGGAAGCCAACTTGGCCCCATCTTGGCTTTCCTTCCACAAGCGGGCCAAAACCTTTCTCTTCAGGCAAGCTTTCCCTCACTGAGTGGCTGCCTGACTGGAGTTTTTAAATGGAGTTTTACCTCTTTTTGCTTTTAAATGTGTTTTTAGCATTGATCTTACTTATCATTTTAAATATAGTATTTGTTTAATTCTTTTAAAATATTCATCTACTTACTGTTTTTAGCTTTTAAGTATTTTTTTAAATGATGTCAGCCACCTTGGGTACTTTTTAAGAAGAATAGTGGTGTAAAAATATATTAAATAAATGAAATGAAATAAAATAAATATGTGAGAATAACAAAGGGACTTAATATTTGCTGCCTTTCCAGATAACCCAAAATCTACAGCTTCGAGTGACCATCTCAATAGAGCTGGCTCTGTTTATTATAGCCCCCTTTCTATACCAAACATACTTCTCCCCACTTCTGTTTTATACACATCCCTCATCTCTCATGAGCCAAAGCTCTCCAACAAATTTCAAGAGAAGTTGAAATGTACAGCTTGTACAGTGATGGGACTGGGACTGTTGTGGTCAAATTTCTTTTTGCTAAAGCAGCTGCAGAACAAAGATCCACAGAGTTCAAAGATACCCTACAAGTTCTCCAGATGGCCCACCGCGTTCTCATTCACTGGCACTTAAAGTCTCAGTAATTCACTTTGAGACATTTGTGAGAGAAATAATTAAAAATTTCTGTATTTACAGTTGCTTGAGTGACCAGACTTTTTGTATATTGCATTCTTTACTGCACGCAGACTTAGCAACCAGCTGAACAGATCAACAGCAAATAAACAACTTCCACCAACATGAGGAAAGAGAGGGGAAAGGAAAACTGCAGAGAGGTGGGGTTCTCCTTGAACTCAAGGGCTGGAAGGAGACGTTAATTACTGCTGGACAGACAGATTAAGAAGATCTGGTTCGGATCGACACTCCACCTCCAATGCATGTTTTTCCAGGAGGCAAAGCCTCAGAAGTGACTGACACGGTGCCATCATCTTCAGCCACGCCCAGCCAGGGCAGCATCAAACAGCATGCATGCAGATAAAAATGTCCCAAAAAAGAAGAAATGTGTAGGGTTGCATCAGCCTTGAATCAGGGTTAGGACTAGCCTTAAGTTTCATTTTAAGTTTGTTTCTGGGTATCCACCGAAGAGGGGGTCCTTGAGGCTTGCCTAACGAGCTCATGGCAGATTCACACTTCAACTGCAGTCCAGTGGTGGAGGTCCCCAGCTGCAAAGCCAGAGGTTGGGAGTTCGAATCCCCCCACGGTGCCTCCTTGACAGGGGCTGGACTGGATGATCTATCGGATCCCTTCCAGCTCTGCAGTTCTCATTATTATTTATTATAATATCTTGGGGAAGAAAAGGTCTCTACTTGTCATAAAATCTTTTCACACACACCACCAAAAGCCATTCTTCTTGCTCACCAATAAGATCCAGCCCAGATTTTGAGGTGAGAAATCCGAATACCAGGGTAACAGCTGATTTGTCTTCTTTTTCAAGGAGAGACAATTATACCGAAGGCCCGTCCATTCCCTCCCACGAAAACCGAGCCAAGGCAAAAATGCACTTCCAGAATGTGTTTATTTTTACGGGAGGGTTTCCTAAACAAGCCGGCCTGCAATTAAGAGATCAGGCAAGATAAACGAGGCAGAGCTCTGACCTCTGAGATGTTAAAACGACAGGAGTGAGATTCACCAGTGCTGCTTGGCAAATCAATCTTGACTGTCTGATCAACGTCGGAGAGTGGAGGTGCTGAACCAAACCACCCAAAAGGGTGAGGATCTTGTCCAGGTCTCTTCCCCCCCCCCCCATTTCGCCCGGCTGCAAAATTTACCTTGGTGGCAGATTGTCCGAATATTTGACCCCAGGAAAGGAGAAAGTGAGGAGGATGTCTTTGGTTTTTCTCCTCCATCGTAAGGGCCAGTGATGGGCAACTCCAGATGCATCTTTAGTGCCGGCAGTGAAGTGGGGTGCAGGTGGGACTTAAGCGTTAAGTGCGGCTTAAGGCCCCCGTTGCATGGACGATGTGGCACAATCCGAAGAAACAAAACAAAACAAAGGCAGGCAGCACCTTAAACGACTAACTATGATATTTTTATGTGAGCTTTCATGGACACGCTTCGCCAGACACCTGGAAACAGAACCAGTCGGTGAATTAAAATGGAATCGTATAAATCCACCTTTTGCTAGTGTTTCAACAATGGACCTAAGAGGTTCACACTGGTTTTAAATTTGTTTAATTCGATTTAAGTGCAGGCTTTATTGTTTCAGCCGGTGACAAGGTTTTATTGTATTTACTATACATTGTGGTTTTGTGTCGATCTGTTAGTATGCCTAGATGGGTTATGAACTAACTGCCCAGAGAGCATTCACACTAATGGGGCATAGAAGCTGAGATATAGATAGATAGATAGATAGATAGATAGATAGATAGATAGATAGATAGATAGATAGATAGATAGATAGATAGACAGACAGACAGACAGACAGACAGACAGACAGACAGACAGACAGACAGATAGATAGATAGATAGATAGATAGATAGATGATTGATAGACAGACAGACAGACAGACAGACAGACAGACAGACAGACAGACAGACAGACAGATAGATAGATAGATAGATAGATAGATAGATAGATAGATAGATAGATAGATAGATAGATAGATAGATAGATAGATAGATAGATAGATAGACAGACAGACAGACAGACAGACAGACAGACAGACAGACAGACAGACAGACAGACAGACAGATAGATAGATAGATAGATAGATAGATAGATAGATAGATAGATAGATAGATAGATAGATAGATAGATAGATAGATAGATAGATAGATAGACAGACAGACAGACAGACAGACAGACAGACAGACAGACAGACAGACAGACAGACAGACAGATAGATAGATAGATAGATAGATAGATAGATGATTGATAGACAGACAGACAGACAGACAGACAGACAGACAGACAGACAGACAGACAGACAGATAGATAGATAGATAGATAGATAGATAGATAGATAGATAGATAGATAGATAGATAGATAGATAGATAGATAGATAGATAGATAGATAGCTAGCTTGCAAATGCTCAAGCTGGTGTCTTTTTGTCAGCCTGAGCATCCTGCAATGGATCTGGGCCACTCTCTCTGTCTTTAGGATCCTGTGGGGTACTTTTCAGTAGGAAACAGACCAACCTGGATTTCTGCCCCCCCAAACAGGGTGCGGAGACTCTCAAATCGAGATCAGCCCTGAGGAGGCCTGTTTTTACAGGCAGCTCAGGGAAAACTGAGCAGGTTTTGCATCTCTCCCTTTGCTTCCTCACAAACACCCACCCAGTCCTCTTTCATCCCTGGCTTTTAGTCTTAAAAACAGGATTAGAGTTCCCGTGTGAAGTGGAGGCCTCTCCCTGGTTATTGTCACTCGGCGTGTTTTCAGAGGCTCAGCAGAGACTAGCCTGTGTGGAACAGGCTGAACCCAGAGATGGTGGTCCTTATCAGTGGCCGCTGCTTTAAACAGTGGGGTCAGACTTCCAAAACTTCGCCGTGGTTAACACGGCATGGCGTCTCGCTCTCCCCGAGTCTAGTCTAGCTGTCTGATTGCACGTGTTTTGTCACGGAGGTAGAAGAGGGAAAGGGTTATTATTTTGAACTATCCGTGTTCTTGTGCACGCCTGCACTTCTTTCATAGAGTTGTGCCTTTATTTGGCCTATGAGGGTCCCGATCCACCAGCAACGTCCCCTGAACGAGCCTCAGCGGCATAAACCAGTTGCAAGCCGGTATTTCTCCACCACTTTTTCAGAAGGCCAGCCCGGCCATTGCTTCTGGGTGGACCGGATCGGATGGTGGAAAGGTCGGCCGCTGAATACCTCCTTTGCCTGCCCAAAGCTTCAGGCTCAGATCCCAACATCTCCAGAGAAGGGTGGGAAATCCCTTTCTCTAAGCTCTCCAGAGTTGTACTGTGACTGAAGTAGATGGACCAGCTAGACAGCACTTTTTAAATCATCATCATTATCGTCTTAGAACTGCAGTGCTGGGACCTAAACTCCTGAGCTCTCTAGCAGCGAGGTTAGCTTTTTGTGTTGCTTGGGGGAGACAGGAGGCTACGGAGACTCACCGTCTCAGGCACCCTCATGTCTAGGGCTGGCCTTATGGGCCTCCATCCTCAGTTTTTTTTTTCCTGGCCCCATTTCTACATCCATTTGGTGAAGCTGATGTGAGAGGACTGGATCTAGCCTTCCCAGACCTTGGCCTTATCGTAACCACCCCTTTGTCTTATTTTGGCTTCACGATGGATGCACACACCCTCTTCCTTTGTTGTTACTGTCACTAAAGGAGGAAGCGTTGTTTTATAATGATTGGCAGCACCCGAAAATGGCTAAGTCCAGCTTAACATAGAAGATATCCAGTTTTTTCCATGTGGCAGGAAACCATGGACTGCGCTGGCCCATGATCTTATGCCCAAGAGAGGGGAAAACATGGATGGATGGAATTCCAACTTCAAACTCCAAAGAATTATCCCAAGAAGCAGCTGAAGCATAAAACTCAACCATCTTCATCATCATCATCTTAGATCTGCAGAGCTAGAAGGGACCCTCTGGATCATCAAGAGGCCCAGTGGGGGGATCGAACTCTCAACGCCTGCAGTTGGAAACCTCAGCCCCTGAGCTACAACAGCAGTTCTGATGTTGACCATTCTCTGAAAAGCCGCATCCATCCATGTATCAAACCCATGTATTAGTCTGACAGCAGTTCAAGGGTATTTTTAATATAAAGCTTAATATAATACCAGGGAAAAACACAATAGAATAAAGAAAGACTGTTGTGTCACTTTAAAGACTAATTGCTACGTTTCATATACAGCTGGACTGATCGCTTAAAGAGTTGAAATCAACTCCATGAAATGAGTTTTAAGAAGCCCTGCGTTGCACCCCATGGCCGGCAGCAGAAGAGCCAGGCCAAGGAAGAGCTCTGAAGCTTTGTTTTAATTACTCTGTGCCTTGCGCGTGATCCTAACGAGCTTTGGAAGCCAACGGTCTGCAAAAAGATACGACATTTCGCCAAATCGCACCGCCATATGTGTGAACGTTTCCAACTCAACCACACCACGAACCCCCTGGAGGTAGCGAGAAAGGTGCCAGGGTCCTGGATTCTGTGCGGGCAAGAATTCAGGTGCTTTTCAAAAGATTTGAGCCCCCCCCATCTCTCGCCTCAAGGGGAATGTTTGGTATTTAGAGAGAGGAATTCAGAGCAATTTCCCCCGCTAAGTGATCATTAAAGGCAGGTCCTGAGAAGGCCAGGTCAATGAGAGGCAGGTGTTTGGGGCTTTTCCAGACAAAGAAGATGCCCTCTGGTTTTGTGGCACCTGGCTACCAGTTGCCATGGCTTTGCGCTAAGGGAGGGTGCCAGCCAAGTACTTTAGGAATTGAATAAGACACAAGAGGGAAACTGAGGGAAACGGCTTTTCATGGGACGATGAAGGAAGACGACAGCCTGTGGGAAGCAGTCAAGGTCCAAGATGAAGGCATCTTGGATGCCTTCTTCTTGCGGCCTTCTTCTGAACTTTCCGTACTTTGTTGTTGATGTTAAGGTGTGCTCGAGCAGAGACGGACTCACAGCAGCCGTAAGAGGGCTTTCAAAGTACCTGAGATATTTAAGGAGTGGCTTTACCAGTCCCACAGACCCACTGTGAGTTTCCATGGCTGAGCGGGGATTCGAACTCAGGTCTCCAAAGTCCAGGTCCATAACTCTAGCCACAACACCGCACTAGGTATCTCATACCTGTTGTCCCACCAATCACATTGTCAAAGAACTTCAGGGGCAAAAATCCTCCTTTTTCAGAGAATATGTTTTTCCCATTGGGATGGCTGCTCTCTGGAGAAATGTGAGAGAGTGGCCCACGTTGGAGTGAATCCAGGGTTTCCTAGGCTGGCATGGAGTACTCAGAAGTGACTTACCGTTCCCCTTCTTTGATGGAGCTGGCTGGATGGCTCAATAGTTAAAGTCCCCTTCACCCCTGAGACTTGTGACACTAATGGGTCTCGTGACACCAGGGAGGGAAAAAATGGCTCCTTGGGCCCAATTTGGACATGGTCACTTAGGGGTGTCCTCACTTTTGTTGTCACCGGTTTAGACATTAATGGCTGCATGCTGCGTTATTTTGAGGGGACAGCACATTGACACTGTTATACAAGCTGTATACTCACTGCTTTACATTGTAGCCAAGTGTCATTTCTTCAGTGTTGTCGCATGAAAGATATACTAAAATATTTATGAAATGTGATCACATATACATTGACACACTTGTCCAAGCATGTATGGATGCAATGGAAAAGGTCTCACGAAGCAGAGTCAAATGTCCAGTATTCCCTTCTTACCTGGAAGCTGAGCCTTTAGCCTTCACGAAGTGGTCAGGCAGAGGGAAAGCAATGTTTTTAAAGACTGTGGACATACCAAGACAGCGCCTGCATTCCTCAGCCTGGTCCCGACAAGTGGCCAAGTGGCAGATGGCGCTGGTGTGTGTTTGCTCATGCTGTAGGCCTGCACGGGCAACCTCCAGCCCGCCCGCCGGTGCACAGCCCTGGAGCCATCATCCTCCGTCTGGAATCCCAGGGCAGAGCTGTGCTCCGTGCTTTAATTAATGAGCAATCTCCGCCACCTCCAAGGGCCATTTCCACCAAAGGGCATTGGACGTTCCTCTTGCACCTTCAGTCTCTCCACAGGGCTGCAGGGAGAGCCGGCCAGTCCCTGCGTCTCTTCTCATTCCAGGGATCCCAGGAAATTTTTTAAAAAAATAATAAAAAAAAACCACACACACACACAGGAGCTGAATCTTGGACCATGGGAGGACTAGCAGGCTCTGGCAAAAAGAAAGTGCAGAAGGGCCTGAATCAGATGTGGAATGGAGAAATGAGCTGCCAATTCAGCACATGTCAAAATGCTTCTCACAAGCCAATCCACTGTGCCCATTTTATGGGCAGGAAAAACTGAGGTTGAAAGAACAGATGAGCCACTAGCCTCCATAACCACAGAAGCTCAGCAGGTCTGAGCATCTGGGCTGAAGATCTGACATGATCTCTAACCAGAGACGGGGAGAAGTTAATTTCGGGGACAACGGCCACCCACGTTCCTTAACCGACATCTCCCGCTGCCATGTTGGCCGAGGAATTTAAAGACACGTCCTCTCTGTTTCGAAACAAGGGGGGGGGCTGGTTTCAGGGTTGTGGGACCTACTTCATTTCTCTTGTTTTGATTTTATGAGGAACCCGAGATCTGCCAGTCAGTGCTGGGTTCAAAGCCGACGCTTAACGAATTCCAACTCCAGGAACAATTTTTATTGAATCCTAGAATCATGGAGTTGGAAAAGGGGGTCTCTAAGGCCATCCAGTCCAACCCCCTGCTCAAGGCAGGAATCAAAATCAAAGCAGATCCGGGCAGAGGGTGGTCCCGTTTTCTCTTGAAAGCCTCCAGCGTTGGGGGGCTCACCACCTCCCGAGGTCGTGGGTCCCATCGTTGTACTACTCTGTTTTCTACCGACAGCTCTCGGAGGGGGCTGCATTGACCGTCAGAATGAGCAAGGAACCCCATTCCCCATCAAAACTGAAGACTGGGTGGAAATACCTCATTCTAGTATCAATTTTGTGAATCTGTTTTTTGTTTTTTTTAAAATTTGTGGGCGATGGGGTGGGCCTGCACCTGGTTTGGTTTCGAAACGATGAGCTCTCAAGAGTGAGAAAGAATATTTGTTTCTGCCGACTGATTTTACAAGGAGGGGAGCTGGCAAAAATGGCCGGGAGGTGCGGGGGGGGGGGGGAAGAGAAGCACTTTTTCCACCCTAGTGCCAAAGGCACAAAAAGAGAGCGGGCCAGAGTGAGAGGAACATGAAAGAGGGCCATTGACTCCGGAGGAACAGGGCTCAGAGGAGAAAGATGAAAGCCGCCACTGTCGATTCTTGTGTTAACACTCGGCGGGATTATTGGAGAGAAGCCGCAGGTGGTGGCAAGCTCTGCGGGGCTTCGTTTAGCTGATCCTCCTCCTCCCGTTTCTCCCCGTGCCCCGGCCAGCCCCAAGGAACTCACGACCTCCCAGGGATGGCAGGCGCCCCTTCTTCTGTTTATCTTCCATAAATAAACCATCCTTTCCAGGAATTGTCTTTGAGGACCTCTCCACTCCTTCACCTCCCCAGGCCCACAGCAGTGGGGTTGATTCGCACCGAGGGCAAGCCAGGCCAGCCTCCCCACCACCCCCATCACCCCTCTGGCTCCCGGCTTCCTTCTCCCCCATCTCGAGAAAAAAACAACACAAAACTTTGCAGAGCCAAGAGGCGGAAAAACAAACGGACGAACGTCCCAGCCTGCTTCTGGGACCCCCTTCCAAAACCCGCAGCTCCCTGCAGAAAGGAGCAGGCCAAGATTTTTGCTATGTTGTGGGGGAGAAACGTGGCCACCCGGAAGGACCCACGGGCCGAGCTGCGATTAAAAACACAGGAGCAAAGGCTGGAGAAATAGTTGGCAGCCCTAAAGAAGCCCCAAAAAGAGAGATTAATGCATGGTGTGCAACACTGTACAGTTAGAATATGACACATCCAATTTGTACCCTGTCCTCTGGGCTCAAAGATCACAAGAATGTCGTCTCATGTTTAATTGTTTCATGTTTCACCAAACCATGGATGGTTTATGGACAGAATGTGGTAGGGGCATCTTCTTGGACTCCTTTGGGGGCCAAACGCCCCCTCAGTTCAATCCACACATTGACAGGGCAACATTTATAGGGCAGTTCTTGACCACATCAGGGTCTGTTGGGGGGAGCAGCACCCCACTTCTGGGAGAAATTCCTGCAGGTGTGCTTAGCTAAACATATTCCCCCTGCAACTCTAGGTGCATATTGAATGGCTAAAGGAGCTCATGAGTATGACTCAAGTTTTCCCAGTTCAATCCCAGTGTTTCCAGATAGGCCTGGAAAAGGCATGCCTGAAAGTGGAGAGAAGCCGGTGACTCTGATTTGAGGCCGGCAGGGCTTCCGATCCGGGTTGTAGTCAGAACTTTAAGTGAGCTATCAAAGGTTCTGGGTCTCTTTTGTGGACGGAGAGATTGTTCAGCACTTCAGATCACTCCTGTAAAGTTCGGACTAAAATGGAAAGCGAAACCTGAGTCCTGTAACTCCGCTGGAAGCTGCTGCTACTCAGTTTGGACCAACGGGTCTGGTTCAGCCTAAAGCAGCTTCTTACAGGCCAGAACTCAGCAGAAAACTGCCTGTTTTCCAATGCCACTTGTATCCGGTCTGTGGCATCCGCAGAGCCTCCAAAGATCCTGTCCTCAGCAGCCCGGCTCGTTTCTTGCAAACTAAACGTCGTGGGTTCTTTTATTCAATCCATCCATCTCATGGTCGGTCCTCCTCTTTTCCTGTTTCCTTCCTTCCCCGCCATCATTGTCTTTTCCAGCAAGTCTCGTCTTCTCAGGAGGTGCCCAATGGATGACACTCTAAGCAGAGTCCTTTTAGCTTTGCTAATGTCGTTTCAGCCTTAGTTAGTTAGTTATGCACCATTAAGCCAGAACCAACTTATAGCAACTCTTAAAAGGGTTTCCAAGGAAAGTGAGATACAGTATTTGAGGAGCAGCGTTACCATTTCCACACCCCCAGTGAGTCTCCATGGCAGAGCAGGGATTCAAACCTTGGCCTCCTCGATCCTAGTCCATCGCTCTATCCACTACACTACCCTGGGTCCTCCTTTCAGCCTTAACTAGTCTTTAAAAGATCCTGACGGAACCCTGGGAGAAAAGCATTCACATGACAGCAGAACAACAGATGCAGGACAGCATCTAGAAAAGAGGATGCTGTTTCTCCTTGTCTTCATTAGGCTGGAGTTGTGGGAGACTGCCAGGCCGCTCAAGGAGAGGCAGAGGGCTGGGGAAGAGCATCTGGGATCCTAAGCCTGTGAGGGTCACACCGAGCCCACCTAGTTCCCCCCCCCTTCTATGAAATGTGCTGGAAGAGAGCTTTGCAGATACCCTGAACTGCCAGAAAGGTGAACAAGGGGGTCCTGGATCAAATCAAGCCTGAACTCTCTCTGGAGGCCAAAATGATGAAACTGAGGCTGTCCTACTTTGGGCATATTCTAAGAAGGCAGGATTCTCTGGAAAAGGCAATCATGCTGGAAAAGGTGGAAGGCAGCAGGAAAAGAGGAAGACCTCGTATGAGATGGACGGACTCCCTCAAGGAAGCCACAGGCTTGAGTTTTCAGGAGCTGAGCCAGGCAGTTGAGGACAGGGCATTTTGGAGAGGGTTCATTCATCGGTCGGCGACTGTATGGCACAGAACGACAACCACCCGCGTGGGACGAATAGCGCTGGTTAGGCTTCGTGGTTAGAGCAAGGAGTGCCAGCAACAAACTCCAAGAGGCGGGTTTGCCCCTTTGCCCTCCTACCGGCGGGTGGCCTCTAAGTTTCATCGTCCAGCATCAAAGCTGCCGACCCCCAACCTCAGGGAGGGCTTTGCCATAGGGGGAAAAGAATCTAGCAGAGGAGGCCTCTGTTCCTGTTGCTTCATGCAATCACACCGAGGAGGACCTTCTCCCCCATTGTGCTGTATGATTCCCATGGGGTGGGGGTGGGCAACACACACACACCAGCACATGCCCCCATCAATGAATGGCGCATCCGCTACAGAAAATTCCCACATGGAGCCCCGGCGAAGGCCAAACAGTCGCCTCTCTTGTTCCCTGGTTTCCCCCTGGGGTTTCTGAATCCCCTTTCTGTCTTGGGAGGTGCAAGGCAGCTGGGGGAGGGGGGAAGAAGGGGGGGAGGCAGGCAGGGGCCACTGGGCAGCTCCGCGCCCAAACGCAGGGTTGGACTTGAGGCATGGGGAGGGTCTGACGACGCCCCACTCAGACCCCCTCCACACCTCATCCCCTCCAGGAGCAGAGGAGAAAATTCCCCAGGCAGGTTTGGTCCTGGAAGGAAAACCTCTTTCCAGGTTGCCTTTCAAGAGGTGAGACCCATGCAGCTTTGTTGAGCCAGCCGCCACAGTCCCTGGGGAGCCTGGGAGTTGTAGTCCAGGCTCAGAGCCCAGCGAGGATGTTCCTCCCCTCACTCTGCTTGGATTTGCCACTGGGATTCTGATTTCTCAGAAGGCACGGCCTGAACGCCGTCTCTCCAACACCTGGGGGAGATCCACGCATTCTCCAAGGCTTTCACAGCCGGAAAAACCCACAGCCACCACTTGGTAGGAGACACACACCCCTCCAGGGTTGCCAGAAAGAGGATCAAGGGGGTCCTGGATCAAATCAAGCCCGAATTCTCTCCGGAGGCCAAAAGTTTGAAACGCTCTCTGCTATTTGGGGCCCCTCCGGAGCAGAAAAGACAAGAAGGTGGGAAAGGTTGGCGGGAGACCCAACAGGCCATGGAGTGACTCCCTCAAGGAAGCCACAAGCTTGAGTCCGCGAGAGCTGCCCAGGGCCGCGGCCGCGGGTCGTCGGGGTCCCAGGCGCGTCCAGGTCTCCAAGCCTAGAGGTCGGGTGAGGAGGGGAGAGGATTACGTGAGAGCAACCCCCTCCCTCCCCTTCCCCACCCACCCACCTGAGCTCCTGGCCCGCCCGTCGGCCGGCCAGCCCTCGGGCCGGCAGCCAGGGGGCGGCCTCTCTCCCCGAGGGATCCCCCCCCCACTCCTTAAAAGCGCCCCCCTCCGTCCGCCGCGCCCGCAGAGCTCAGCCCCCGTCCGTCCGTCCGTCGGTGGGAGGCGCGCTGCGGGGCTGCCGCTGCTGCTGCTGCTGGCATGGCGCGTCCGCCGGCGGCGTCGGGGGAGCCCTGGGCCCCGCCGGGCCGGGCGTATTACGAGGACTACGAGGACTGGGGAGGCAACGGGAGCCTCCTCGGGGCGCCGGGCTGCGCCTGGCCGGCGGAAGACGAGGAGGCGGCGGCCGACTGGGAAGTCTCCTTCTCGCTCCTGCCGGTCCTCTACATGCTGGTCTTCGTCCTGGGCCTCTCCGGGAACGGGCTGGTGCTGCTGACCGTCTGCCGGGGCGGGGGGGCGGGGGGCCGGCGGCGCTCGGCCGACGCCTACCTGGCCCACCTGGCGCTGGCCGACCTGGCCTTCGTGGTGACGCTGCCGCTGTGGGCCGCCTACACGGCGCTGCGCTTCCACTGGCCCTTCGGCTCGGCCCTCTGCAAGCTCAGCAGCTACCTGGTGCTGCTCAACATGTTCGCCTCGGCCTTCTGCCTGGGGGGGCTGAGCGTGGAGCGCTACCTGGCCATCGTGCGCGCCGTCCCGCGCTTGGCCGGCCGGGCCCCCGCCGGCTGCGGCGGCGCCTCCTCCTCCTCGCCCTCGCCGGCTCGCCCGCGGCCGGCCACCCTGCTAGCCCTGGGCACCGTCTGGCTGCTGGCCGCCCTCCTGGCCCTGCCGGCCCTGCTGCTCCGCGACACCCGGCCCGGAGGCTTCCCCGACGGCAACGCTTCGGACGCCGCCGTGATCCAGTGCGACATGGACTTCAGCCGGGTGGCCTCCAGCCCGGCCGAAGAGGGCTACTGGCTGGCGGCCCTCAGCCTGGCCACCACCGCGCTGGGCTTCGTCCTGCCGCTGCTGCTGATGACCCTCTGCTACTGCTGCATCGGGGCCACCGTCCGGCGCCACTTCCAGCAGCACCAGCAGCAGCAGCCGCAACAACCGTCGGGGCGGCGCAAGGAGGACGGGCAGCAGCGGCGGCGCCTGCTGCGCATCCTGGTGGCGCTGGTGGGGGTCTTCGCGGGCTGCTGGCTGCCCTTCCACCTCCTCAAGAGCCTCTTCGTCCTCGACTGGGTGGGCCTCCTGCCGCTGCCCTGCGCCCTCCAGCAGCTGGTGGTGCGCCTCCACCCTTACGCCACCTGCCTGGCCTACATCAACAGCTGCCTCAACCCCTTCCTCTACGCCTTCTTCGACGGCCGCTTCCGCGCCCAGTGCCGCCTCCTGCTCGGCCTCCGGCGCCGCGCCCGCCGCGCCCCCGCCGCCGGCGGCTCGGTCTCCTCCACCCTCAGCGGCCAGACCCAGAAGTCCGAGGCCCCGTCCCTGGGCACCAAGGTGTAAAAAGAGCCGCCTTCCCTCCTCCGCCGGAGTCTCCCCGCCGACGGAGAGCGGGCCAGCGAGGACGCAAGAGATGCGGACACGTGTGTGTGCTTGTGTGTGTGTGTGCGCGCGCGTGGGGGGGTCGTGGGGATGCGTCGTCGGGGTGGCCCCGGGACTTGCGAGTTCGCCTTCTGGACTTTGGAGGGGGCACTTCTGCCTCTGCCTGTGGACAGGGCCGCACAAACGCTGGCCTCCTCGCTTCCTTCCCTCTTTGGCCCCCATCCCTCCCATCCCCTTCGGTGCCTGGATCCGCACCGTCCAGGGAAGAACGCGCACCCTTTCGGGCTGGCTCCTGGAAGACGGTGGCTCCTTTCCCCGGCCATAAACCTGTCTTGACTCTTTGTTGTATCAGCAGGAGAGGGAGAAAAAACTGTTCCCTCCAGACTTGATGTTTTAAATCTCCGGGGATGGGGTGAACGTTTGAGAAACCTCGAGGAAGGAGAACCCAATGGGTCACTGCGTCTGTTTTCAAGGATGGGGGACCATTCCCCCACCCTGGGCGGTCTGCTCTAAGAACCCCGTTTCTCAAGTTTTCCTGTTTTCTATGCAGAGTTGTTGCTCTTGTTTTCTCCTTCCTTAAAGAAGAGTGGACCCTTCGTTGTCAGGATGATTTCTCCCCCAAATGTGGAGGGGGGGAGCTGACCGTCTTTGGTGCACACCTCTTAAAACTGTTACGCTTCCAGGGTAGAGAAACCCTGTGGTTTGTAATTAAAGGAATGAGCCATGTGGCCATTACAAAATGCAAGTGCAAGAACAGGCAATACTTTTATAGGCCACTAATAAAATACTTTTCAAAAACCACACACACTGTGAGTTTTCCTGAGTAAATCCCCACTTCTTCAAAGCATGTACCAAAAATCCAAACACTCACAGCAAGATGGGATTTGACACTCTTAGGTGACTTGTAGTTTCCTTATTCATTGTTTTTTTTGTTATTATTGGCTAGAGAGTGTTAACATACTAGAGAAATCTCTGTAGATCAGCTCCCCCCCCCCCAAAATCTCAGGAGTTCCCAGGAGAGAGTCCTGACCATTTCCATGAGAATCTCCCTAAATTTGCAGCGCACAAAATCCCCAGGTGGCCGATTCACACTTCCTAATTTGTGTGAAAGAGATATGGTGTCCTGTGACGTGTGGTTGAGATCTCTGGCTGCAGAGCGAGACAGTTCAATTCCCGACTGCGCCTTCTTGACAGGGGCTGGACTCCATGATCCAGAAGGTCCCTTCCAGCTGTGCAGTTTTAAGATGATTATGATAACCCATAGTAATTTCTTCCAGACACACAAGTTCAGTGGGTGTTGAAGGTTGTGAGAAGGGCTTTGTTTTGGGACCTCTGGAGTAACAGTCACAGGAGTGTCTCTGAACATGGCAAAGGGGCATTTGGCTCGGGCAGCTTTCTCTTTCCACATAACAGGGTTTGAAAGGAAAGGATGCCCCAGACGTAACCTTTAGAAGCTGTCACACAGATCCAGAAACAGGAGGACATGCCTTGTGTTTTTTCCTTCAGAACCACCTGTTTTATTGGCTGAAACATACATTCTCTGTGGGGAAACTGGCATTGCATCCTGTGAGTCCCATCTCTTTGTAAAGATTTTGGCATCAAGAGAGAAGGAAAAATGGGTAGAGACGGAGGAGATGGGAAAGATTTGGGAGCAAATCTGGGAGAGCAATGGACACCCACACACCCCTTCTTCCTGAAGCCCTATATCGACCCTTATGTGCTGTCCAGTTGGAAACACTAATTAGGAGATTATAGTCACCCTCAAGGGGATTTCCAGGTTAAGTGGAATATTCAAGTTGTTTTACCAGTTCCACTCCCCCAGTAGGTTTCCATGGCTGAGGTGGGATTCGAACCCAGGTCTCCAGAGTCCTGGTCTGTCTCTCTATCCACTATTCGACGCATCCCTCTTGGAACCCATCAGTGTCGCTGCTCCGGACATTTCATTTTTATTGTCAGCCAGACCCAATCACAACATTGTACAAGAGGAAGCCATGTTAGTTTGTGCAAACATAATAAAAACAAAATAATAATAATAATAAAATAAACAAGACTAAAACGTGATGGGACCTTAAGAGACTGTTGCATTTTTTAAAAAATGTGAGCTTTCATGGAGAAGTCCACTTCCTCAGATATACCTTTCTCTTTTGTCTGAGGAAGTGGAAATTTCCACAAAAACTCGTATTAAAAGTAAGTCTTTAAGCTGCCAGAATGATTTTGTCTTTTTTGTTCCTTTGTTTCTCTCTGTGTGTCTATTTATTTATAATTGTTTTTACCTATAATAATAGTGATAATCACAACATTGGTGTTTCAAGCACTGGGCGCTCTCCCCTGAAATATCTTGCCTGCAGTCCAGGTTTTAGCCAATGTCACCTAGTCTGTTCTCAAGTCTCTCGCTAGTGTAAAACAGAGGTTCAGAAAAGTGAGAAAGAATGTCTCTTGAGCCCACGATCCACCCAAGAATTTATTTTCAGCACCAGAACTGGAGTTGGTGCACAGATCCCATTTGCACCCTCATTCTGTCACAACAGCAGCTGCACCAACAGCTGTTTTCTACCTGGCACATCTGGAGAGGTGTGACAAGCAAGGAATCTTGGTGTGAAAAACCAGATTGGGGGGGAGTGATGATGACTGTCCTTTTACACTCTTGCCTCTTTCATCTTACCAGTTGGGGTGTTTTAAAGCATGCATTGAAATCCTGTTTACTTAAGAGGGTCAAAGTAATGGAGGGAGTACCTCATGGCTGAGGAGATCCCTTCCAAATCCCCCCCTTGTGAGTCTGCATCTACTCTGCACGACCCACAACCCAGAACTGAGCAAATGGAGAATCTCAAATGTTACGAGATGCGATGAAGAAGATTGTTGATTTTCTGTGGTTTTTTTTTTTCTTGTAATGAAGTTAGGTACTAATTCATCACTTCCTTTTTTGCATAAAAGTGCAACAGAGATTGATTGGTATAAACTTGGTAAAGGTAAAGGTAAAGGTTCCCCTTGACAATTTTTGTCCAGTCGTGTCCGACTCTAGAGGGCGGCGCTCATCCCGCTCTTCAAGCCATAGAGCCAGCGTTTGTCCGTAGACAATCTCTCCGTGGTCACATGGCCAGTGTGATTTAGACACGGAACGCTGTTTACCTTCCCACCGAGATGGTCCCTATTTATCTACTCGCATTTGCATGCTTTCGAACCGCTAGGTTGGCGGGAGCTGGGACAAGAACGGGCGCTCACTCCGTCGCGTGGATTCGATCTTACGACTGCTTGTTCTTCTGACCCTGCAGCACAGGCTTCTGCGGTTTAGCCCACAGTGCCACCACGTCTCTGACAATGAACTAAATGTAAACGTCCTCCTGCTCTCAATATTGCTTGTATTTTGATGCATAGCACATCATTAATAGCAATAAGCTAGAGGCCAGATGTTTTGATTAGCAGAGGAAAAAATATCTACCACTCCACAGTCTGTTTTTCCTGTTTCATTTGAGCTCGCTGCCCTCGTCTCACAGTAACATAGGTTGAGGGAGGAGTTTTTTCCCCCCCTTACCACATGGATCTCTGTCAAAATGAAAAGTGGTTTGGGGTGGTTCTGTCCCAAATCGGCAATTGAGAGCCATTTGTTTTACAAAAGACCTCCTAGTACAGAATAGCTACAGTGGAACAGATGAAGCAGACAAACACAAACGCCTGCCCTCAGGGACTTCTGTCAGAGATCTGGCTTTGGCAGAAGGCCACAGTGATTGCTTGTGCTTCAAATGTTGCCCCTGCACTGCTAACTGGGGGAATGCCCCACTTTTTTAAAAAAATTATATCCCGTCTATCTGGTCGGTTAAGACCACTCTAGGCGGCTTCCAAGATCCACCAAAATTCTCTGCAATTAAAACAGGATTTAGCATACCTGAACCAACATTTCATGCGTCAGGAACACATGGAAAGGTTGGGCACTCAATAGTTGATTGCCATTGCTGTGTCATTAGGCTGCTTCTGATTTATGCTAATATGAATGCATGAAGGCCAAAATGTCTCTTTTATTAACAGCCCTGCTCAGGCTTTGCAGACTCAAGGCTGTGGTTTCCTTCATTGGATCAATCCACCCCAATTTCCATCTTCTCTTCCTGCTGCCTCCAACTTTTGCAAACATTATCGTCTTTTCCATCAAGTCTCCTTTTCTCACGATGTGCCCAAAGGTTAGTCAGTATTCAGGCTTGCTTGGACCTAGAACTCATTCATTTGTCTCTCTGGCAGTGCACAGTATCACTGGTTTCCTTTTGTCTCCAATACCACATGCCAATGGAAGTAAAAATACTGTACATCAAAAAGCAATAAGGAAATACGAGGGGGTGCTGTTCAGTATTGAGCCTTTCCCAGAAGAAATTGAGCTAGGAAGCTATAAATCATAGGGTGTATTGACCAATTTGTCTGTATTCAATGGTGCAAAAATCAACTACCTATGATTTTAACTTATCTTTCATTTTCAGGTCCAAAGTGAACATGGCAGCACCTCCAGAAAAGTTCAATGTGGAAGAGCATAGGACCATAAGCAAGTTCCTGTTTCTCCAAGGGAATGGTGCAAAGCAGATCCATGATGAAATGCCACACACTATGGGTGACAGTGGCCCTTTGTATGCAACAGTTAAATGTTGGGTTGTCAATTTTTAAACTGGCCATTTCAGTGTTGAAAGTGAGAAACCCAGTGGAAAGCCCGTTTCTGTCTCTGTGCCTGCAAATGTGAAAGCCATCCATGACATGATCGTGGAGGACTGCCAAATATCAGCCAAAAGTATTGCTATGTATCTGAGAATATCACTTGAGGGAGTTGGTGCCATTATCCACAACGACTTGGAAATGAAAAAGCTGGCAGCAAAGTGGATCCCCAAACTTTTGACAATCAAAGAAAAGAAGAAATGTGTGGATTCATCAGTGGCTGTTTTGGAACATTTTGCAAGAAATAAGTCAGATTTCCTGGGCAAACTGGTAACTGGTGATGAGACATGGATCTACTGTTATGATCCTGAGACAAAAGAACAGTCTAAGAAATGGAGATAAAGTGGTTCCCCCAGACCAAAGAAGTTCCCAATGCAAAGGTTGGTGCAGAAGCAAATGGCAACAGTTTTTTTTGGGATATGAAGGGAGTTCTGCTGGTGGACTACCTCCAACAGGGTTCAACCATCAATGCAAAATATTACTGTGCTTTATTGATGAAGTTGAGGCAAAACATCAAGGAAAAACATTGAGGAAAGGTCTCCAAAGGGGTCATCCTGTTGCATGACAATGCCTCGTCACACACTGCAGGTGAAACAATGGCAAAACTGGCATCCTTAGGCTTTCAAGTGATGTCCCATCCACTCTATTCTCCTGACCTGGCTCTATTATGTTCCCCAAACTCAAAAAACTCCTAAAAGGGCCAATGATTTGGGAGTGTTCTGGAGGTAACTAATGCTGCAAATGAGTGGTTACACCAGCAGTCAAGAGAATTATATTTGCAATGACTTAAGAAGCTGCATTCACTTCCTGGGGGAATATATAGAATAGTGTGACAGTTATAGCTTCCTAGCTCAATTTTTTTCTGGGAAAGGCTCAATACTTGTCAGCACCCCCTCCTATGCGTGAGGCACAGCGCACCTCATTAATCTTTCAGCCAGAGCAAGCCATATCACCCTTTTGTCTGACAGCATGCAGGGCTCAGTGGCTTGCTGGGACACACTACTGTTAGGGACAATGGCCCAATGCCAATATTAGCCATGGAATTATTTGAGGAACCTTCAAGGAGGCTCTTCCAAGCTCAGGTCCTCATTGTATGGGATATAAATCAAAGGCTTAGTGGTGTTGCTGGGGATGCAGGAGTTGAAGCCACACGTTCTCCTCTTCAGATGCCTGATAAAGCTCAGCTTCAGGCTTCCAAGCAAGAAACTGGGAGCAAAGGAATACAGAGCATTTTTCTTGGGTTAAAAACAGCTACAAGATCTGATATGTATAGTCATGCTGCGGTAGCAACATTCAGCTCCCCTTTCTTAGATGTGTCCCGTTTAACCTTCCACCCCACTGACTTCTATTAGTGATGGAGCAGAGCATTATGTGGATCTTTTTTTCAGCATAATAGAATGTCTTGGGGGGGGGTGTCATTTCTTAGGCATCCTTCAGTCTCAAGAGACCACGGCAACACGCTCTGTATGAGTGTCTTTTCCAAAGCACAAAGGCTGGGTAAAATAATATGGAGGATAGGCTGTTACCCAAGCAGCAAATCCCCCCTCTCCATGCTGCTGAAATAGTCCAATGGAAAGGCAAGAGCCAACACAACTGGTTCCAGTGATGTCACAGGAGTTGCTAGAATGACACAAACTGCCTCCGGCTCTGGATTTTGCCTCGAGGTTAACTCCTGAAGCCTTTTCCATGAGTGGATATAGCCACAATGCAGTGGAGGTTTGAAATTGGGAGTTTTCTTTCTTCTAGATGGCCTGCCTTCCAAGGTTGACAAGCCCCACCTACCTGGTCCAGGTGGATTGCATTTAGTCAGGACTCTCCATTAAAACCTGTCCATCTTGGGTGACCCTGCATGGCATAGCCCATAGCTTCTCTGAATTACTCAAGCCCCATTGCCACGACAAGGCAGCAATCATGGAGTAATTTAAATGGCAGCATTTGAGGGAATGAACCCCAGCCCAATGAACCTGCTCAGTGCATCAAGCATGGTTTTCAAATGCGGGAATGATGCTGGCAGAGGGCTCGTGTCTGCCCCATCCATGAGTTACCCCGCCAATGGAAATAGTCACCACCACCACGTGTTGTGAAGTCCATTCTGACTTATGGCGACCCTTTCAAGGTTTTCCAGGTAGACTCAGAAGTGGTTTCCCTCCTTCTGGGAGCATTTCTGGAACTGCACAGCTGGCCCAAGGCCACCCAGGATGGATCTTCTCCCAGGAGACCCAGTGGGGGAATTGAACTCCTGACCTCTGGCTCCACAGCCGGATAACTAAAACATTGAGCCAACCAGCCAGTTCCAACCCAGCCCATTCTAATCCAAACAAAATACCCCCTCGTTTAGTATACATGTGTTTATTTTGGCTTTGGATGGATGCAGTTTGCTTAACCTACCTCTTATTGAGAACACAAAAGTGTCTCCATGAAGCCTGAAGGGTGTACACGGTGGGTGTCCCCTCCCCCCAATTGATGTGAATAGAGTTGGGAAGTTATTTTTGTGGACAACTCCCATAATTTGCTCATGCTGGCAGGGGATTCTAGTTGTTGTTGTCCAGCCTCTTCCTCTGGCAGGCTAGAGGGAGACACGGCAATCAGCCCAAGATCAGGTCCGTTTTATCCATTTCTCCACCTCTCCATCCCAAGGGAGACCGATATCCATGTTCGTTGGTTGTGGGGAAAACAAAACAAAATCCCGTTGCGCCTTTAAAGAACAGGCTTTCTTTGGCATGGGTTCTTGTGGCTATGGCCCACTTTTTCAGACACATTGGATAACAATATTCAAGTCACTCTGCACTGCCTCCGCCTGAAAAAGTGGGCCACCTCCAATAAAAGAAACTTGCCAGAGAAAACTTGCTAGATTTAAGAAGTGTCCAGAACTGCTTTCCCCCCTTCTCTGATCGATTACTACCTGCATTTATGGTTAGTTTTCAGGACAGATGCCCCAGCTATTCTGGTTCCAGTTCGAGCTATCCCACCCTTCCGACAGAACATGGACTTACCTTGTTCAAGCTGGCACAAAGGGGAAGTTGCCCCCGAGGAAGGGTTGCAGGGCGCTTATGCTCAGGGCTGGCATCATGGCACACACAGTTCATGCCATGGCTACACAACTGATTTTGTGGCCCACCTGGCAGCTGTAGTGCGACTTACCTGCAGCTGTGCTCTGTGATATTTTGTTCCTGCCCTGATTTTCCTTACCTCTCCCACACTTCGCATTACACGTGCTTTACTATGCAGGAGGATTTAGGCTCTCTCTCCCCCCCACCCCCGCCATTCTCCCAAAAAGTTAAGCATGAATCCTGCTGCAGCTCTTAACTATGCTTGCAGGCATGACTACTGAGTTCTATGAGTGGTTGATGGGCTTTTATGGAAAGCTACTTCTTGCAGGAGAGGAAGATTTCGGTGGTGGTCGGAAACGGAGGCCCTGGGCGTGCAAATACCAACCTGGGTGTTACAAGACTAAAAGGGGGACTGCTTTCATCTGGAAAGAGGCAGTCGGAACTTCATCAGGGCCAGCAACCTCAGTCCCACCACTTGGTTAAACAGCTCACCAATGGCTCTCAGCAGGCCAGCCGTCTCCAGCCGGGTGCGAAGGAAGGTCCCTCTCCAGGCCCTGGAGGTCCTCCACTTTTATAAGCGGAAGACAGGCACGCACACACGCACAGCCAAGCTTCTCTAGTTTGACTTTTGATTGGGCTGTTTATCTATTCTTCTATTTATTCACTTTCCCCAAATAGCAAGTGATATTCTGGGCTCAGCAAACAGGTAGCAATCCCAGGCAGTACATTTGAGCATCAATCAGTTTTTCCAGTGTGCCTCTTTCAGTTTCCCACTATCGGTAGGACTTTTGAGAATATTTATTGCATTCCATTGAACTTAATTAGCTCTCGGCAGCCAACGGGGTGTTACTCTTTTAGCCTCAAAATGGCCAGCCATCAGGGGACGGGAATGATGATCCTCCTCTCCTTCCCTCGGCCACCAAGGCTCCCAGCTTCCCTTCTTCCAACCACTGCTGCTTCACTTTAATTCACTCCTGCTTCGCTCCTATTCCCCCAAACACTGTACTTCATAAATAATGAGAATTTCTGCTTCACTATTTCTCATGGGGCAGGAACTCTTGGGAATTTCAGCCTATCGCCACGTTCTTCCAGGCCATGGGAAATGTTTACTGTGTGCTGTTACTATTGAGTTTGTATTTTAGTTTTACTTGTTATTTGTTATTTTCTTTTCTTATCACTAAAAAAGAGACACATACACACCTCTCCTCTCGATAAAGCTGGAAATCTCTACCACATGGAGGAAAGGCTACGATTGACTTGGGTCCCTTACGGAAATAAGGATGTATGATGCAAACAAGAGCCAGGGTGACTCAAACAGAATGTGGTTGTTACATAGAACAGATTACAATCAACCATCGACTTACGAATGGCCCTAGTTATGAACATTTCAACTTACAAACTGCTCTGTTGGAAAAAGTTGGCATTGATTTGTGAACGGAGCCTCGACCTACAAACGAGGCTCTGTTCACAAGTCGATGCCAACGGAGCGATCGGCGCCTTAAGAGCTCTCAAAAGGCCTCTTATGTCGGGGGGAAAGCCGTTTTGAGACCTCTGAAGCCAAAAAGGCAGAAAGGGCGGGAAATTAGAATTTCTATGTAATTTGCAACTTGGGATGGAATCAGCATTGACTTTTTGCAGGCCCAGAACTCTGAAGAAGGTGCAACGTGTTACTGGTATGAAGCACTGCCTGATGTCATGATGGTGCCAATAGGAGCCAGTCGTCAATGTACAGGTACATCGTGATGCCCCTTGTGCGAAGGAAAGCTGCAATGGGTGCCATGCATTTTGTGAAGATCCGTGGCGCCGTAGATAGCCCAAATGGTAAAGCTGAGAACTCGAAACATCTGGACCCCAGAGTGAAGCGCAAGTATTTCCAATGGTCCTTTCTGATAGATATATGAAAATAGGCGCCGCTGAGATCGATCAAGATGAACCAATCTCTGCGTTGGAGTAGTGGGAGAATGTGCTCCAGTGTAATCATCCGGAAGCAGTGGTAAGTGATGAAAGAATTTAAATCCCTGAGGTCCAAAATAGGGCGGAAAGTATCGTCGTCCTTTGGAACCAAAAAGTACCTTGAAAAGAAACCAGGATCTGATGAGTCTGGGTAAACATGGGTTATGGCTCATTTCTGAACAAAGGCTTCTATTTCTTCTCTTAGAGCGGCGGAGGGAGGAGTGATGATGACTTGTGGAGGAGGAAGTTCCAAGAATTCTATTCTGTATCCTTGAGCAATTATGTTGAGTACCCATTTGTCGGAGGTAATATGGAACCAATTTTTGAGGGAGACAATCAGGTGGAATAACAGGCGAGTAAACCAGAGATGGGCAAGTAGTGGAAGTCAAAGGCCCTGCTTGGACGTTCGATCAGACTTCCGGAAAGTCTGACGAGAACACTGCCATTGGTCTTGCTGGCGAGCAGGGTAAACAGATTGAGAATAAAATCTCTGCTTGCCTTGGTATGGTTTATACGACTGACAGGATTGGTAAATCGGTTGGCGCTTCCAGGGGTATAGCTGTTTATAATAAGTTGAGATGAGTAGGAGCGCGCTGTTTTTCTCACCTCTTGTAGACCCTTGAGAATAGCGTCAGTTTTCTACATAGATTAGGCATCCTTTTGTCTCAAGAGACAATGGTAACGTGCTCTGGATAGAGGACTTGGAACAGCATCTAGCATGGCTGAGAAGGCTGATTTGAGAGTGACAATCCCTTCCACACTGAAGACAAATACAATCTGTCCCATCCAGCTCCCTGACATTGCTGCTTTCGGGATGGCCTCTCAGCCTGCTGGACAAGGGTCTCTCCAAATTGGGAGGCCATGATCCACCGCCTGCCTCCAGGCTGAACACTCAGAGGTCAAGGTTTCCCATCTGTTGAGGTCCATTCCTACGGCCTTCAGATCCTGCTTACAGATCTCCTTGTATTGCAGCTGGGGTCTCCCTCTGGGGCGATTTCCCTGCACCAATTCTTCATACAGGAGATCTTTTGGAATCCAACCATCAGCCATGATCACAACATGCCCAAACCAACGTAGATGTCGCTGTTTCAGTACTGTGTACATGCTAAAAGTTCCAGCTCGTTCTAAGACTACTCTATTTGGAACTTTGTCCTGCCAGGTGATACCAAAAATGTATCAGAGACAATGCATATGGAACGTGTTCAGCTATTCGTACATAGTGTTTTGTAAAAAGCTAGTACGAGGGGTACAGAACTTTACATCACAGGTAGCTTATGACGGGTAGGGTGTCTTGGATAGAGTGATGGGCTAAAGACTCAGGAGACCTGGGTTAGATTTCCTGGCTTTACCAACTGGGGAGTGTGTGTGGAACTGGTAAAGCCACTCCTTGCCTTACTTACCGTGAAAACCCGACCAGGTTTCCTGCTTAAGTCAGTTCTGATTGGATGGCACAGAACAAGCTGAAGACCATTGATGGGAGAGGGGAGATGTAATTTTGGGGAAGTGCTCTGCCCCCATCTAGCTGGACTAACGATGCTGTCAAGGTGTCCCCTGATGTCCTGAAGTGGAAGGAGGGGTCTGCACACATTCAAATTATATACCCCAGTACGAGAACATACCTTCTCTGATGTACATGCAGATCAGTACTGGCAGCACACAGTGACTGTAAGCTCCTCTTTGTCTTAGAGGAGCCAAAAGGAATGAATAAATGGATGAATGATGAAAGAACAAAATAAAACAAATAAACACAAGACAACCTAAAAAAAGAACAAAATAAAAATCTCTAAAGTTAGTATCAAGAAACCCCCCCCCCCATCAGACCTGGCGTTTCCCTTCCAGAGATATGTGCTCAGGTACATCCCAGCGCCGGGAACATGGCAAAAGCTAAGCACACGACACGGCCTCTAGCCCAAACACAAAGGGTGACATGAGCTGTGCATCTTTTTAAATGGCTACGTTAAAATAAGCTCATAAACCCGTCTGCCTCCTCAGCCAAATAACTGGAGGGGGTCCAGAAAACACCAGCAGCTCAGGGCGGGGAGGGAGAGAGAGAAAGCAGCTGGCTTGGGCGACTGAAGGATGCCCAGATGATAAAAAGGCACCCCAGAATCAGGCCCTTGTGCTCTTCTTCCCTTGGGAATCCTGCCTCCTCGGGGCACCTGCGAGCGGCCCCTTCCTCCTCCCAGGAGCGTCTCTCCAAGGGAACTGGGAGTGCAAAGCTAGAACTGAGACAAAAGCAACAAGGCCCGAGTGTCAACGCGCCACCCTGCACTTGGCAGGCTGCTGGGGGCTCTACCCTCCCGGGGGGCTGCTCATCCCCTTCTCCACTCCCTTCCTGGCAGGGGGAACGAGCAGCGGGCAGCAGCTGAGGTTTTCTTGCCATGTGATGACCCCAAAGGGAGCTTCCCAGGCAGCTGCAGGGAGAGGAGGGCGGGGTGGGGGGTGGGAGTTTTGGCAGGAAACGGGGCCTACATGGTATCTCCCAAAGAATCCGAAGCAAAGAGGGCGTGCGCGCGGATGCTGGGCAGAGGCCAGAGATACTGCCAGCTTCATGTGAGGTTGCTGTGGTGATGGGGGCTGCTTTTGTGTGTTTCTACGAATGGTGTGAAGGAAAGGGGGTGAGGACACACACCACAGCAGACTCCCCCGTCTGAGGACGTTTGTGATTTGGAGAATGGAAGACTTCACTTGCCTGTCTTACTGCAGCGGGCAGGACTCGGCTTTCATCGGTTCCAGTCCTCTCCCAACCAGCTGGGCCTTTTCGCCAGCACAGGGCAGCCTCTGTCCCACGGGAGTGGAGCGATGGGGGCAGCGGGAGGAACGCCATTTCCAGCGGCAGGGCCTCAGCAGAAGAAGGCCCTCCACTGACCAGCGGTGGGAGGAAAGGGCTTCTGAAACGAAGACCCACCCGCAATAACAGCACCCCAGAAGAGGCTGGCTAGACATCGGGTAGTAGACGTCCCTCCCCACGCCAAGGAATCAGGGTTTGCCTTCAGGGGGTTCCAGTTAGCCAGCATGAGCCCGAATGGGGCCAAGAATGGGCCATTGCCATGGAAGCACGGCAACCGGCCATGTCTGGACTCGTTGGGGTCGAGAACCTACAACAGGCGGAACCTTTCCGAGGCGCCTTCTCCGTCCACGTCTTGCTCCTCGTCCCAAACCCTACAATTAAGCACGGAAGACAAACTCCCTAGTCACAACAATAGGGCCTTTTCCTTTAAGACAAATTGTGAGGGCTTTGTGCTCAGGAAGGGTTAAAACTTTGCACACATGGCCTCTCACAAATCACCAAGAATCAGGGAAAATGTACAGTAGGGCTCCTCTATCTGCCGGATCAGTATCCACAGCTTCATTTATCCAGTTTGAAAAAATAAAAATATTAAATGAAAACCAACAGAAAGATGCGTTTCCATGATGTAATTATTAGAAAGGGCCACTAAACCAGAGGCAATGCTATATACTGTATAGGGTTCACTATTATTGACTGGACTCCCAGTGTAGCGTAGTGGATAAAGTGACGGACTAGGTCTTCAGAGAACAGGGTTCAAATCCCACCTCAGCCATGGAAGCTCAGTGGTGGGAGTGGAACTGGTAAAATCACTCCTTAAATCTCTCTTACCTTGAAACTCCTATTAGGGTTGCAGTAAGTCGGTTCTGACTGGACAGCAGAGAAAACACACATTAGTCGTGTTTTTTTCCTGACATCTGCGGGGGCCCTTGGAACTGATCCTCTGTGAATACTGCAGTCCTCCTGTTTTCTTTTGCACAAAAGGGGGTCTTTTCCCGAAGCTTTAATGTAAGAGCTTCCAATTTTCTGAGAGTACAGATGGCTGAGCAAAGGTTCTCATGATAAACAAACTTCCCTGTGCCTCCTTAAACACCAACTACTTTGGAAAAAAGACCAGATTTGTTTAAATGATATTCCCCCCCACCCCCTACAAGCCAGAGGCAGCGATGGAAGGCGTTCAGAAGGCTTTTGGTCCACAACTCCCGTCAGCCCCAGCCAGCATCACCTCTAAAGGAGAGACTGTGGGGCTTGCAGACCCCAACATCTGGAGGGCACGACAGCTGCCCTTGCCTGCCTGGAGGAGCAAACTTGAAGAAGGAGGAAATTCAAAATACTGTGGGGAAAGAGGTGTGAAGAGGAGTTGGGGGCTTTGAGTGAAGCCACTCATATGTCCCGGTACAGCTTCAGTCCCACCTGCCTGCAAACACCTTTCACAGGGGCCTGATGTCTACAGCAAACAGGGTTTGTTACCTGGTCTCAATTAAACACCATTTGTTCTCATCTCGTTTTGGAACAGCACAGTGGCCAAAATCCTATGGCTGCTGGTGTAGGTTTGCATTAATGTGCCATAACTAACTGCAGCTAAGTGACAAGGAGCCCAGGCCCCTCTCGGCTGCACGACCCCGGTGCGCAGCCAAGACACTCTGACATCTCTTAGCCCCTGCAAGTTAGAGAAATGCCGGCAGGATTCTGGCCATGGCAACAATTTAAGATTTCTAAGCGCATGTGGAGGTAAGCAGGTTCGGTTCTGATCTCTGCCCACATATGTGATGGCCTGCCTTAGATTCTGTGACAGAAGAAAGGTAGGACATAAAAATGATGAGTACAATATAATAAAATATCAGAAGCATTCCCCAGAATACCCTTGTTATCTTAGCACCCTAAAATATGAACAGATATAAAATTGTGAATAAGTGTGAGACCGAGAGGAAGGTACTTTACAAATGTAAAGCAGAGTTTGAGGTAGCCCTAGAATTAACCAGATCTGGAAATCTGCTCTGAGAACCAGTTAAATGAGTTAGTTAGAACACCAGCATTCCTGGTGTTCGCCTTCTCTTCCATAAAGGAATAAAAAAAACACAAGTTGCCCCGAGTGAGCGTTAAGGCAGTCCCACGTGGGATCACGCCTCCGCCCTTCCTCTGATCTTTCAAGAGGGTCGCTGCTCTCTACTGGCTCCCCACCTTCCTGTGAGCCTCTGGGGACCAAATTCAGTCCTTTCCATAGTTCCCGGCAACCCTGTTTTTCTCACTGAGCACAAACACAAGGGAAGACGTTGTTTCCCTCCACCTGAAGAGCACGACTGAATCAGCTTCTCTACAGGAAACATCCTTCTGGAAGTGAAAGTCTCTGAGCGTTTATATATAAAAATAAAAGGGCCCCATTTCCTGTCTCTTGCGCTGTCCAGCTGGGAATCTGCAAAAGGTGGTCATTGCCTTAATCAGATTTGGGGGAAGACACTATTCTCTCCCCCCCCCCTTTAATAACTTACAAGCATCAAGCAGCTGCAGGGTCAGCCCGGTTTGCAATCCATGTGCTCTTGCTGATTACAGCTCTGAGACAAGAGCCTCTTTTCCTGTTTTTGGCTTGTGGGCGATGTTGACCGTTTTAAAATGAGAAGCAGCCACAAAGGCCGAGGCTACTTTTTGAACTCAAAATTCTCCCCCATTTCTATTGAGCTGTGATGTTATTTAGAGACTTCGCCATCAGCTGTGTTTGACTGCAAAAGGGCTTCCTTGTCCAAAGACTGGATGTGTCTGAACCGTAGGCTTGTGATGGAGGAGAAGACTTCTACTCAAAAAACTCCCATTTGCTGAAGGGGCCTATCCTCCCTCCCCCATTGAGAGAGGTTTCAGCCTTAAGAGCACGCACCCATCTATGGGACCATTCAGCTATCCAAGCTGGCCAGAAGTGACGCCGTAGGGTGAGTTTTATTAATGCAGCCCTTACCCTGCAGATGCTTGTCTCATCTAAGGTTACAGAGAACAGAGAAGCACTAAAAACGAGACATGTTCCCTTGCGGTCTCTGTCTCAAACACAGGAACCAGCCCAGGACCAGCTCTGCATCACAAAACCCATGACCCTCACCACGAGCTTCACGGGCTAGGTCTGTGGGAGCAGCAGGTCAACACTGGCAGAGCTGTACCTTCCTCACCCACCCTTTGTATCAGGCTCATCTGCTAGCCAGGTATGATCCAACCAAGCTTGTGACATACAGACGAGGTTACTACCAGGTTGGAATGGGGCTGGGTGAAGCTGCTGTAACCAGCGAGTTTCAACTGTGATTTCCCTACAGCACCCTTTAGCCCTGAAAGGTCAATTACGACCTCTGTCGGTCCAAACGGGAAGGCTCAGCTCCACGCCGCTGTTCGACTAAATCACAGATGCCTTCTGTTGCCAGATGCGTCTCTTTCTGTGCAAGCAACCGGGCTGGGGAACTCCTGCAGTTTACAATTTCCTTCCACTTTCCTCTGGACTGCTTGCGCTTTAGGCATTTTAAGTACACATTTCCCCCCACCCCCACCCCCACCCCCTGCTTTACTTGAGAGAAGCCACAGAGCAAATCCTCCCATAAGATCAAACAGTGCTTTGTTTTGTGTGGTCTTTTTTTCTTTTCTTTTTTTGGTACAAAATACTTCTAAACAAAAAGTTAAAAACCTTCCTCTATTGTACTGTTGTTTCATTATATAAAATAATCAGTACAAACGAGGTGTACACCGATGCGCGCTAACACCGTCTCTAACATTCACCCATTGGGGTCTGGGTTGCTCTCTCTACCTACACGGGCGGCGCGGCGATGGTCCTCGTGACGATTTTTCAGCCAGTTCTTGGATCCAGGACGCTCAGTCTCCTCTAGTGATCAGGTCCTCAATGTAAGCATCTAATTCATCGTCTGTACTGAAGTCTATGTCCTGGAAACACCGAAGGGAGACACGGCATGACACCTCTTAGAATGAGCGAGCAGACACGCTTCGGTAACAGGCCAAATGCCATCACTCTTCTGTTGCAGTTCAGGGACCCTCCTCCACTTAAGAGTACCTGGCTCTGAGGCAGTGGTCCCCCAACCTTGGGCCATCCAGGTGTTGTTCCTGGACTGCAGAAATCCCAGAAGTCTTCACCTCCAGCTGTGCTGGCCGGGGGGGCGGTTTATGGGTGTTGCAGTCCAAAAACACCTGGGTGACCCAAGGTGGGGGGGACCACTGGCCTAAGGGGACGTTAAACAACGTTGTGTCCGACTCTAGGGTGAGGTGCTCATCCCCATTTCCAAGCCATAGAGCCAGTGTTTGTCCGTAGACAAGGTCAGGTGGCTGGGGAGACTAGACACGGAACACTGTGACCTTCCCATCGTGTTGGTACCTATTTATCTACTCGCATTTTTGCATGCTTTCGAACGGCTAGGTTGGCAGGAGCTGGGAGAAGCGACGGGAGCTCCCTCTGTCGCGTGGATTCGATCTTATGACGGCTGGGCTTCTGACCTTGCAGCACAGAGGCTTCTGCGGTTTAACCCGCAGCGCCACCGCTGTGATAGGCAGTTGCCTAAGTCCTCAAACTCTCAGTTTTGTTTCTGCAACTATTAAATTCAGTGGTTACTGCCTTCAGCACAACTAAAGAACCGGGCTAAATTTTTATTTAAATATGGTGATTCACAGAAACCACCAAGAAGAAGCCTGGATACTGCCTTGGAAGAAAGAGGCAGAGAACACATCAAAGTAAGAAAGTATTTTCCCACTTGGTTGCTGACATTTCATATCAAAGCTGTCAATGGCCTGGAAGCCTGGCTGCTCAACTGCTATGGCATCCAGTGTCTTGTTTTAAAAATAAGGCCAGATTATTAACACCTAGTTTAGCCAGAGGGTGGTTCGGACCTGGTGTTGTGTGTGGTTTAGGGGAGAGCTCGGGTGAACTGGGAAATGGGTCCGCTTCAGGGGCGAAGCCTCGCTCACCTCTTGTACTTTCTGAAGGAGAGCGACGATGTTAGTCCTCAGCTTCTGGAGCTTGTCCTTGGTCTCGCTCAGCTTCTGCTCTTGGACGCGCAGCTTCTCCTCACAAGCTTTGGCCTGGGCGTTGGCACGGGTTTGGTAGGAGTTACATAAGTTCTGCAGACCTGCTTCATATTGCTTGAAATATTCTTTCTGTGGGGAGGCAGACGCACAAGTGTCGGCTCTGGGGTTACACAAAAAACGCCACGGATTTCTCCATTTTGTTCATCGTAACAGGGAGCACCTGGGCCATTTTAAAATCTCAGGCTCTCGCTTCCAGACCCAATCCTGATTGATGCTGCAAGTCTCTTAAGCAACAAAAGGGAGTAGGTGTGCACATAGGCGCACATGACTGCACGTGTCTACTGAACCAAAGAAACACCTGCTTCAGTAAGACAACCTCTCTATATAATTGATTAAGAAGCAACCACTTTTTTTTGTTCTTTATAGAAATCTTGGGGAGAGGATCTTCATTATGGCTTTAAATTTCCCTTTCTCTTCTATGAAGGTGGTGATATTTGCAGAACTGCTACACAGTTCTTTTCCATAAATCCTATACAGTGGACCCTCGACTTACAGACGGCCCACAACTCACAGACTTTTCGATTTACAGACTTCTCTGGCTGCAAAATTTAGATTTGACTTGCAGCCAGAGAATCGACTTACAGACCAGAAAAAAACCAAAATGGAATAAAAATAAAATAAAAACCACTGGTTATGGGATTAATTGGTTTTCAGTGCATTGTAGGTCAATGGAGATTCGACTTACAGACTTTTCGACTTGCAGCCACCATTCCAATACGGATTAATTCCTTAAGTAGAGGGTCCACTGTATAAGCACAGAGAATTTATGATAGATTTGAGATAGAACACCCCCCTCATCACCCTGAACAGTGGCATAAATAGGGCTCCTGTTAGGGACATGAAAGATTACAACCCAACCTCTGGTTGTAGTTCTCGCTTCCAATTTCCCGCAGGTGTTTATTGGTTTCTAAGAGCCATGCCTCAAACTATGTCAGGAAGCAAAAAGTCAAAAGGAACGTTTTGCCAGTGGGAGAAGATGCTGAGTGAAAAGCCCGTGCTGCCCTCTGCTGGTGAAAAGGACAGAAGTTGCTCACTGCACACTTTGTCTAATTCAATTTTTCAATTCTATGGATATCTTTAAACTGCAAAGTGGCATGTGTTTTAAGGTGTGTTGCTTATATACCACCCCACAGCACTTAAGAACTCTCTGGGTGGTTTACAATTTTAATTGTGCAACCTCCACGCTGCTCCCTTTCCCAGCAACCTGGGTACCCTTTCCCAGCAAACTAGGTGCTCAGTTTATCAACCTCAGAAGGATGGAAGGCTGAGTCAACCTCGAGCCGCCTACCTGGACCTGTTGGGATCGCACTCAGGTTGTGAGCAGCGTCCAGACAACAGAACTGCAGCTTAACCATTGCACCACGAAGCTCCATTTAACAAATAACGAGGAAATTACATGTGGTTAAAAATAGTCAAAATTCAGAGATCCTCTCTCGCTCTTCTCAAAACATAATTCCGTGGAAGATGGGGAATTAAACAAGCCTGGAATTGGGCTGTTTTCTATTCATGACTGATAGAAGTGTGGTTCAGATACCTGGATGCTAAATACTTTGAATGTATTTGATTGTCTTCTTGTCTGTTAGCACAAAAGATAGCTGCTAACTCTTATTACATCATCAGCAATATTTGGAGGCTGGGCTCCTAAAAGGCCCATTTCAGATATAAAAAGATGATGGTGATGTCAGAGTGACCGATTTAAAAAGAATATCCTTCTGAATTCATCAGAATGCTATGAGTTAACGGGCCCACAATCTGTATTTCATAAAACTGGAGATGCACTGGAAGAATTGTCCATGCTAGTCCTGCCTCAGCCCCGAATTTCCCAGAACTTACCAGCGGGAACGACACCAACTCTTCTGAACTCATAGAAGCCAGATCTTTCTTGGAGATGAGGAAATTGGGAGGTAGGAAGTACCGTAAACAATTCCTGCCCAAGCAAGAGAAACAAAAATCAGGCAAGCAGCAAAAGGAGGTGCAATTTGCATCTCTGCTGCAGCACAGAAAAAGCAGAGGGCACAAACTCCAGGTCTGTGAAAATCTCAGCTCTCCCTGGGACCCCTTTTAATTGAAGGCACACGTTTCCTGACCTCATCGTCTATGAAGACATGCTTCTGAAGTGTGTGGGCAATATCTGATGGAACTTCAGAGACCAAGAGGGAGCAAAAACTTCAGGGTTCAGCGCAAGTATCTACTTCATGACCAACAGAAGCAGAAAGAATTGTATATACAGCTGTAGAAGGGGCAACCATGTTAGGCTGTGCAAGTCTTATCGGTAAAGGAAAGAGAAATAAAAAGTTAAAAAAGACCAAAATGGGGTGGCACCTTAAAGACTAACTTTTTAAATTTTTATTGTGAGCTAAAAGCTCACATTAAAAATATAGAAGTCAGTCTTTCAGGTGAAACCCTGTTTTTTTTTCTGTTTTTTGCTTTCACCTGTAAATTATATACATCCATCAGATTTGACTTAATGAATACAAGCTACAAAGTGCAGACTGCTCCAGTCGGACGCTGCAGTACTTTTTTCACACCCTCCTCCAAGGCAAAAGGAACAGAAAGACAGCTAACAGTTCATGACAAAAAAGCAAACCAAGCCAAAATGAACCACACACACACAAAACAACCACCAACCTACCAAAAATGGAAGCACCAAATGAATGTGTAACACAAAACCAGATATCTGAAAACCCAATTAAGTCCGTAATGACAAAACCTCTCAGGAGGAAAGCAAAGGGACTCACCGGAGCGACTGGGCTAGCAAGTCTACGGTATCCTGGCTGCTGGCAGCACTGGTGGTACTGCTGGAGCCAGTGGTGTCTGGCTCCGTGTGGACACACTCCGAGGTAGAAGGTTCATCCAGAACCGTTTCCTCCTCCTGCTGCTGCTGTTCAGAGTCTGGGCTTTGGTGCTCCGGAGAAGGAGGCTTCATCAGCCTCACATCCTCACTGCCTCTCTCCACCCTGAAGAGAACAGGAAGCACATCAGGGGAAATCCTCGTCATCCTAAGGACACCTGGCAGAAGGCGGGGTGATGAGCCTCTCGGCCAGGTTGAAGGGGGGGGGGCGGCTACTCCACTGCAAGCTCCAGAGGGACAGTACGGGAGCAAGGAGCCCACGGGAGAGGCAGAAGGGCGAGTGGTCGGTCTGGCCCCAGGAGGGCGGACCCTTGTTACACAAATACCTCCCCACCCCAATCTCTCTCTAGTCATGGTCTTTACCACTTTCCTCGACTCAAGAGGGAAGAGTCAAAACACATGTCAATACCAAAGAGGATTGTAGAGTAAACAGGCAGAGTTTTCTTGCTCCAGGTGGCCTGTGTGTGTTCTCTCCCATCAAGTTGGAACCAACTTATAGCAACTCTAATAGGGCTTTTCAAGGTAACAGACATTTAAGGAGTGGTTTTACCAGTTCCGCTCTCCCAGGAACGGGGATTCGAACCCTGCTCTCCTAGTCCACCACTATACCCAATACAGCATCCTGTGAATCCAGAAAGAGAGGTGGCGAATTTTAAGGCATTTAGAGAAAGGCCACCCTCCTCTGCCACTTGGTAAATCTTGTGATTCAGCAGAAGGGTTGTAATGTGAGTGCAGAGTTCAGCTTCCTAAGAATCCTAGATGGCTAGTTTATTTAAAAATAAGCAAACTGATGTCTCTCTGGAAGGCGGTGCTTGTCATATGACAAAATGTCAGGTGAAGGTCTCTATGGCAGCACAAAATATGGTGTGCCTCTCCATCACCATACGATGCCCTAGATGCATCTGGACCCATCTGATTTCTGAAGCCAAGATAGGATGGGTCTTGTTAGCATTCGGTTTGGGATTTCCAGGTACAGATTTGCCTGTGGGAAGCTGAGGCCAGACGCAGTGGGCAAGAGTGGTTAGATGCAGCACAACCCACGCACTCGCACACTTCGGACAATTTTTCACAACAGGAAGAGAGAGGAGAACGAGGTCGCACCAGAAAAGGGAGATTGTATGCTTCCCCAGCCACAGCTGGGATTAAGACAAGAATCCCGATGCAGGACCGCTCCGCCGCCCCAACAGAGGATGATTCTACCCACCACTGGCCTGGCACCTGTCCCACTAAGACCGAGTCTACGGGCATTTTCTGAAGAAGGGGCCAAAGTCCCACATCCTCCCCCACCACCCCCTGACACATGCAGGCAAAATTACCATCTATCTCTCGGCGTGGTATCAGTTGGGACATAATCGAACTTCACCTTCCAGCGGACAGCTTGTTTGCCCACCTCCACCGTTGTGATTCGGCCCGTGTACCACTCCTTGTTCACCCGTACTTCCACGTGTTGTCCTTTATCTGCGCGGGACAGAGAAGCAAACTTGGAGTTGGGTTTGCGTTTGGCTGTGGTTTCTAGGAAAGACTAGACTCCAGCACCCCCCCCAAAGCCTGGTCAGTAACTCGGTCTTTGGGAGATCGATTTTGACTTAGTGCAGTCCTTTTCCAGGTCAGTGTGGTGGCATGAGAATGAGGAGGCATCCCTTTCTCACTAATTTCGCTCTCTAGGGACAGGCACCCTCTTCCTGCAGCCGCAAGGACACCTCCCTGGCACCCTGGCATTGGCCAAATACAGGCACTTTTTCTGGACACCACAAGGCCAGGCACCCGCCCGCACACGTGTTCGCAATGCCTGGGGTGAGCCCTTTACCCGCGTGCCAGCCAGCCAGCGTCTTCCAGCCCCCGTTGAGACTAATCTTATTCGGTTTTCAGGTGAAAAGGGTTCTTCGTGCATGACTTTGTGGCCTTCTTATTCTTATTTTCAGGTACTGTGTTGCCTAAGTGGATGTGGATGTTACACACTTTGTCTTCTCTGACTGCTTTTTGAAATGTTACTTGTGAACCTACAGAAAGGGCAGTTTCTCCACAAATCAAACAAAGAAAGGGAAACGCAGGTATCATGATAGAAACGGAAGGAAGGGTACTTTATCCGGTACGGAAGATCCTTGTGTCTAGTTTCTGCTCCTGTGGATGAATAAAAAAAATTACAGGGATCCAGTTATGGGCTTCTTACCTTTCTGTGCTCTTTTCAGCTCTCTTAATTCTTCTTCCCCTGCACTATCTGTGAGCTGAAAACAAGAGTTCAAAGAGAGTAAGGAGACTCTGCTCATAGCATTTCACTAAATCAAAGCCTGGGAGGGGGAAGGAAAAGGGGCTACATTTATAATTCAACTGAAACCAGTGGCAATTTTCATTTACCCTCAAACTTACTGGCATCGGGAAATTAAACCCAAGGCAAGAGGTACTGTAGACTAACCAACTAACTAATATGCCACCTTGGTTCGAAAGGATCCAAGGCAACTTACAGTATTCAAAAGAAACAAAGTTAAAACGTTAATGTAAATAATTACATTAAAAAAGCATTAAACAAGTATCACTTTAAAACTTGTAACAGTAATATAAAAACATACAAATAAAACTCAGAATAAATTGTTGTCTTTTTTAAAAAAGCTTGGTTAAACCAGTCATTAAAGGAAAGCTTGCCTGAAGAGAAAGGTATCTGCCTGCTTGTGGAAGGACAACCAAGAGGGGGCAAGCCTGGTTTCCAGTGGGAGGGAGTTCCAGAGTCTGGGAGCCACAGAGAAGGCCCTCTCCAGTGTCTCCCCATCAGACGCACCTATGAGGGTGGTGGGATCAAGAGAAAGGACTCCCCTAATGATCTTAAGACCCCAGGCAGGCTCATAAGGGGAGATGCAATCTTTTAGATAGCTTATTATTTATACAGTGGTGCCTCGCACAACGATTGCTTCATACAACGATGAATTCACACAGCGATGGGTTTTTTTGAGGAATTTCCCCCATCGTTTAACGATGTTCTCTATGGGGGAATTTCACTTAACGATGTCCCTTTTTGCTCATTTAAAAGTGTCTTAAAATGTTTGAAACCTGTTTTAAATGCTTGGATTCCATAGCGCACCTTGTGAAACATGTGCAAACTTAATTTGGTTTTGTTCTGAGTCGTCCTTAATTTTTGGTGATTTTTTTATTTTCCCCATTTAAATCAATTGAATGGACAGTTCAATGCATTTAAATAGGGAAAACAAAAAATCACCAAAAATTAAGGACGACTCAGAACAACACCAAATTAAGTTTGCATAGGGTTCAGGAGGTGGGCTAACGATTGCAAGCATTTAAAACCTGTTCCAAACATTGTAAGACACTTTAAAATGAGCGAAAATGGACATCGGAAAAGACTTCAAAAGCACTGAAGCCGGCTTCGTTGCTTTTGAAGCTCTTCCGTTTTCGCTCATTTTTAAGGGTCTTACAATGTTTGGAACAGGTTTTAAATGCTTGCAATCGTTAGCCCACCTCCTGAACCCTATGCAAACTTAATTTGGTGTTGTTCTGAGTCGTCCTTAATTTTTGGTGATTTTTTGAATTTTCTCTCATTGGAATGCATTGGACGGAAAGTTCAAGGACTTCGCAAAGCCATTGAAATGTATTGAGTCGACCTCAATACATTCCAATGGAGGAAACATTGTTTCACTCAACGATGTTTCCTATGGGTTTTTTCACTTAAAGACGGCAATCTGTTCCAATTGGAACGGATTAACCGGTTTTCAATTCATTCCTATGGGAAATGGTGTTTCACAGAACGATGTTTCACACAACGTTGATTTTTTTGGAACCAATTAACATCGTTGTGTGAGGCACCACTGTATAGCTTAACATATAAGTAGCTCTTAAACCAGAACAAACAAAAGCGTTTTTGTGTGGCTCCAACCACATGAGCCTATTTTATATCCACTGCATAGTGATTGAGTAATTCATGCAAATACCCACTCTGTTCAAAATTATCTTTGCTGTGCTCATAATTTGCCCATGAGCTTATCTGTCAATGGACCGACTCCTCTGAATGGCCTTCTCTAGATGAAACTGCATGTTCATCTCAAAATCGTAAGTTAGTGCATGGCATCCTTTACTTGAGCCAAAGCACAGAAGAAGAAGAAAGAAGCATTTGTACTTGCTAAGAAGGCAGGGTTGGTAGTTCTTTGCTTTTTTTTTTTTTAGATTAACAAATCTGAGGTAAAGAATACCCTATCAGTATTCTTTAACCTCCACTCTGATATTGGCCAAAGTTACATGTCCACAAACCGTTTGGCAAAAGCTTTTTAAAAAAATGGAGCAGTGACACAGAGTGATAAAAACATGGCTCAAGAGTCCGGACTTGCAAACTCTGCTTACTCACTTCTACCACAACCTCGCTGGAGTCCTTCTCCTCCTTTACCGTCACGTGCCTGCCCAGTTTCCGTTTCTCTTTTCTTGACCGCTGTTCCTCTTCCAGTTCATCCTCTACTGTGCTGATGCTTCTCTTTCGGGAGTTGACCACCTGGCAGAGATGAAGACAGCGTCACTCACAAGAGAGGATTTAGTCAGGGACAAGTATCATCCTCTCTTTTTTCATCTGAGGTGGCTGGACAGCTCAGGGGGTCGGGGAAATCTGGCTATGGAGCCAGAGGTTGGGCGCTCGAACCCCTTTTACCAGGCCTTCTGGGGTTACCGCCAGCCTGTGTGGCCCCCAGTAGGGCAAGCTGTAACCTTCCTAAGTCCTTGAAGATCATGTAAAACCACTGCCACCATAATGAGGGGTTTGGGGGAAGAGGGTCCATACATGCCAACATACTTCTAGCTTCCACTCTGCGATGGAGGTTATGAGTAGCCGTGTTTTGCTTCCACATTTGGGAAGCGCTGGTCATGCCGAGATTGCTGTAATGACCATTGTCAGAGGCCATTCCAAAATTGAGATCCAGATTGTGTACAGTGCTACCTCAACTTACGAACGTCCCTACTTACTGTATATTTTGACTTACGAGCAGCTCAGGTCCTTTTGCTTCGACTTGCGAACGGAGCTTCCACTTATGAACGGAAACAGGCAGGGGGAAAAAAAAGGGGGGGATTCAACTTCCTAACTGTAGGTGGCAACGACGCTGCTTCTTTGTGCTGTAGCTCTTTCGGAAGTTATAGGGTGTGTCGCAGTTGGAGGCTTGGGAGAACCTCCTGCTTTGGAGTGAGCGTGTCTGTAGGGAGGTAAGCTGCTGTTTTTCTCCTTTTAAAAAAACTGTTCTGGGTGGGGTTTTATGGCTCTGTTTTGGAGAGAGTGTGTGTGTGTGTGCACTTGCCTGCCTGCAGGGAGGGTTTGTTTCTGTGCTCTGCTTCAGAGCGAGTGTGTGCGTGTCTGTATTTTTGGAGGATTTTTTTCCTGCTTAAACCTCAGCAACGGAGGTGGCTCTAGTGTCTGTTTTTTGAGGATTTTTCTTAAAGCCTCAGCAACGGAGCACCTTCCGACTGGCCTTGCTGTGCTCTTTTCATTTTTTTGGTTACTTTTTTCCTCTGGGCAGCAATTTGGGGGAGGGGGAAAGCCATGGCTGCTGACTGGAGTGAGGGAAGCTCTGGAGGAGCAGGAGGAGGCGAGCAGGCAGGCAGGTGAGCGCTTCCCGGCCAGGTCTCTGGCCTTGGCCCTGTTCACTTCGGCCAGGCTTTGAGGCTCCCTTTCTCTCCTGGGTTCTGGTTTTGTTTTTGTTTTTTTGCAGCCCCAGGGTGTTCCTATGGGGCTCACAGTGTTTTATTGTTTTATTTTTGGAGTTTTTTCCCCCTTCGGCCGGAATGGATTAATCGGTTCCCAATGCATTCCTATGAGAAACGGTGCTTCGACTTACGAACGCTTCGAGTTACGGACACTGTTCCAATACGGATTAAGTTTGTAAGTCGAGGTGTCACTGTACTCTGTGTCTATATGCATATACACACACCCTTTCACTACATATTCTTTTTCGCATTCTACTCTTATAAAATTTTCCATTTCCGTCCAGAATTCTTCTGGTTTGCAGTCAGCTGAGTTCAGTCATACAACTATGTTTTTTGGTAACGATGAACTGCATGCTCTGCCCCCCCCCCAAATGGGGCAAGCCTTGGCCCCAGTGACGAATCTCAGAAAGACTGGCCCTGATCCTGAGCGACTTCTCCAAGCTCAGAACGGGCAACGGCTGGTAGATCCCAATGGGTTCCTCAGTTCCCCAAAGGAAACAGATCCCATGCACTCCACCACAGAGGATCCAGCATCTGCTGCGGTTGCCACTGCGGGTGTCTGCATCCAAGCCAAAGCGTTGGGTTGCGTGACAACACAAGCGCAGAGCGGCACCGTGGGTTCTGCCTTTCTGGAAGGAGGGTGACGTGTCGGCCTCAGAGGTAAAGGGACCGAATTCTGCTGGACTCCACGCGCTCAGCTTTGAAATCAAGCCAGCTTGGTCCAGTCATGAAGGAGGCCACTGGGAGTTGTTGGAGGCCACTATCTGTGTGAGGGAATTCAGCCTCACAGACTGGACACTTTTTCAACAGGCCAACGGAGGTACAAGCTTGAGGGGAAACTAGAGTATGAGGAGACAATGACTGATGGACAAAGGAGGTAGGGAATGTACTGTTCTGTAGAAAGGAAAAAGGAGAAGAGATCCGTGGAGTGCTCTCGTGTGCGCGGCGGCCTCAGTGGTGGACGGAAGAGGACTGAAGCCATTCTTAGTGACGACCGATGGATCTTGCTTTGTCAAGGTGTGGGGAAGGGGAATTTTCTTTTCCCTCTTCAGCTCTGGAAGGTCCTCTACACGGCGTTTTGTCCAGGAACAAAACCCATGTGTGTGAATTTACAGAGACCGCAAAGAAAAAGAAACTGATGCAATTGTTAACGAAGAGGACACTGGCAAAAATAAAAGGTGACAGAAACAGAGCCAGACTGCAAAAAATCAAGCGTGGGCTTGTACATCGGGACAAAAAAGCCCTGTATTATTATAATCATTGCGAAGGAATGGGGAAACCCCCAATAAAAAAATGAAGAATAAAACAGAGGATGCAAACAGTGTACTGAAAAGCTATACAGAAGAAATGCAAGGACGACAGATTCCTGGAAAGATGAAAGAATGTGAGATAAAAGCTGTTCTCGAATCACTTGGAAGAAACAAATCACTAGGAGTAGATGAGATATTGGCAGTTATTTCAAGCCCGCCAAAATCCTAACAAAAATATGCCAACAAATATGGAAAACAAAACAGCCTATAGCTAACAAAATTAGTAACGACATTAACATAAAAGATATTTATATATATTTTTTCAGAACTGTGCATTAAAAAACAACAACCCATGTCCGTGGAGTTTTTGTGCCCCACCCTCTGCTCACCTGTGGCTGCTTGACAACTGGGGATTTCTTTGGCTGGGGCACTATTTTTGTGTGCTTTGGGCTGGGAGCCTGAAGGCCACTTTTGGCGTTTTGGAAAAGAGCGGGCGGTGTCCTCCCACTTGCTGTGAGTTTGGCTGGAAGCCTCGCAGGGGTGGTTGTGGTCCGCCCAGAAACTTCCACAAAGCACTGCATCCTGGGGGAGTGGGACTCTTCCCTGGGCATCGGGCTCTGCATTCTTGGGGAGCCGGTGGCTGGCCGTAGCAGGGAGCCCTTCTTCCGCTGGCTGATGGATCTGGAAGGAAGGGGAGGTGGTGGTGGGCCCGGGGGTCTGCTCGGGGCATTTTTAATCATATCTGCCAGAGGGGGAGACCGTGGCCTCTGTGGCCGGTCCGCGTTCTGCAAGAATGACAGGGAAGAACCAAGTGAGGTCATGCTGGCATAAGAGAGAGCTCATCTACAACTGCCCGCTGCCAAGCGGCACTCACCTCTAGCCCAGGTCTCGTGGTGACCTCCAGAGGCAGTTTTCTCAAGTCAGCTTGGGAACGTACCGGAGTTGTTTTCTGGAAGAGAGAAATGGACAGGAATCTCAGAAACTTGTCAAGGAAAGTCCCTGTTTTCTTGAAACCTATCATTTTTCAGTGAACATTGGGTTTCTACTCCTAGAAAACTGTAACAAGCCTGTAACAAGCTCATTTGAGCATTAAAGCTATTACTTCATTTTGTGATTTTTAAAGAGACGGAAGTATGTCCGTGAATGTGTCTGGTGTGAACAAGAACAAGTGCATACCTTTCTCAGTTTTTTTTCTTAAATCACAAAATAAGGACATTGCTGTTTTAGCATGAGATTTTTCCATCGACAAATACAAAAGTTAGTGCAAACTACAGAAGCAAAACTAGAGATCTGAACTCTTTTAGCATTCTACCAGACCAAAATACTCGAGACTGTACACACCCAATCCCAAACGAAACCTAAATGTGCTAATTGGGAGAAATATGGACTTTTAAACAATTACTTGTAAGATCAGAGCACGCACACATGAATTTCGAGTGAATCAGAGTGATTAGCACCACCCTAACTGATTCCAACAAGAATCTCACTTTGAGCAGACAGGTGAATGGACAACCCTTATAAAAGAGCATGCAACCCTCCAGGCAGATCAGGTAAAGAGACTCACCTGCAGAGCCTCCAGCTTTTCCTGCTGCTGGCGAATTCTATCCGTCAGCTCCTTCTGCTTCTCTTCCTGTGACTTCTCTTTTTTCAGAACGCCCAGGGGAACCTTCTGCTTCTGTTCAGGAGCATCACACCTGTGAACACAGCACACCTGTGTCTGAAGAGGGGCTCCCTTCCCTTTTATTTCAAGTGTCTTCACCCCGGTGCCCAAAAGCAATGCAGCACAGCTCATATCTCACCTGAAACAGCCAGATTCCCCAGATTGATCTGCATTGTCTTCCTATTCCACTAAAGTCTCCCCCCCCCCCCCCAGTGTTCACATTGTTTCCCCATCTCTTCACGTCTCCCGTGGGCTCAGGGTGACAAGAGAGAAATACACTGCCCTCCTCATTCTAAAAAGAGCGTTTGTGCAACTGACATGCGACACCTCTCTTCCTTCATAGTCTCAGGAGCATCATTTTGCTCTTAAGAAAGCATTTTTAATACAACCCATTATGAATTATGTTCAGTGCTTAAGAAAGGAATGTTCAGAACTGAAGAAGGAAGCACTTTTTCATACAGCACATTATAAATTCGGTGCTACAGAATATTGTGGTGATTACCAGGAAAGATGGCCTTGAAAAAAAAGAAGGAAAAGACCCAGCTTTCAATAAACCCCCCAAAGAGCTTTCCACTTTTTTACAAATAACTAAACTGTACAGTTTTTTCTTGAGGCTGCCACTATTTTCTGTACTGCAGTCAGAAACAAAGCCATGGGTATCTTCTGCAAGCCATCGTGTGGAGTATGACTCGGCCCAAGGGAAGGATCTGACCCCTCTCTGTTGGGGAGATTTGGCATCGGCACAAGGCCAGTATCGTGTCATGGCCAGAGACCTCTCGGGGCTCTCGGATTAGTATTGACACGTGTCACTTATATGCGACTGACATGACTTTTGGCAGCAGTGAAAGGAGGGAACAATGACGACAGGGGTCCAAAGGACTAGGAATATGTCGCCCTGGCGAGTCAGCTCCGATCTTAGCTACCACGAGGGCATCGGAGAGGTTTCGTGCTGAGTGTGAAGCAAGCGTGTGTGCAGCTGAAATTCCCCACAGGAGGCGAGGTGGAAACAGACCAGCTCAAGCACAATCCGCTTGTGCATGAACAAGCACAACCTCATCTGGTTGAATCCGTCTCCTAATTTTAGTGAGATGAAATGCAAGCAGTGACGTGGGACAAGGTATACACTAGCCCAGTGATGGTGAACCTTTCTGAGCCCGAGTGTGTGCCCAAACTGGGGGATGCTGGTGGAGGGAGGGAATCCACCTCCAGTTACGCCCAACCCCGCCACCATCTAGCTCAGCCAGTAGGAACATGGACGGCCTGCTGCTGCCAGCTGCTCCGGATCCTGGCCCGCCTCCTCAGGTTCAGCTGCTGGGGGTAGCGATCCGACAACGTATGGCTCGCGTGCCCACAGGGAAGGCTCTGCATGCCAGTTGAGGCATGCGTGCCCTAGGTTCACCATCGCTGCACTCGCCCTACTGAACAGAGGAGTCCATGTCACCCTCTCTCTGTTCACGTAAGACAGGGTGGTCATGTCTGTCTGCCCTTTAGAACAACACTCGACTCCTAGAGAATCTTGAAGCTAAACGTTGTAGAGGATTTGTCTGTGCACTGACTGACAACCATTGTGCACAGGTCTGGAGACACTGGCAAAGAGTTCCCTGTCCTGAAAGAGGCACTTCGGACATTGCGAAAGCCAAAGCGTGCACTCCCTGGGAAGGAATGTGCCGGACGTCAGGCTGAGTTTTGTCATCCACCAGATGTGACCAAGGCAAACTGGCTGATAGAAAACGAGAAGGCAGCTTTTATGATCCTCCTCCTGGTCAAAGACCCCATGGAAGCCACACCATAGAAGGTAAAGGTGAAGGCAACAGAAAAGGGCTGTGGATGCAAGTTTAATCCAAAGTCAACATTTAAAGAATAAAATAAAACCCCTTACAGTACCATGCATCCAGAGGCTTGGGAAGAAGTGTAAGAGGACCTCCACCCGGTAATAGTACAGTGGTGCCTTGCTTAACGAGCGCACCGTTTAACGACAAATTCGCATAGCGACCCATTTTTTGCAGTCGCTAATGCGATCGCATTGCAATGTTTAGGTAGGCTAAACATCGCATTGCGATCATTTCTGCACCCGGCGGCCATTTTGGGAACAGCTGATCGGCGGTTCCAAAATGGCCGCCGGGTGCAGAAAATGGCCGCCCGCACCATTTTCGCGCCCTGCCCTCGCTTACTGGGCAGTGAAAATGGCGACCGGATCCAGGATTTTTTGCTTACCGGTGAGTTTTTCCCTAATAGGAACGCATTAAACGGAGTTCAATGCGTTCCTATGGGTTTTCCCTGCCCGGATAGCGAAGAATCCCGATAGCGACGTTAATCCTGGAACGGATTAACGTCGCTATGTGGGGCACCACTGTAATTCAAAAAATAAAAGTAGTAAAGGACACAGAAAAGTGAAGGACAGAGAAGGACACAGAAAAGAAAAAGTGGTAAGAAAAGTCATAATGTATTCGCGAAGGTCATAAGTTCCCCCAAAGGCAAACAAATCCTCAAGTGCTCACTTCCGCAACAGACAAAAATAGATGGAGAAGAGTCGACGTCCCTCTTACACACACAAAACAAAGGGAGATTTCCACTAGAAATCTTCAGCTCTAGACATTTCCAAAGGGCTCTGTGCAGGTGCAGAATCATAAATATATGTGCATCATTGAGCTCACAAAGCAGCCACTACCATAACTGGCTAAGGCAAGGGTTACTAAGTTCACTGTGTCTGGAAAACTCTGTAATGTGTACTGACCTGTCTTGTTCCGCGTCAGGATTCATGGAACATACCCAGGTGTCTGGGTATGATTGTTCCACAGAGCTGAGCTGGAAGGGGAGAGTCCGCCACTTCAGACACAGGTCTGTCACAGAAGAACACACCACAAATCAGCACATCAAGGAGGCCACTGAGTAAAGCCTCCCTGTGGGGCCCACACGTGAGAACTTGGAAACGCTCTCGTACCTCCATCTTCTTACTGGTTACTAAGACGGGAAACGTCTACAACAGTTAATGTATGTCAGACTTAACGGAGGGCCCCAGAAACAAAGGAAAATCAGGAGATCTCTATCATATAGAAAACGGTCCCCCATGTAGAGGGATTTGGGGGCGCGCGCGGTGGCAACGGAGTAAACGACTGGGAGGCTTCATTTGCCACTGGACTGTGTTGCTGTGTTTTTCCCCCCTGCTGCCTCAGCCATCACTGGGGACTTCGACTCCACACCCCCTCCTGGAGCAACCGCTTGGTCCAACTTACCACACTGTATGGTCGTGGGGATCTCCATGGCTCTCCGACGCTTGTAACGCAGCTCGCTTGACGGAGGCTGGTCCCATTTTGCCGATATGTAGCCGAAGTCATCCCAGAATTTGGCAATGCCTTTCTGAGCTGGAACAAAATAGCCATCATCCTAAGAGACTCGTTGTGTTGCAGTCTACATCTCTCTGCCTAGCACCCCCTTTTCACGCCCAGCTTGCACCAAGCTGCCCCATCTTCTTACCAATTTCGATATCCTTCCAATACTGAACCAAATGTTCTCCCATTGCCTTGAGCAAGTGCCGATACTCTTTGGCGTCCGCAAAGTCCTGCTTGTTGTGTGTGGGTTCCAAGACCAGGTAGGGGATGTCCACAACGCCTACGACACCACCACATGCCCTGTGAGGAAGACACACACACACACACACAAACACACACTCAATGACTCACTCGGGGGTGCAAACCAACCGGATTCCACACCTTCTTGCCACAGCAAATAGTAACGTGCACATTAAGGAGTCTATTGGCTAAATGGACCCCGGTGAATGGTCTGGCGGAAAAACACCTTTTACAATAGCTCTTAAGTATTTCCCAGGGATGAACTGCTCTGTTTGTTGTTGTTGTTTAGTCATATCCGACTCTTCATGACCACACGGACCAGAGCACGCCAGGCCCTCCTGTCTTCCACTGCCTCCCATAGTTGTGACAAATTCATGTTGGTTGCTTCAGTGACACTGTCCAACCATCTCATCCTCTGTCGTCCCCTTCTCCTCTTGCCTTCACTCTTTCCCATCATCAGGGTCTTTCCAGGGAGTCTTCTCTTCTCATGAGATGGCCAAAGGATTGGAGCTTCAGGATCTGTCCTTCCAGTGAGCACTCAGGGTTGATTTCCTTCAGAATGGATAGGATTGATCTCCTTGCAGTCCAGGGGACTCTCAAGAGCCTCCTCCAGCACCACCATTCAAAAGCATCCATTCTTTGGCGGTCAGCTTTCTTTATGGTCGAGCTCTCACTTCCATACATCACTACTGGAAAAACCATAGCTTTGACTATTCAGACTTTTGTTGGCAAGGTGATGTCTCTGTTTTTTAAGTTGCTGTCGAGGTTTGTAATCACTTTCCTCCCAAGAAGCAGGCGTATTTTAATTTTGTGGCTACTGTCCCCATCTGCAGTGATCATGGAGCCAAAAAAAAAAAAAAAAAAGTAAAATCTGTCACTGCCTCCATATCTTCCCCTACTCTTTGCCAGGAGGTGATGGGACCAGTGGCCATGATCTTAGTTTTTTTGATGTTGAGCTTTTGGCACTCTCCTCTTTCACCCTCATTACGAGGTCCTTTAATTTCTCCTCACTTTCTGCCATCAGAGTGGCATCATCTGCATATCAGAGACTGTTGATATTTCTTCCTGCAATCTTAATTCCGGTTTGGGATTCTTCTAGTCTGGCCTTTCACATAATGTATTCTGCATATAAGTTAAATAAGCAGGGAGACAATATACAGCCTTGTCGTAATCCTTTCCCAATTTTGAACCAATCAGTTTTTCCATATCCAGTTCTAACTGTTGCTTCCTATCCCACGTATAGATTTCTCAGGAGGTAGATAAGATGGTGAGGCACTCCCATTTCTTTAAGGACTTGCCATAGTTTGCTGTGATCCACACAGTCAAAGGCTCTTGCGTAGTCAATAAAGCAGAAGTAGATATTTTTCTGGAACTCTCTGGCTTTCTCTACAATCCAGCGCATGTTAGCAATTTGGTCTCTAATTCCTCTGCCCCTTCAAAATTCAGCGTGTACTTCTGGGAGTTCTTGGTCCACATACTGCTGAAGCCTACCTTGGAGGATTCTGAGCATAACCTTGCTAGCGTGTGAAATGAGTGCAATTGTACGGTAGTTGGAGCATTCTTTGGCACTGCTCTTCTTTGGGTTTGGGATGTAGACTGATCTTTTCCAGTCCTCTGGTCACTGCTGAGTTTTCCAAACTTGCTGGCATATTGAATGTAGCACCTTAACAGCATCATCTTTTTTAAGATTTTAAATAGTTCAACTGGAATGCCATCCCCTCCACTGGCCTTGTTGTTAGACAAGCTTTCTAAGGCCCACTTGACCTCACTCTACAGGATGTCTGGCTCAAGGTCGGCAACCACACTATCTGGGTTTTCAGGTACATCCAAATCTTTCTGGTATAATTCCTCTGTGTATTCTTGCCACTTCTTCTAGAGGTCTTCTGCTTCCATTAGGTCCCTCCCATTTTTGTCTTTTATCATATTCATCTTTGCATAAAATGTTCCTTTAATATCTCCAATTTTCCTGAACAGATTTCTGGTTTTTCCTTTTCTTTTCCTCTGTTTCCTTGCATTGTTCATTTAAGAAGGCCCTCTTGTCTCTCCTTGTTATTCTTTGGAAATCTGCATTCAATTTTCCCTATTTCCCTTGCATTTTGTTTCTCTTCTCTTCTCTGCTATTTGTAAGGCCTCAAGCTTTTCATTTAAAACAAGAGGTGCCTGGCTTTAGAGGAAAATGTATGTGCAGAGATTGCCACTGAATTATTAGTGGTTGGGGAGAAGGGGGTGCCCTTCCCCACACTGGGAACTTGTCTGCCCTCTTGTAACATTGCACCTGAAAGTGTATGAACTCAGAAAGGTGGATGAGCGAGATTGGGAGTGGTTGCGAAGAGGGCTTCCACGCGGCCTAGCCCATGTCCCTGGTCACCAACACAAGAAATGAAACTGGAAACAGGGAACTAAAACATAACATTCTCCTGCAACTTCATCAATTATGCAGTTCACCCAAGGCATGGATTTGGGTTTGCCTGGATCAAAATTTAGTTTTTTAAGTCAGGGCACGTAGAGTCCTGGCTCTACCCAAAAAGATAACAGAGAGAAAGGTTCATGGTTGAGGGGCAGAACTAGTGCTTCCAGAGCAGAAAAGCAGGTTGCCCATATTTTAACACCGGCAGGAGTTCTCTGTTGTTCAGGGCCAAGAGCTACCCGGAGGCAGGCATCTGCAAACAACTCACGTGCCACTGTCCAGCTGCGGGCCCACCTTCTCATACATCTTAATCAGCCGGCTGCAGTTATAGATAAACATCCCATCCAAATAGCGCTGCTCTATGTTCACCCCAAAGATGAAGTTCAGCTCTTTGGGCTCCTTTAGTGCCCTGCGGAGGGAAGCAAAGAACCAGAAAAGTCATTCTTACTCACAGAATTTCTTTGTTGGTCTGTGTTTCAGGGAGAGATCTCTGACTTGCTCTTCCAGCCACTCACCTCTGCTTGGCCTCCCTGATCCTCTTCTTCACATCAGCCTCTCGGCGCATGGTGATTGCCATGTCCTGGGCTTGGCGCAGCATGACCTGCAGAAATGAAGGATCATCTCAGCCTTGGGTCACAATACAGCATTATCCATGGCTTAAAATTCACATTTATTTACAAAACGATGGCCTGGATCCTGCTGCACCTGTTATGCTGCAACCGGGAGTGGTGATTTCTCAGATTTAAAGGGTTCCTTCCCTGGCCCTATAGATCCTGAAGGCTTGCCTTAGGACGCAGGGAGGACAATCAGAAGCTTTTAATACTCCTGAAACAGACGTGGCTGATGACATCATCTGTGTTGTGCAGTGCGATGTGAGCAGCAGGATTCTGGCCACTGAATAACTACGCCTGCGCAATGTAATGAACAACCACCCAAATAAAACATAAGGGAACAATCTTCTCACAGACTCTTTCATGTTCCACTGATAACAAAACAGCAATGGCTTAAATGTGTGCTAGAACTTTCTACTGGAATAAATGGGATTTAAACATGATTAACTTTTCTGGATCAGGCTGATACTCTATTCTGTTTTTAATTCTGGCACTAAGCCTAGTGTCTCATATGGCTGACTGTTGACTTTCTACACTCTGTATTTTGGGCCTTTCACAGTCAGTCTACCCTAAAATCCTGAGTCTCTTATAAGAAACGTCAATTAAGTCTATATAGAATAAGTTACGCAAGGACACGATGCACCTGAACGAATGGGGTGTGTGTGTCAGACATAAGGAGTGAGATTAATGAGTGAAATTTCATTCAATGAATTTCCCCAGATTCGAGAAACTCAACTCTTACACCCAGCTGCACGATTACAAAAAAGTTTTATTTTCCTTCTTTTTTTACCGGGTGGTAAAAAGACTGGTAATGTAACTCTTACAAGTTAAGGATAGCAAATAGACAAACCAAAGGAAAAAAAAGATCAAAACAGGTTTCAGCTTATCCTGGTTGCAAAAACCAGCATCCTTTCACCCTGCCAACAAGCATTTAACATTCTGCTGGTGGCTCTCTTGCTAATGTTTGGAAGCTACTCCACATCCTCCGGTTGGAAACTGGATTTAAATGCAATAGGGTCAGAAACTATGTTATTTTACCCGTGACTCTCTGGTGAGATCCCCTCCTAAGCTCAGCTCCAAAGCACGCGCTTTGCTCTCTGCTTCTCGAGCCTTCTCTTCCGCTAAAAACACAAAGGCAAGTTAGCATTCGCACAGAAAACAGCATTTTGCTGAAGGAGACCACTAGAAAGCTTGCCACGGTCATTACAAATTTGTAATGAGAAATTTACTGAGTGTTATCAACTGCCTTTTCCAGACATCATTCTGCACCCGTTCACCTTTCCTTTGACAGCGCACCTGTGTTTTCCACATTCTGAGCACCTGCCACTTTTAAAACATCATATTTTTTCAGGAAGCAAAGAAGAAACCAAGATTTTGGGTCCTTTTTATATTCTGCCACCTACTAATATCGGAAAAGGATAGCATGAGAGAGCCAATGAAACTCAAACTAATATTGGGAAACCATCTCTTGTTTTCTATTCAGATGTACGTTAACATGGCTCTTTCTACTAGGGGTGTGTGCCATTTTATCTGTCCTTGGACAGAAGAATGGCATATAAATAAAAAATAATGAAGGAACGAACGATAAATGTTAAAACACAGACCAAATCTGGCTATTTGTGTCTTTCTAGGGCAACCATAGGGCAGAGCAAACAGCCCAGAGGAACTCAAAGCGTAAGGGGCATCTCCTAATATCTCTTGTATGAAGTCTGGCCTTCGAGTTGGGTTAAAAATGTTGAACTATAAATAACATGATGCTATTAAAAACAGGAAAAAGGACATTAAATGGTCAATATCATATTTTTAAAATGCTGAGGTAGCATCAAGGGAGCCTCTTCTACAGAGAAGTCAGTGATTCAACCTGCAAAGTCTACATTCCGTCAGCACTGACCCCATTTGTTTCTGGATTCCTCTCACATATTTCAGTCCTCCAGCCTCAGAGAAGCAGCAGGAGAGGAAAGTGAGGGAAACAAAAGGCATAGAAAGAATGGGGAGAAATATGGCGACAAGGTCAACTTTGCCTTCTTCCAATCAACATGAACTGTTTTACCTCCCCAGGGAAAAACCCAATTGTACACCCTAATTGGCTAGAAGAAGGCTGAAAAAAAAACCCAAGAGAAAGAGGTCAACCTCCAGTTCATTGGAAGAAAGAACAGGCTCCTCCTGCACTGCCTTTTAAAAAAGGATTCAAAGAGGACAGTGTTTGTTGTCCTTTCAATCTTACTCATCCTCTTGTTTTCTTGTGGTACCTTAGAAAAGCCTCTGTGCTGACTGACAAAATCAGGTTCTCTCCCTGACGGCTTGGGTGGGCAGAGAAAACAAGAGGCCCTGAAGCCCATCTGTCTTGCTTGCATCTCAGAAACTTGGGGCCTGTTCTAGTTCTACCACTAGCCCAGCCTCTGACCTGGCCTGGCTGTTTTTGTTCCTCTCTTCCAAGGAATACTCCCGTTGTTTGTCCCTGGAGAGACAACAATACACAAATTCTGATGTCGACACAGGCAAGGATTGGGTCTGAGTGTCTGAAAAAAAAAAAGCTCAGGCCCAGTTGGGCGTCCATCTCTTGTGCCACTGTAAGGACACAGAGCAGGTCAAGTGACCTGGTGCACATCCCTCATGTGGATGCTGTTTGCCCAAAAAGTTCCTGTTTTGTAGCAGCTTCCTGGGTTGAGAACCTAGAATCCCAGAATCCTGGAGACAGAAGGGGCCTATTCTAAGGCCATCAAGTCTACCTCCCAGCTCAAGGCAAGAGTCTGAATCAAAGCAGATCAACAAGAGGAGGGAAATGGCCCAACGCTGATGAATACAAAACATTTTCTGCTAAAAAGGAACATTTCAAAAGAGGTGAAAAATTACATCCTTTGACATCCCTGTCAAGAACGGATTCAATATCCTTGACGAATTTAAAAGCCACCCAAGCGGCCAACTGAAAGTGGAGACCTCAAACTCCTTTTCAAGGTGGAGGAGAAGGGAGACAAACCCATGAACTCACCAATCCGAGCCATATGGTCTGCCTTCTTCACTTCCTGCTCGGCCCGAGTCTTGAACCGCTTGGAAGTATATTTGTACATCCTGTTGGGAGAAGGAATGGCGGGGACAGAAGAAAACAGACCACGTCTATGACACTGTTGAGCTATCCCAACAAGAACTAGAACAAAAGCAAGCCCAAGCACATGCTAGATCTGCATGGTGGGATATCAAACTATTCTACAGTAATTGTCTAAACTGGATGGCCAAATATAACTTTATAACCCAAAGACTTGAAGTTGATTTGGGGCGGGAGGAGTTAACTGGACTTTCTTAAGAAGCAGTATACAAAAACTAGGGCAGAGTGACTTTCTGCTTTCCGCTGAACCGTAGCATTACACACAGTCTGGCTACATGATAAACGTTTGACTATAATTACTACCTCGGTTTATACAAACAGCAGGAAAGGCGCTTGGTTTGAACTTTGTGTCCATGGATGAAAATTCTCATTCTAGGATCAATATAGAGCACAGTGGCATATGCACGGAAGGAGCGGCGCTCGGGTTTCCTGAAAGAGAAAAAAGCTCATGGAAGATTGAAGATCCACCCAAACTGCTAGGAATACCCTGTACCTCGCACATCCCATCATCCTGAAGTTGCACATCACCAAGTGAAATGATTAACTCATCCTCAAGATACAAAAACAAATTCACTGCATAAATTCACTGCAGCTGAGAAAGCACATTTTAAGAAAATCGCTTTTCACTCCAAATCAATCTTGTTCAGTTCAACATGGCAACTCCTAAACCCTCTACTACCTGTTATCTTTATGTGTGCTTCTTCAAGTGGCCATTTGTGCATTCAGACATATGGGTTCTTTCCCATTTAGTTTCAGTCAAACTACCCTAGAGCTGAGAGTTTCTGCAAGATTATCAATAGGCTATGATACATTCATTGTTCCTATTAGTTCATAAAACATGACTTGCTGAGGGCACTGGCTGGGATGTTCTGGTCCCATCAGAAGTGCACTGTGATGATGCTGATGTTTGAGTGATGCACCATCTCCAGGGTCTGAGTGAAGTGCAGTAGTACAGACAAATGTATGTTACTCTATAATAGGCAGCAGTCCTGTTGTCTGCGACTGCCTGAACCGTGTTTTGATGAATGAGGACCTAGAATGCTTCAACAGTCCTCGGAACTGTAAGTAGCTCAAGTATGTTGACACACAGAGACGTCTGGTAATGGAACCACTGGTCTTGGAGACTTAGACCCCAGCAATGTGCACTCCGAACTGCCATGGTTGCATCGGTAGAAATCTGCAGGGCTGGTTATGAAAAATGGGATGGGATACCTACTATGGAGGAATCTCTCCTGAGGCCTGGTCAAGAGATGGGAAGAAGGATGAGAAAAGTAACCGCTAATTTAGATGAAAATCCAGTACTACCTTAGCAACAAACAAGACCTTGGGAGAAAGGTGAACCTTGTCCTTGTAGAATTGTAGGTAAGAGTAGTAGCATCTCAATGCTGCCAACTCACTAGAACTTATCTAGCGAATATGATGGAAACCAGGAAGACAGGCTTGAATGTCAAGAGGCAATTATCAGTCAAGGCTAAAGGTTCGAAAGAGCGACCACCACAGGAAGGGATCACTGAGATGGTTGGGATGAGACATCTGGATAAACCCTTCAGGAAGTGTTTGAAGACTGAATCTTTACATCAGGGGACTGATGGACTACAATGGGAGAAAGGTATACAGTACATTGTTGGGGGACAGTGGAAGAACTTGTTTAAGGTAGAGGAGCAACCAAAGGACCATCCCCAGGAGGGTCTTAGCATGAACTTTCCCAAGGAGTGAAGGCTGAGAACCGCTTCCATTTTTAGCTGTGGATCTGTCTCGTAGACGGTTTGCAAGATCTGACCAAAATTTGATTCAGAGATAGAGAATCCTCCAAGCCATAGGAGGAAGTGAGGGAAGATCTGGGTGGAGATTCTGGCCCTTGTGCTGGGAGATCAGATTAGGAAGCTGAGTAAGATGGAGCATATTTGATGCCATCTGACAAAAGGGCTGCCTGGGCCCCCAAGGAGCAATCAAAATAGCATTCACTCCATGTTGCTGAATCCTGATGCTGGCTGTGTAACAGTGAGATCAGTGAGAAAAAAAATGAAGTAGGGACTTAAGGCCACTTGGTGACAAAGGCATCTCTCACTGATGCTACTCCATGATCCGCCCTTGAACAGTAAAGGGGATAAAACTTGTTTTATTGGGAAACAAAATAATCTCCACTGAGGTACCCCAGCGATTACATGTCTCCTGAAAAACATGAGGGTCTAATTCATCATGGATCTTGGAAGACCTGCAACTGAGGTTATCTTCAAGGGTGTTGCCTACCATGTGGATCACTGTGAGGGATATGTTGCAAGATAGGCCTCACTCTCACAGATTGACCATCAGATACAAGAGACCAGGAGAGTCTCGCTTTGAATGTTTAAGTAGTACATGGAGGTGGAGTTGTCATGGCCACCTGTACTAACTTGCTTTCCCATGCAGAGACTGGCCTTCATTGTCCACCAGCGGAGTGGATCTGCCAACTCTGGAGTGATCATCGGAAGGGCTGAGTTGGCATTGTGCTTTATATCGAAGAGGACACGGTACCATGCCTGTAATGATCTTATTTTCAGGTGAGTGACCGCTGCTGTTGATATAATTAGTTCAAGAACTTTTTGAACTAGTAAGGCCATGACCCTGGCTCCAGGTGAGAAAGGCTGTGGAAGCCCAGCCAACTTGGCGAACCTGTCTTGTGGAAGGTAGGCCTAGGCCAAGGTACAGTCCACACTTGCTCCAATATATGGTTGTTTGAGACTGACATGAGGCAGATTTGTCAACGCTGACCTGTAGTCTGTAGTGGGTTGCAAACGTGGACGGCGTGGACCATGTAGCAGCCTTGCAAATGTCCTGAAGAGGGACACCTCTCAGAAACACCGTGGAAGTTGCTACCGCCCTGGCAGAATGGCTTTGACAGAACACGGAAGGGGTTTCCTAGCTAGTTCGTAAGCCAGATGTATGGCCTGGACGATCCATCTGGAGATGGTCTGTGGTGACACATGTTGACCTTTGTAGGGCTGGTGAGTAGAGACAAAGAGATGCTTGGAGGTCCTAAACAAGGAAGTTCTTTGAACATAATATGACAAGGCCCTGCGAACGTCGAGCAGGTGCAGAGATCGCTCAACAGGAGAAGATGGTTTAGGAAAGAAAGTGGGTAGTATAACTGGCCGACGAAAATGAAAACTTGTTGGAACTTTCGTGGTGTCTTGGAGCGGCCCTCTACTGTACACATTTCCTCTTTACTCAGATCAGCTGTCAAGATATGCCACGACAACGCCAATGCCATCTTGATAGCCCCTTTCTGGCCTCGTCAACCATGGTTCACGATGCTAATAAGACGAGTGGAGGAGTACATGAAGCTCCCGTACCTTCCTCATCTACTGACCCAAAACAACGGTCACTGCATATGGTGCTTAATTGCCTCACACGGCCTCCGTTTGAGCCTCTTGCTACTGCTTCTGAACATCTGCTCACCCTTAAAGTAGTTTTCCTTGTGGCTATAACCTCAGTGAGAAACGCGTCGGAACTGTCCGCTTTCCGGGTGGATCCTCCTTTCCTCCAATTTTTTCCAGATAAAGTCACACTGTATCCAGATTTTCCTTCTTGCCGAGGGCGATTACATCAATCTGTTAGAGAGAAAGACAAGCAAGATAATGGACTGGGGAAAATAATTAAGCCCTTCTATGGGAAAGACGACGTTGTCTTACTAGCATTGAAAGGACCATTGCCGATGCTCTGCTGAGGCAAATGAGTAGCATGAGCGCATCTCCATGTGAGCCCTTCCCTTGACCCCCTCTGGAAAGGTAGATTGGGCATTTGGCATTGGTAGAAGTGGCAAAAACATCCACCACAGGAGTGCCCCACTTCTCACAGATACGACGAAACACATCTTGATCCAGAACTCATTCGTGCATCATAACCGTCAGCCTGCTGAGACGGTCCGCCAAAACATTCTCTTGCGTGGAGATGTAAACTGCAGACGGGAAGATGTGATGCTCCAGGCACCACTCCCAAAACTGGACCGTCAGGTAGAGAAGGGCAGGAGAGTGAGTGCCGCCTTGCTTGTTGACATAAAAGGCGGCAGTGGTGTTGTCCGTCACTATCTGTACAGCTGTACCCTTGATGATAGGGAGAAAGGCACGGCAGGGTTTGAAGATCGCAAGAAGTTCTAAATTGTTGATGTGTAGAGTCGTCTCTGCTGGGGACCAGCGATCGTGAACTTGTCTGCCCGCGCAATGAGCACCCCAACCGACGGTGCTCGCATCGGTGTTAATTCTTGTTGTGAGACGCAGTGGAGCAAACAAGCAGCCCAAAAAGAGGTTGTAGGGCTTGGTCCACCATTGGAGTTGCTGAGCTAGCTCTGTTGTCACTACGAGCTGCTTGATGGGAGGATCCCTGAGAGGGTCGAAGAGGGACAGGAATCACTGACGTGGTGGACACCATCAGACCCAGCAGTCATTGAGCACAGTGCGCGGTGACCATTTGGAGTGGTCGGAATTGTGTGATGAGGGCAGTGATCTTTGTTGCCCGATCTCTGGGCAAGAAGGCTCTGGCCTTTCGAGCATCAAGGACGGCTCCCATGTACCTACCTGGCCACTTGAGAAGGGACGAGCTTTGATTTTTTGAAGTTTACTTGCAGGCCTAGGGTTTGAAGTAGACGTAACACCGTAGTGGTATGGAGCCTTGCCTGATGCTGAGTTGGTGCTACCAGGAGTCAGTTGTCTATGTATGGGTAGACAACGATTCCTCTTGTATGGAGGAACGCTGCCACAGGAGCCATACATTTTGTGAAGACCCTTGGCGTGGTAGAAAAGTCCAAATGGTAGAGCTGAAAATTCGAAGCATTTGAGCCCAAGGGAAAACCGTAAATACCTTCGATGGTCTTCTCTTATGTTTATATGGAAACAAGCATTGCTGAGGTTGATCACCACGAACTAATCCCCCTGTTGAAGAAGAGGTAGGATTTTTTCTAGGGTGATCAGTGATGAATCTATCTAAGTCTCTGAGGTCCAAAATGGGGCAAAAGGTATCATCCTTTTTTGGGGACCAAAAAGTACCTGGAGAAGAAGCCAGGATTGGGTGGGTCTGGGTAGACTCGAGATGGTTGATTTTTGCAGAAGGGTCTCTATTTCTTCCTTTAGGGGTAGGGACGGTGGCGTGATGATGACACGCTGTGGAGGAAGCTCTAAGAACTCTATGCCGTAGTTGTGAGCGATGATGGAAAGGACCCACTTGTCTGAGGTAATAAGAGACCAATTTGCAATAAAGGGCGATAACCGAGTGGCGTGAGAGGTGAAGAAGCCATAAGTAGTGAGAGAGAAGGATTCAAAGTCCCTGTTTTGACTTGCGGTCGGGTTTCCTGTAAGATTGTTGGGAACGGTAACACTGTTCCAGTTGGCGAGTCGGAAAGTTAGATTGAGGAGCGTAGTAGCGTTGTTTGCCCTGATAAGGTTTGGTGGTTTGGAAGGTCTGGAAGGTTGATTGGCGCTTCCAGGGTATCTTTGCTTATAGTAAGATTGAGAGGAGTAAGAACGTGCTGTTTTCTTAGCCTCATGGAGACTATTCAGGATGTCATCTGACTTAGGGTCAAAAAGACCAGTGCCATCAAAAGCCAGGTCGAGGATTCGCACTTTGGAGTCGTCTGTGATATTCACCGATTTAAGCCATGTGTGGCGTCACATGGCAACGCCTGTCATCAAGCTTTGCGAGGCAGAGTCGAGGATATGTCTGGCAGTAATACGCTCCTGTCTTATTAGGGCCATTGCCTCCTGATGAATGGACATGCCTCTGGGTTGAAGTTCATCTGGAGCAGCCTGAAGAGATGGAAGCACCCGATTCCACAGGTGCTGACAGTATGCGCCCATCACAGTGATGTAATTAGCGGCTCTGATAGTAAAAGAGGCAAAGAAGTATGTGCGACAGCCCAATATGTCCATTTTTCTGCCGTCTTTGTTATTCGGCATGGCTGAAGAGCTGGGCCTCGACTTGGATTGGGACACATCCACGATCAGCGAATTAGGCGCAGGATGTTTAACAAGAAAGTCGAGATAGGTTCTCCACTCGGCGGGACATCTGAGAGGTGGAGCAGGGTCTATCCCAGGGTTGCTTGAGCGTCCTCAACAGTGATGGAATAAAAGCAAGGCACAAGGGAGGGTTCTGATCCTCATCGATGTCTGCATAGACCTTGTCCATAGCAATATCAGGAGGCTTCTCCACGGGAAGGTCAAGGGCTGTCGCAATACAATTTATCATCTATGAGTAAGATGAGAAGTCGGCAGCTGGAGAAGGAGGATTCTTATCAAAGATTATCGATTCTAGTGTATTGTCATTAGGAGCTGAACCGTCGGAAAAAGAGTCAAAGAGTCATCTGAAATGTCATGAAAGTTAGAATGGTTGGACTCAGAAGGTTCCGGTAAAGGGCACGTCGGTTTCGATAGTCGCTTGTCTTTATGTTTGCTAGTACGTCTGGTACTGCGTTCGGTACCATGTTGTGTACCGGATTCTGTACCATGGTAAGGCTCAGTATTGTTAGCAGCAAGCACACTCGGTATCGTCAGTATCGCTGTCGGTATCGTGGTTGGTACCTATGCGAACCAATTGAAAAGAAGAGTCTGACTCGGAAGGCAAGCGAGCTGTTCTTTTAAAGCCGTCTCTGTTCCTGAGGTTCTTGTTCCCGCTTCCTCTTAGATCTGTCGGTACCATGAGCCCCCGTACCAAGGGAGCTTGTAGGTAAGTTCTTGTCTGCAAGCTTCGAACACTGCTGATGTAGGGAAGCTGACGACTTCGGTACCGCGGTATGCTTTGGTTTCTTGGTCGGTGATACCATGGTCAGTATCGACCAGTGTCGCTTATGATTGGTACTGCTGGGCTGATGAGCAGGTACAGAGAAGCACTCATCGGAAGAATCAGAAGATGAGGAAGAAGCCCCCGAGGATGACGAATTCGGGGCCACGGGGCTATAGAGAAGTCTTGGATCGTAAAGCTTCTCCATCTGCCTCTGCCAGCGCTTAATATATTTCTTAGAGAATTTCACCGGTGGCCAATCCTCTTTCATAGTACGGCTCTTGCTGCCTTTGGGGCGAGAAAGTCGAGCCCCTGGGGGGGAGACCTTTGGTCTCGACTGGGAATCTCCTAGCGGTGGGTCGTGGTGCTTAGTTTTGGCTTTCTTCTTCTTAGGTGACGGTGGCGGAGAGGGTGGTTCCGGAGCTGGCAGGGAAGGCGGAGGTGAAGGAGAAGGCGACCTGGGAGTACCAGGCACAGAGCCCCAAGACGGAATCTCAATGGGAGATTGTGGTGTCAGAATGGGGAGAGATGGGGATGGGTAGTCGGAACGCGGAGGCGGCAAAAGGTTGGTAAATGAATCATCCTACTGAGGAGACTTTCGCGGTTTAGATGGCAATGGAGAAGTCGGTGGTTTTATTTTAGAGGAGGACCCAGTGGAGGACTTCAAAGGTTGGGACGATTTAATTTTAGCCGATTTAGAAGGTTTAGATTTCATGGCTGGTAGGGGGGCTCAGAAGCCACAGAAGTAGATCCAGTTTCCATACCAGGTGGTAAAAGGGATTTCTCCCAAAGAGCTGCTCGCAAACGGAGCTCACGAAGTCGAAGTCCTTGTTTAGTGAATTTTTTGCAATGACGACAAGATTTAGGGATATGAGATTACCCCAGACAAAAAAAGGCAAAATCTATGTCCGTCAGTTGAGGGGATCTTCTTCCCACAGGAGGCACAACTTTTAAAAGTCACATTGGGTGCCATGAAAAAAGGGCGGGAAACGGAGTAGAGGGGAAAGGGGGGTGTAAAAGTCCAGGAAATAATATTTCTTTCCCCTTCTCCCTTCTTCTTTCCTCTTTTTAGTAAGAAATAAGGATACGAACGGTATCTAAAGACAAATCCGAAGTAAATTCTTTCACGGAGCTCTAGCCAGGAGACCTGCTGCAGCAGCGGAAAAAATGGAACCGAGGTAGCTGTTAGGGCGGGCGGACCATGAAGTCTTAGGGGGAGGGGCCAAAATTTTACTTGAAGCTCTAGAATATTCCAAAGCCTCTGCACAAGCGCAGATTAACCCATTAGTGTGTATTCACAGAGGCCACGAAGAACAGGTCTTTTTGAGTTTTGTCAATATCAATATCAGAATATTAACAGCAACCTTGGATGGATTTTCAGTATGATCCCCTTCATCTGCAAAGATTCAGGTTCTGAAGGATTGTTGAGTCACTTAAATACAATATTCCCAAAAAATTGGAGTGAAGGCTTGTGAGGTGGTTTTTCAGATCAAATTTTGTAAAACTTCCAGATTTTGCCTTAATAGGGGAGAGCAATGTAGTTTGCCCAAACAAAATAGGTACTTATTATCTTTATCAGTGTGTGGTACTCCCCCCCCCCCAATAAGATCATTATTTCTTAAAGAATACTGCACAAGCCATTAAAAAATTGGTGGAAATGCCAAACAACTTTTTAAAGCTAAGTAAAAAACAAAGAAAAAAATGACAACCAATATAAGGGTTGAAGAAAAAGTAAAAAGATAAGGATACAACTTAGTGGGGTAAGTAGAAGGTTCTGAAATCCTCCTGATACGTTCGCACGCAGATGAAGGAGAACAGAGAGCTCAGCATCAGGGGATGTTAATCATGTGCTGTAGCGATTTAGTGGTGGTGGGGAGACCATTGTCTTAAAAATCTGGAAATTCCAACTTTAGTTTCAGCGTAGGCAGCAAACCTCTTAATGTCAATCCACAGCAACCATGAATAAGAACTACGGGGCTTACCTGTAATTTTCAGTCTGTAATAGTATTAATATTGCTAATCAAATATAGCCAGTATTTTCCAGTCTTAGAACAAAGTTGCCATACATGAGCAAAGGTATATCTTATTACCTTTCTATCTAAAACAACTTCAGAAATGGATGGTGGCCTTTATCTAGAGCTCAGAAGAATCTGACACCTTTTGCTATCCTTGATGGCAAATTTGGGAAGAAGCATTATTTTGAACACTGAAAAACAGACTGAAGAAGGACAGGTTACCCACCAGTGACTTTGGTTCTTCGAGGGCTCCCCTATGCATGTACACAAAAACAGTGCTCTGAGGTGCTCCAGGAAAGAGACCTGGGGTTCTTCCGAGGGCTGACCTCTGGAAATGCATTCCTTAAAACTTTCAAGAATTTAAGGTTCAATCTTTGAAAAAGTTCAAAGATGGGTGATTTTGTGTCTAATGAGCTACTACTGCAGCCAAATAAACTTTTATAGTGGATAGTAATAGTCCAATTTTTTAAAGTGTAAAAAGGAATTGGAGTACAATATAGTGGTGCCTCGGCTTACGAACGTCCCAACATATGACCATTTCGAGTTACGACCAGCGCCGGCTGCAAAATTTTACTTCGACTTGCGGCCAGAGCTTCGAGTTGCGACTGGAAAAAGGCAGGGGAAAAAGGAGGGGAATTCAAATTTGCTAACTGTTGGTGGTGAAGAGGCTGCTTTTTTGTAGCTCTTTCACACCAGCAGTTAGAGTGTGCGCAATCGGAGGAGGCTTCGGATTGCCTGGAAGGTAAGGTGCTGCTTTCTATTTTTTAAAAACTGTTCTGGGTAGGTGGTTGTTGTAGGTTTTTCAGGCTCTTTGGCTGTGTTCTGAAGGTTGTTCTTCCTGATGTTTTGCCAGTCTCTGTGGCTGGCATCTTCAGAGGACTGGAGTAGGAACTCTGCCCATGCTCTGTTGCTGTTTGTTGGATAGTTGAGTATTTATAGCTGTGGGTACAGCTTTTGTCCTTTTCAGGAGATAGGGTGATCAGTGTGTTTTTTGTTGTGATGGGGGGGGGGGAGATTATCTGTCACTGTGATTGATGGGTGTCATTAGCTGGTCTTTTTTGTGTAATGATCCCTGGTCCTTGTGGCTGGGTAGAGTTCGTTGATCTTTTGCAGGTTGTGTTATTCAGTATTGGAAGCCAGGCCTTGTTTAGTTTTAGGTTTTCTTCTTTTTTGTCGAAGCTATGCTGATGTTTATGGATTTCAATGGCTTCCCTGTGCAGTCTAACATAATGATTGCTGGTGTTGTCCAGTACACTTCAGTATTTTGAAAAAGAATTTCATGTCCAGCTTGTTTTAGGGCATGTTCAGCTACTGCTGATTTTTCCGGTTGTTTTAATCCAGTCTCTCATGTTCTTTGATTCTGGTGTGGATGCTGCGTTTTGTGGTTCCAATATATACCTGGCCACAGCTGCAAGATATCCGGTATACTCCTGCAGTGGTGAGGGGATCCCTTTTGTCCTTTGCTGACCGTAACATTTGTTGTATTTTTGTGGTGGGTCTGAATACTGTTTGTAGATTGTGTTTTTTCAAAGTTTCCCTATGTGGTCCATGACCTCTTTGATGTATGTCAGAAATAATTTGTGGGTGGCTGTTTTTCCTCTTTAGCCTTTGAGAATACAGTGGTACCTCGCAAGACGATGACCCCGCAAAACAACAAATCCGCATGATGATGAGCTTTTGCGACCGCCATTGTGCAAAACAGTGATTCCTATGGGGGAATTTCGCTGGATGACGTTTTGGTCCCTGATTCCCCAGACGCTTTTTTCCCCGGGCCTGATGCTTAGCAAGAGGACGATTCAACAGCTGATCAGAAGCTCCGCAAAATGGCTTCCCTAGGGTGTTTTCTTTCGCAAGACAGCGATTTAAAATGGCTTCTGTATGGGCGATCTTCGCTGGACGACGACTGTTTTCCCCACTGGAAAGCATTAAATGGGTTTCAATGCATTCCAATGGGGAAACGCTTTTTGCAAGACAATGATTTCGCTAAACAGTGATTTCAATGGAACGAATTATCGTTTTGTGGGGCACCACTGTCCATTGTTCTGGGAGGGTTTTGCAGCGTGGTTTTTGGCTGGGGAGGGTTATGTTTCTGTGCTGTGATGGGTCTTGCAGAGTTTCTTTGTTTTTTGGTGTTTTTCCCCCCATTTCCGACGAGTCTTGTGGGTTTTGCTTGTTTTTTGCCCCCGCCAATTTCCAATGGGTCTTGGGGGGTTGTTTGCTTTCTGCTTTGCTTTTTTTGCATTTCCGAAGGGTCTTGCATAGTTTGTTCCCCCCCCCCTTCGGCTAGAATAGATTAATCGTATTTCCGATGGGTCTTGCAGTTCGGGGGGGGGGGGGGTTGGTGTGTGTTTTTCCCTTTGGCCGGAACGGATTAATTGCATTTCAGTGCATTCCTATGGGAAATGGTGCTTCGACTTACCCCCATTTCAAGTTACGAACGGAGTTCCGGAACCAATTAAGTTTTTAAGTCGAGGCACCGCTGTACATACAGTGGGGTCTTGACTTGAGAACTTAATACATATTGGAAGGCAGTTCTCAAGTCAAAAAGTCTGTAAGTCACGTCTCCATTGACCTACAGTGCATTGAAAACCGATTAATCCCGTAACAGGCCGTTTTTGTTCCATTTTGGTTTTTTTCTGGTCTGTAAGTCAAATCTCAGTCTGCAAGTCAAACCTAAATTTTGCGGCCAGAGAAGTCTGTAACTCAAAAAGTCTGTAAGTCAAGCCGTCTGTAAGTCAAGGGTCCACTGTAATGGCATCGGAATTGGGAGGTTCTTAATGGAAGTTGAAAAATCCTGAAACTGTTACCGTTTATAGCTCTAGAAAATGTTGGTAGGTGGTTTTCTTGCCTGTGGTAAGGCGTTTCTTATTGGTGAGAAATTCTCCAACCTGTTAGCTTGAGCTGCTCTACATCCAGACGGTGGACTAAATGGCTGTGGCAAGTGAGAAGGTGGCAGTACAGGGGAAGATGCCAACTGTTGTTTTGGCCACCAAGGTGTTACCAGTATTACTTTGAACCTGTCCCGCTGGATTTTGACAATGGGGCACTGGACGAGGGGAAACAAAGGTAACATGTAAAGCAGAGCATTTTTCCATGAGATGGTAACACTCCCCCCATGGAATGCTTCCCTATGCCTTCCTGTGAGCAGTAAAGGTGGCTTTTTTTTTTTTTGCTTGCATTCAAAACAAACGTGTCTATCCACCGGCATCCCTATTTGTGCATAAAGGTGCTGTAGACAGAGTGACAAAGGACAGGTTACTTACCTGTAAACATAGTTCTTCAAATGGATTCTCTATGAATACACACTGGTGGGTTAAACAGCGCCTGCGCTGGTCCTCTCGGAATCTTCCAGAGCTATAGGGAAAAAGATACAAAGTTTAGGTTGCCCTGTACTGCGCACACTCCTCCCGCCAGACCCTCAGTTCCATATGCCCGCACATAGAGAGAGTTGGAACTCAATCCACAGTGACGGACACGTGGGGAGGCCGGGCGGGTTGTGTGTATTCATAGAGAATCCACTTGAAGAACTATGTTTACAGGTAACTAACCTGTCCTTCTTCAACGTGGTTCTCTATGAATCCACACTGGTGGGTGACTACCAAGCTACTTACAGGATGGTGGGCTGTCACTGTAGCAGCGATGTGAGTACAGCCCTCCCGAATCTTGTGTCATTCTTAGCCCAAAGGTCCAGTCTGTAGTGTTTAATGAATGTAGACACACTGGACCAAGTAGCTGCTCTGCAGATGGAAGGTATGTCCACCCCTCCAGCAGGGCTGTGGATGTGGCTACAGCTCTTGTAGAATGAGCACGAAGTCCCTCAGGGGGAGGTTTATGCTGTAACTCGTAGGCCAAAGAGATAGTGGAAACTAGCCATCTTGCAAGTGTGGACGACGAAGCAGCAGATCCTTTTCTTTGGCCATAAAAACATAAAAAGAGCCTTTGGACCTTTCTAAAGTCCTTAGTTCTTGTAATATAAAAAGATAAAGCACGACGAACATCTAAACAATGGAGCGTACGCTCAACATCCGAAGCAGGATCAGAAAACAGGGTTGGCAGCAACAGCGGTTGGTTAACATGAAAATCCGACACAACCTTGGGAAGGAAGGAAACATCTGGATAGAGGATCACCTTGTCCTTAAAAAACTGAAGATAGGGAAAATCAGCCCGGAGCGCAGCAAGCTCGCTGGCTCTACGGGGCGAGGTGATAGCAACGAGAAATAAAGTCTTAAGAGACAAAAATTTCAAATCACAAGTAGCCATAGGTTCGAAAGGAGGGCGGACTATGAATGAAGTACCACCTGTAAAGACCATTGGGGTAAAGGCCGTCTCACAGAAGGTCGCATGTTAGACAGGCCTCTGAAAAAGGCTTTCACCGTTGGACGAGAAAACCATCTGGAAGACTGTGAGTCCCGTGGTTGAAAAGTCACTATAGCTGATGTGTATACTTTCAACGTAGACTTGGTTAAACCTAAGTCAAATAGATACCGGAGATATAACAGCAAGGTAGATAGCGAGACTGGGGAAGGTTGTAGACCTCGCTCCGCTGTAAATCTCAAGAAACCTTGCCACTTGTTTTGGTAAAGTCGTGTTGTTGATGGTTTTCTTGCCTTTTCAAGCACCTCCTTTACCGCTGGGATATCCTCCAGGCTGTCAGATGGAGGGATTCCACATCTGGGTGGTAGATCGACCCCGATAATCAGGTGGAGGAGAGGAGGAAGTTTCGACCGCCATCTGAAGGAGCAGAGAACCAAGGTTGTCTGGGCCACCAGGGTGCAATCAAAATTGCCTCCGCTTTCATCTGGAGGGCCCTGGCTCTGAACCATGGGAATGGGAAGAAACACGTACAGGAGGCCTCTACCCCATGGAATCATGAACGCGTCTCCTGATGACCCGTGGCCCCGTCCTGCACGAGATGCATAGGTCAGACATTTCTTGTTGTTCACAGATGCAAACACGTCAATGCTCGGTGTTCCCCACTTGATGCATATTGCTCGGAATATTTCGAGGTTCAATTCCCACTCGTGGTTCTGAGAGGAACGGCGACTCAGTTGGTCCACTACCAGATTGTCCTCTGTAGCTATGTGAATGGCCACTGGGTAGATGTGTTTCTGGTAGCACCACTCCCAGAGGTGTATCGCCAGAAGCAGAAGGGATTTGGACTTTGTCCCCCCCTGCTTGTTCATGTAGAACATGGCTGTGGTATAGTCGGTGACTAGTTGAACCGCTCTTCCGTGCACAAGGGGTAGAAAGGACCTCAGGGCTTTTATGATGGCCAAAAGCTCTAAATGGTTTACGTGCAGTTGCTTCTCCTGCGAGGACCACTGGGCATGGATCTGATGACCTCTGCAATACGCTCCCCATCCCAGGGGACTGGCATCCGTCGTAACCTGAATAGTTAGTTGAAGTGGGCGAAAAGGACGTCCTACCAGCAGGTGAGGCCGAAAGGTCCACCACTGAAGTTGCTGAGCCAGTTCTGGTGCCACCACTGAAGCTGCTGAACCAGTTCTGGAGTTTGTTCTGGTTGTTGTGGAGTGGATTGAAGAGTGACAACATCCAAACCTGGAGGGAACGCATTTTGAGGCGGGCATGAGAGAGAGTCGAAGTTGTGGAGGCCATGAGGCCCAACAGATGTTGTGCGAGTTTTGCCCTCACCCTTGTGTTGGGTCTGAACTTTCTTATGGCGTTGAGTATTTTCTGGATGCAATCTGGAGGCATAAACATCCGAGCTTGGACAGAATCTATCCTCGCTCCGATGTAATCCACAACTCGAGAAGGACGTAGCTTGGACTTTTCGTAATTTATTGTCAGGCCCAGTGCCCGTAACATCTGGAGGACACAATGAGTGTCTTGTAAAGCTTGGTGTTTCGATTTGGAGACAATCAACCAATCGTCTATGTAGGGGTACACCTGGATCCCCTGAAGACGAAGGTAAGCCGCCACGGGCGCCATACACTTGGTGAAAGTCCTTGGTGCCGTGAAAAGGCCGAATGGTAGGGCCACAAACTGGTAAACAGTGTTGTTGAAGAGTAGACACAGGTATTTCCTGTGGTTTCTGTGTATGGTGACATGGAAATACGCGTCCTTCAGATCCACCACCACAAACCAATCCCCCTGTCTCAGAAGATGAACGATGGAGTCTAAGGTCACCATCTTGAACTTGCGTAGTTTGAGAAACTTGTTGAGGTTTCTTAAATCCAGGATAGGCCTCATACCCCCGTCCTTCTTGGGGACCAAGAAGTCTCGGGAGTAGAAGCCGTTCAGGATGTCCTTGGGTGGTACAGTTTGAATGGCTCCCTTCTGGAGAAGAGTGAGGATTTCCTCCTTCAGGACAGGGTCATAAGATGTAGGGGAGACCTGTCCTAGAGGGGGCAACTCGATAAACTCCAGGTGGTAGCCGGAGCTTATAATGCTGAGGACCCAGGTGTCTTGTGTTATGAGTTTCCAATTGTGCAGGTAAGGAGAAAGGCGGGTGGCGTGGGTGGTCAGAGAGTCAAAGGTACTGTTTTTGTTTCTTCCCAGGAGCTTTGAAGGACTGCTATCTATTGGAAGGTTGGTGCTTGAAAGTAGAAGAAGAAGACGTAGCCTGAGAAGGGCGATGAGGAGGCTGACTACCATAAGGTCGGTAAGTACTGGTAGAGGGTTGCTGGTAAGTTTGGGTGGTGTATCTTGAGTGCCATTGAAACTTTGGTGGCTTGGGTTGTGGCTGTACAGAGTATGATTTAGCTGTTTTCTTACTCTTGTGCAGATTTTCCAAGTTTTCGTCGGTATTCTGGCTAAAAAGACCTGAAGCGTCAAAAGGTAAGGTCTCCACTTTGGATTTAATATCTTTGACAATACTGGCAGAGCGGAGCCAGGCATGTCGCCTCAATGTGATAATGGAGGCAACATTTTTTGAAGTGGCCTCTGCTACATGGCGGGCAGCAAGACGCTGATATTTGGAGACAGTCAGTGCCTCTGCATGGGTGTTCAAACAGAGCTGCCTGATGTCATCCAGAGCTGCTTCTAGTGCAGGCAGAACTCTGGACCAAAGTTGTTTTTGATAAGCCCCCATAGCAAACAGGTAACTGACCGCCCGTAAAGTAAAAGTAGTCATAGAATATAGTCGGCGTGCCAGAATTTCCAACTTCCTCCCTTCCTTATTGGTTGGCGTAGGATGGTCCTTAGGAGGAGTCTTGGATGAACTAGACTCAACTATAAGGGAATTTGGCGCAGGGTGCATCACTAGAAAGGATGTGTCCTTGCCATGTATACGATAGAGATTTTCAGTCCTCTTGGAAATGGTCGTGGGATTAGCTGGGTGCTCCCAAAATTTCTTTATTAAGTCCAAGAGTTCAGGAATAAAGGAGAGGCTGACTGGATGGGCCCTCTCAGCCTCAATATCGCCAAAAATAAGGTTCTCTTCCCTTTGGGGAGACTGTTCGACTGCTAATTTGAGAGCTTGTGCCATACGAGCTATCATCTGTGTATATGAGGAAAAATCCTCTGTAGGTGATGATGGCTTTAAATTTGCAGCCTCTGGAGGTAGTGGTTCCCCTGGAGTGGGAGTGTCTAAGGAGACCTCGGAGTCATCATTGTCCTCTTCATCAGAAGACTCCTGAGGGTTAGGCTGAATCTCCTCAGTGGCAAGAAGATGGCGCCGAGGAGCTTCAGGCAATGGTTGAGCCAGTCCTGTCACCTGCAGTGGTTGTGAGGGACGTTTAGAGAGGTCTAATGCTGCAGTCGATGTTGAAGCTTTACTCACATTGACGTCGAGGGGCCTCTTCGACGGGGGGCTTCTGTGGGAGGAGCGAGAGCGATGGAGATTGGCGGCACCATGAGGATAATCTTAGCCTTTGTTTTAAGCTTTTGAGAACCCGCCTTTTCCTTCGGTGCTGATGCGGATGGGACCACAACATCGGAGGAATTTTTCTTGCCGGTGCTTTGCTTCTTAGCCTTGCTTTTCGATGGCTTCTTCGAGACTCCTTTGGCTGGTTGAGAGGGAGGTGTGGACACTACAGTCACCTCCGAACGCAGTCGATGTGAATCGGACAGACTCCATGTCGGAAGGTTGGGATGCAGACAAAGTCTGGTTCCACAGATGAAATTTCAAGCGTTGCTGACGAGACTTAAGGATCACTTTCGTAAACTGTTTGCAGTGTTTACAATTAGCAGAAGAATGAGTCTCTCCCAGGCAAAAAAGACACAAAGAATGGTGGTCCTGAAAAGGTAGCTTTCTGGAGCACGAAGAGCAATGGCTAAAGGGTCCCTTTTTAGCTGACATAAGCCAAGGAAAAGTGAAAACAGAGGCAATAGAAAGGTCAGGCAGTCCACGGTCAGGGCAACAGAACGATCAGATAGCGAGAAACGAGCCAAAGTCAAGCCAAAAATCAGTAAAAAAGCGATATAATAGAGCTCTGAAAAGCAAGAGGTTCCAACTCCATGCGTGGAAAAATGGAACTGAGGGTCTGGCGGGAGGAGCGTGCGCAGTACAGGGCAACCTAAACTTTGTATCTTTTTCCCTATAGCTCTGGAAGATTCCGAGAGGACCAGCGCAGGCGCTGTTTAACCCACCAGTGTGGATTCATAGAGCCGCCTAGAGTGGTCTATCGACTAGATAGGCGGGATATAAATAAAATAAATAAATAAATAAACAAACCACGTTGAAGAAACGCCAATTCATGTTTGTATTAATGTGCGGCTGAGGAGATCTGCCAGTATTGTTGCCTCCAGAGACCTGGACGGCTACGGGAAGTATTCACCTGGCAATGCACCATTTCCAAAGTTGAATCATCAGGTTGAGTAAACGTAGGGATTTTGTGCCACCCTATTTATTTAGGTAATACGCTGCAATTGTACTGTTCATCGCGATCAGGAGTCTTGCCAAAAAGAAAATGTTAGAATGCTTTCAGCGCTCTGTGTATCGCAAGGAATTTGAGGAAACTGATGGTGATTTGTCTGTTCATACAGAGACCACAGAGCATGTATGTCCTTGTTGAAGCAACGTGCCCCCACATCTGGTATTACTGGTGTCAGTGACTACCATTATGTTTAGTTTAGTTGCCAAAAGGGTAGTTGCTTCCAGAGGTCTGGAAAGGAAATCTTTTTAAACTGGGAATCCTCCCGGTCGTCATAGTTCAGGTGGTAATAAGTTTGAAGGAGTCTCATTTGTAGTTTGGGCATGCTGAACCGCTGTTATGGGTAAGAATGAATTGTGGAGTTCAGGGACTGAGACATCTGCATGACACTGTAGATGAAGTTGTTTACTTTGTCACAAGACAGGTAAGCCCACACAGTTTTCAAGTTGAGAATGGATCCTATGTACTGGATTACCTGGCAGGGAACAAATGGTGACTTTTTTCATACTGATGTTTGGACTGAGACTCAAACGGTGAAATCAAGGTTTTGGAGTAATTTATCCCAAGTATGTGCTGTCAACAGCCAACCATCAAGGTATGGGAAGATGGTAATCCCGTGAGGTCTAAGGTAAGCTGCAACTGATGCCACACACTTTGTAAACATCATTGGAGCTGTTGACAGCCCAAATGGAAGGACACAGGATTGGTAGATCTGGGGGCCTATGATGAAGCACAGTAATGGGTGGTGGTAATCCCATATGGAGAAGTGAACGTAGATGTCTTTTAAATCTATGGCTACAAACCAGTATCGGCTTTGGAGGAGTGGTAGAATGGTCTGCAGGGTTAACATCTGAAAGTGCTTGGTTGTAATGTATTTCTTGATGCCTTTCAGGTCTAATAGAGACCTTTCGGTAGTGTGGGCGGCATATAAATAAATAATAATATTGGCCTCTGCCATTTTCTTTGGCACTGTAAGATAGCAGGAATAGAAACCATTTGTCACCAACTCCCATGGGACCTGAGTAATCGCGTGCTAGGCCACGTCTGCCTTGAGGAGTACAAATGGAGTGGCAGTTTGGATGCGGCCTGTTGGGGGAAGAGGGCAAAATTCTATGGCATAACCATGGTTTATGATGTTCAACACCCAGGAATTTGAGGTGATGTTGTACCAATTGCTTATATACAGGGCTAGTGCTGACAATGGATTGGAGGTTATAGTGCTGTCAGTCTCGGAAGTGGGGAGTCTAAGATGCTGTTTACGTTTTTTTCTCCTGATTTTGGCTGATTGTTTGTACTTATTATAGCTTGAGCAGCAATTGTAAGGTTGGGTTGCAGGTTGATGTTGAAACTGTGGTTGTGATATTGGTGAGCGGTATCATGGATTTTGGTAGTTTCTGCTTCAGTAAAGCTTTTATTATTATTATTATTATTATTATTATTATTATTATTATTATTAGTAGTAGTAGTAGTAGTAGTAGTAGTAGTAGTAGTAGTAGTAGTAGTAGCAGCAGCAGCAGCAGTTTTATTGTTGTCTGTGTTGCTATAGGTTGAAGCCCATATGACTGGCTGCGGTCTTTCTCTTATGGAAGTCCTGCTTAAAGTCATCAGCTTTGCTACAGAAAAGACCATCCCCCTCAAATAGTATGTCTTCAATACAGGTTCCTGAGATATAAGACATACCTGAAGACCTGAGCCATGCATGTCAGCACAGTTAGAGCTGATGCCATACTCTCAGCAGAACAGTCAGCAGTAAGATGAGTAGAGTGAATTTGGTGACCTGCGAATGAGTAAGCCTCTTGTTGAAAGGAGAAGCCTTACATCAGTTTATCCTCAGGCAAACATGTTATTACAGGTTGAAATTGTTCCCAGATGAACTGATGATATGTCCCCATTATGACCTGCCTACTGGATATTCTCATGTGGAGGGTGGTAAAATAGTTCTTCTGTCCATCATCCGAGGTCCACTTCTGTGCTTCATTTGGGTAGTCTCTACTATAGTGGAATTTGGTGTTGGATATTAAAGAGGAAATGTATGTTCTCCTCTTGTACCCTGCAGAAATCTTCTATTTTCTTAGAGGTTGGTGGTATGGTAGATGGCTTTTTCCAAGATTGCTTAATGAGATTGGTTAGTTTTTGTAGCATTGCTAATTTGAGATTTATCGGGAGCATTCTTTTGGACCCTAGCAAAGATAGCCTCTTTTTGCAGAGAATGCAGATTAAACTATTCGTAGCTGTAGCGCTTAGTCATCATTTCCATTAGATCACTGTATGATGCAAAATCCTCTGTTGAAGAGAGGAGTGCTATCTCGTACAAGTCTTGGGATAAGAAGGCAGGTATTTTTATACACAGAAAAATACGGTGTTTGTTCCTCTATCACAGGTATGACTGGGGTTTTGTGCTCCCTTGCCATTGGAGGAGCAGTCGGATTTGGCATCTGGAGCTGCACTGATGGAGAGGTAAGTGCAAAATTTGAGTCTGGTGGTGGTAGGACGACAATACTGCGAGTTATTTGTTGTTGTTGAGATTCCGTGGTTAGATGATGCATTTTTTTTTTTGTAAGGGGGCTGCCTCTCAGGGGATGGTAAGAGACCATGGTAGGATGGAGACATGTGTTCAATTGTGATTCAGATCTGGAATGGTTTGATCTAGCAGAGTTGTGCAGTACTTCAGTATATTCATGTCATGGGTGATGAGACTGATATGGTTTAGCGAGTGGACTTGTGATCTCGTTATCAAGGGGAAGCTTCTGGTGAGTAGCATCACTTGTGTCTCCAACACAGTGGTGATAGTAAAAATAATTCAGTGGGCAAAAGAATAGTGTTGGCCGTCCTGTATCTAAGATCCAGTGTTGAAGAATGATACTGAGACTGACATCATGGGGACCTCAAATGAGAGGATCTTGAATATGAAGGTCAATCACCACGACACAAAGAGTTACAAGGCAGATAGCGGACAGAGAAATGTACAGAAACTCCATCTATGTTGTAGTGAACTGGAGGCTCACTTAAATGGTGGTGAGCTCTTGGAAGGGATTCAGCCCAATGACCGATTCCTCCGTATGTCCTCCCCGTCACTGAGAAGCTGGGAGGAGCATTCATCTCATGGTGATGTTCCCGGGGTTGGTAATTTCAGAGACAATAATGGGATACTTCGTACTGATGAGCTATGAAGCTCTCCATCCAATACAGAGCCAATGGTGTGGGGGTTGGCTTGCCAGTTCAGTAATTCTCAAGTTTGGAATAAAGGTGTGGGTATTTCTGTCACCTTTGGTAGACCGTTATGCCCGTCCTGTTCCATTTCAGAACAATTTTGTTTTTAGAGTGTGAGATGTGCTTTGACTTCAAAACATTTAAGATTTTGAGGCTGCCCTTGCATATTGAAGGCTGTACGCTTGATTCCAGGGTGTGGGGTGTTGTTCCAAATCCTCCTTTACCAGATGAAGAATTGGGGCAGAATTCTTTGCTGGGGCTGCGGAAAGGGAGGCTGAAGATTTCAGGGATTCTTCCCAAATATGTGAACACAGTCTAGGTTGTTGGGTTTTTAGAGCTAATTTGGCAAAACATCAGAAAATTAAGAAGGGCTGAATTAGATGCCTTCGCCCAAATAAAATAAGCAAAAGTATGACCATCGGAGTGTGGAATTTTAGACCCAAAGCCAGAACAGAGTTTCATTAAAGGCAAAAAGGACGTAAAACGTAAACAGAAAATCCACTAGCAAGAAGCAGGACAGGAAAAAAGCAGGGAAGGGGGAAAAACAGTTAAGTAGTAGAATAAGTAAAATCTCTCTTTAAAATATATAAATTATATAAATAATTTTAATAAACAAAATTAAATAAAATATATAAATAAAATACTAACTACAGGAAGAACGAGAAAAGAGAAATAGGACATCTACTGTTAAGTAGAAATGTAAGGCTTCGTAGCAAGAGGAGGACGTCTCTCTCTCTCTCATGGCGGACAGAGAGAGGCTGAGGAACACGGGCAGGGTATACGTTATAAATTTTAGGAATGGAAGGTGAAGGCTTTGGAACATTCCAAAGGATTGTCTGCACAGCTGCAAAAACCCTTTTTTGTGTGCATCTGTAGAGGCCACAGAAAAAATATATATTACTATCCATTTCTCCTTCTACAAAGTATGTAGGGCAAAGAAGCCTAGCCCAGTTCTTACAGGAGAAAGAATGCAAATGAGATCATAATTCTATTGCTGTGTATCTAGGACAGGTAGGCCACAATGAAGATGGTAATTTTTTAAAAAAAACCTATAGCAATTTATACCAGAAAACATTTCTTTAAATGATAATGCTCTTACCTGTTGGGAGATGTTGACTTGTAAAGTGTAAACTCATCTTTGCACTGTTCATTTAAGAAGGCCCTCTTGTCTCTCCTTGCTATTCTTTGGAAGTCAGCATTCAATTTTCTGTAACTTTCCCTATCTCCCTTGCATTTTGTTTCCTTCTCTTCTCTGCTATTTGCAAGGCCTTGTTGGGCAGCCACTTTCTGTCCAGAGGTAATGTAATGCTAAACTAATGTTTCAAACTAATGAATAAAGTGTGAAAACTAGATAGTTTGCTTTAAAAAATAAAATTAAACACTTCAGGGCAACTACGGAGAAAGAGTGCTGTCCAAAACATCACACCCAGCTTAGTATATCATCAGAATACCATACAGTCTTGACTGCTCCCTGTTACATACAGCACTGATGTTACCTGTCTGTCATGGGTTTGGAGGGAAAGTTCCATCCTATGGGGAGTGGAAGGCGGGACATCAGGAGGAGGGGCTGTACTGTATATATATGTGGAGCTTGTGTGAAGCTGGAGGAGAAGCTGGAGAAGAGCTGAGAGAAGAAGCTTGAGTGGGAGTCTGTGTGTCAGACAGGGTACTACTGTGTGTCAGTCAGTACCAACCTGATAGGTTCAGGTGTCTGTATGGTTAGCCAGAACTGATAGGTTCAGGGTCTGTGCTTCAAGTTAAGTGTTCTGTGTGAACCAAACTGTGTGTATGTATGATTGAGACTAAGCCACGTTACTGTATCTTATTCACTTGATCATTTTATTTTCCCTGTGTGTTGTTTTAAATAAACCTTATTCTTTTATTTGTTAAAAATCCATCCCTGGTCTGTGTGACTTCTTATAGAGAATGGTTGGTGGCAGCTTAGTGAAACTGTGACATCCTCCAGTAGGTCTGGGTTTGTCACACTCCCCCCCAATTCTTTTTGGAAAATGAAACAATTAATCACATGGGGAAAACATTGCTCAAATTGCACCAGCTAAAAAAAAGTAGAAGCCCCAGTGACAGAGGGAAATAACTCTGCATCTGAAGCAAAAGACTGGCCTGGTTCACATTGCCCTTTGCATCATGTGGTCAGTTTTTAAAAGTTCAAATACATTCTTTCTACTTCCACAGCAAATCCTGTACTTGCCAGTGCAACCGCAGCATAGGCATTTTAATGTCTGCAGCGATCAGAAGACTGCACACAAATAGTCACCTCTGCTTCCAATTACATGGTCAACTTGCCTTCTGTATTGGGGATTTGGTGACAAATGGGCTAACTAAGGCATGTATTTGGAAATAAATATGTTGTTAGCTTCACAGTCGCTCTTCCACTTCTTTACGGCTCATAGGCTGAATCCTCCACCAAATGTTTGATTCTGCTTTATTTCCTACTCCTGCACTGCAGTTACCTATTGATATCAACACATCCTATATTTAGAGATATGATCAATTTCCAAAAGCACGGGCAGTCTATAGGAGGCAGCTTAGTGCTTCACCCAACATGCTTTCTAAAAAGAGCTGCTTGTGCCATGAAATTTCTCAATTTCTGAGAAATTGTCATGAAATTTCTTAACAACAGTGGTAATATATGCCTGAGAAAACAAAAGAGAGAAAGGAAACAGAAGGAGAGAACTCCTAACTTTCTCACGACTCTTGTCAGAAGAGGCAACTCCCAGCTCTTGACATTCTGAATGGAGTCCAAGTAGATCCAAAAACTGTATGTGTGACACCCAAAATCCACGAAGAATCTCTTTGTTGTCCCAATATCCTGCAGCAGGATGTTGCTTCACCCTTCTGTCTGCATCAGCTTTGGAAAAGATCAGAAGCAAAGAACCTCTTCCTGTATATAACTTAGTAAAAGTGATATTATTCCCAGCAGGGCAGTTGGTACAATATTGTTTAGTTTTTAACTGCACTTGTTTCTGACTTTCATCAAAGTTGGTGCAAAGTGACAGGTGACACTCCATCCCTCTATGTTTCTTTTTTAGGTGTGGACGACCTTGGTGGAAGTCACATGCAAGCGTTGGCTAGTTAATTCTACCAAATCTGTGGATTCCTGGGTTAGCTGGTTTCAGTGAAAACCAAAATAAACTTTAAAAAAGAGATTTGAATAGACACAGTCTGAAATCCCACACATCTGTGTGTAAAACCACTTCTGTATCACTTCTGTATTTGCATGTACTCCCTATTCCATCCGTCTATGACTCAAGGGTTGAAGCTCCTCTCAGCTGAAAGCCCAGAACAGTCATGTTGGATTTTCCACAAAAACAATTAAATGCAGCTTAGACTGCCATTTTCATCAAACCTACGTTCCCTCTGGTGGTGTTTCTGCCATCTGGATATCTCGGGGATCAGAGGTCACATCCAGCTCAGGTTCACCATTATCCATCAGTTTGAGGTTGAAGATAATCACCAAGGTCCCTGAGACATGAGAAACAACGATATTAAGCTTCTCATATGCTCATTCTTCCCTTGAGTACAAAGCTACGTTAAGTTCATCAAAGACAAATAGTATTTTATTTTCCATTTTCCTGACTTTCCCTAACCGACTTGATTTTCTTGGCCACCATTTCACAAAAATTAAAAAATTAACAGATGATATTAAATAGAGAATGTTCCATGGCTTAAAATTACACACTGAAGTGCTTTTTTTTTTTTTTTGGTCAAAATGGAGACGTCCTTGAACACTGTTAATTCAGAAACACATCTGGTTTCAAACTCGACAAAAATCACATAAAGATGGAAAGATCCGCAAGAGTAAACACTAAATGAGGATGAATGACAATATTTTTGCCAAAGGTCCAAGACAGTATTCCACTTATATTCTTTGGAATTAGAAAGTGATCAATCTCAAATACCATATACTCTTGAAGAAAAATTTCACATTTCCTTGTAATGGCACAGGTATAGCTGGATGGTCAAAAGTGCTTTTCTTAGTTATGGTAATGTTGACAGTTTTTCAAATTTGTGAAGATCAAGGAATCATACATTTAAATCTTACTGTATTTAAGTACAGTAACCGGATCAGGCAATGCAGAATAGTTCTATTTACTCAACAGCTGCTGCTGAAGTGATTGTTTACAATGTGCAGCACAAGCGTTCTCAACCAGCAGGCCCTTCCCATCCCTTTAGCTACTGCCTCCTGCAAGGAAGCATCTTTTGGTGTCTGTGCTTTCTGGAAACACAGCCTCTCTGAGTAGTCAGAGGGGATAGAAGATTCATAACCTTCTGGCTGAAACCATCAAATACATGTTTTAGTGAATCAAGTTTACAGGAAATGTAGCTGCGTTGCTGGAAGATATTCTTGACTATTTTAAGCAGTGAGGAATCAATGATCTCATGTAAAATCAAGCAAACATTTTCTTTGGTTATACTTTGCATTCTCAGATGATTACCAATCTGATAATATAAGGAGTGTGGGTTGAGTTTCTGGATCTGGCCCCACTGCCTGACACTTTTTGGGGGAACATAAGTCACTCACCACTTCTTTCAGTAGTATCAATTCATCAATCTACAGTTTTTCAGCAGATTTTTTAGAAAAAAGAAACTTAAACTCTTGTTGCTATTTTTTATATGCCCATGTTTTTTTTAACTACAGTTGGTTTCTCTATGCGTAAGATTTCCTGAACGTTCTTCCTTTCTTTAAGCAGAAGCATCAATAGCACTCCTTAAGAAAATAAGGCAATCCAAAGCAATTAAAACAGACTCAGTGGAGGAGCTGGAATGTGTTGTTCCTGCATCGTTATCTTAAGTTTCTTCGCCTTGGATCCTATGAATCATTGACCTCCAAAAGGTTCCGAATCTTTGCCTAAGCCAAGAATGAGAAGAGCCCTCAGTTTCTCTATGGTTGAAATCAAAGCAATCAGATCAGCCCATAAAGCTTTTCATGGGGAAATCGCAACTTTGACTTTTGTGTCTTTATTTAAAAAAAGGCTCAGGTACTGTTTTATACTTCAACAAACTAATCTTCTGTTGCCGTTTTTACAAAACCTGAATGTTTCTGCCTATTTCTTGACACTGTTGAATACCGTGATAGCAGTTTCAAGATACGCATCATTAACTTGAGAGAAGAAAACTGAGGGGGAAAAGGATGGTACTCTTCAAATATCTGAAAAGTCGTCATCCAGAATAGGGGCAGAATCTAGTCTCAATCATCCAGAGAGCAACACACGTAACAGTGGGTTCAAGCTACAGGAAGCTAGATTTTGGTTCCATATCAGGAAAAATGTGCAGTTAGGGCAGTACGACACTGGGGGTGTGGCATGCTCGCAGGGGGCGGAGTGCACTCGTGCACATGCGCACGGCAGCACTCACGGGGGGGCGCAGGAGATCTGTGTCCGTGGCCCGGTCCTGCCTAGGCCACGGACCACTGCTGGGTCATGGACCAGGGGTTGGGGACCCCAGCTTTAGAGAGTCAATCCATCTTGTATCTGGTCTTCCTCTTTTCCTGCTGCCTTCCACCTTTCTCAGAATGATTCGTCTTTTACAAAGAATTCTGCCTTCTCACAATGACACCAAAGGAGGACAGCCACAGATTCAACATTTTTTTTTTCCTCCAGAGATAGTTCAGGCTTCATTTGATCTAGGACCCATGTTTGTCTTTCTGGTGGTCCAAGGTATCCGTAGAGCTCTCCTGCAGCAACACATTTCAAATGAATCTATTTTTTTCCAGTCAACTTTCATTACTGCTCCAACTTTCAACACCCATACATGGTGACTGGAAATACAAGGGTGTGGATGACTTTAGTCTTGGTATCCAGTGACACATCCTTACACTTCTGGAACTTTCCTAATATCTTCATTGCTGCCCTTCCGAGTCTCAGTCTGATTTCTTGGTTGCAGTCTCTATTTCAATTGATGGCTGAACAAAATCTTTAACAATTTCTTCACTGCCAACATTAATGTTGTCTAGTATTTCTGTAGTCATGATCTTTGTCTTAATGTTCAACTGCAATCCTGCTTTGGCACTTTCTTCTTTCACTTCCAATAAAAGTCATTTCAAGTCACTGCTGCTTTCTGCCAGTAAGATTATGTCATCTGTATATTTAAAATTATTGATATTTCTTACACCCATTTTCATCCCTCTCTCTTCTGAATTTAGTCTGTCTTTTTGTATGATATGTTCTGTGTACAGATTGAACAGATAAGGGGATAAAATGCACCTTGCCTACTACACCCCTTGGCATCTCCTTTCTTGAAGATGAAAATGCATATTGAATTTCCTAGTTGTGGGCCATTGCTTTGTTTTCCATATCAGTTGGCATATTCTTATTAGGATTTTGACAGACTCCGTCTGTGTGACTCCGTGCTTAACTCTGTATTACATTAATATATATATAGTACATTGTTATATTTTAAAAACTTCACCTTTATTAACAGTTTTGCATACAAAGTCTCATCTCTAAACCAATCAAGAGTACAGCAATCTTATAGGACATTTCTTCTAGCTGGTTAGAAAAAATAATGACTAGCTACTAAGTCTAGTCAGTCAACATTTGCTGATTTCTGTCAAAACAGTGACATTGTCAAACCAACCGAAACCGATTCTGATTTGTCTAAATCCAAAAAACACTCAACTGCAAAAAGCCAGTCAACTTTTCCATTAAAAATGCTATTATATATAAACATGTTTTATCCAGTTTCATTGTCGTCAATTTTAAGTTTGTAAATGTTTTCAAAACTGTACTACAGAAATATGTGTGCATCGTACTGGAAGCATTGAAGAGAAAGCTAGACAGCCATCTGTCTACTCGGACAAGGCTTCCTGCTTTGAGAAGGGAGGTTGGACTAAATGGCCTTAGAGGTCAATCCAACTCCATTATTCTACGTATGATAATTACATCGTATTCCGCCTCTTCTCTACCACAATGGCCAGACATCTGGATTGTCCTCCAGTGACAGCATCTCAAGAAACCTATGAATAACTGGATGTAAATATCCTGAATTTCAACCAATTTCTATTTCCCTGACTTCCCAGAACACAACCAAGTTCCTATCAAAATCATACACAGATTCAATCCTCACCTTTATCTTCAGGAATCTTGTTAAACTGTTCCATCAGTTCTTGCTCAGATTTGAAGGGGGAATACTTGTAAATCAGCTCGGTCTCAATGGCAAATCTATCCAGATTGTCTGACAAAGGCTCCCTAGTACGGGCATTCCACGTGGGCAGTGGGACAATGACCTACATGTCAAGGACAAAATTTTAAAAAATATATTCTTTTGAGCATATTGAGTTCGCTCCTGTCTCCGTATCATCACTGCCTCCAAAGATTGTAAAGGTACCAAATCAAAACTAAATGTACTAAGCTCAAATACTGTAAATCTAGCACCTTTTACTTTCTGAACTGTGAATTTACAGTAGACTAACACAACGCTAAATGTAAGTGAGCTTTTTGTACTTGTCAAGACTTGCGAAGGAAAAAAAAAGCGCACAAAAGTGCATATGTGCAAGGCTTACAGGATGCTTCAGAAGAACAAGGTATGGATTTTAAAAATGCAAATAGCTAAAAACAGGTGTAACTGAAAATAAAATACAACCATGTTCTAGCCAACCAAGGAATTGTGTCAAGAGAACTAAAATACATAAATACAGACATCAGAAAAAGGACACAGAGGATGGGAGGAAAACAACGGTAGTGTGACCAACAGAAGGAAGTCAAGATGCAGGATACCCTGAACAGTCTGCTTCAGTCACTTCACACCAATCTGTACATGTATTGGAAAAAGGTGGTGTAACTCAGTGACAGGCATGTATAAACTGATTTTTAAAGTCATAAAATACTTGCGAACCTCATCAATGCCTTCCTCCTCGTGAAATGTGCGGGACAAGAAAAGGCAGGTCATGGTGTTGTCCTTCTTTGTGAACAGGATAAAATCCTTCCCAATCCGCATGGAACCCCTGTGAGTAGATTTCAGTGTTACAATATATATATATACATATATCAAGAGCTACTCAAAAGCAAAATAGATTCCAAAGAGTGTGACACGGTTTACTGGAACTACAGAAGAGACTTTGGTTTATCTCTGAAGCTATTATGGTTCTAGTGTGTCACTTTAACATGCTACGCATTAATGATAACAAATGACAGCTTCAACTACCCTACTTCATTCAATGGACTAAATTCTATTCTATTTCTAAGGAAAGCAGACGCACTGAAATGAATGAACACAGTTAATCACCACATTTAAGTCCCATTGAGCTCTACAGGTCTCTCTAGTTGGCATGATAATTGGGTTTAACTATTATCTCAATATTTAATAAGTTGACATTTTCAAAAAGATGCATTTATTTAATGATTTTTTTAAAAAATATCTGCCAGGTTACCTAAAGAGATATGCATACTTCTTAACAATAACAGCAATCTTTATAGCAGTTGCTCATTTAATATTACACACTTTTGATACGGATATGAGCGTTTTGTACTGGCAGCACTTTCTTCAAACTGATGAAAAAATATGTTATGCAAGCATGCATCAGAAAGTTTATGCTCCTATTCACAGTGTTCTGATATCTGCCTCACTACCGTGTTTACCCAAAAAAATAAGACAGTTTGGATTGGCCTCCTCAGTCCCTTCTTTGCAAACTGAAATCTCACACTGTAGCAGCAAGGTTGGTCTGTTGTGGTCATCTAATCAGAGATGTGGAAAAGAACACATACCGTACTTTTCCGTGTATAAGATGATATTTTGTCTAAAATATTTTGATTAAAAATTGAGGGTCGTCTTATTCATCAAAGCGCTTTGATCTCTGCCTTCCCCTCTCCACTTTCTTGCGAAGAAATAAATTCTGGATTAGAAAGGGACGGGTCTTATACATGGGGGTGTCTTATACATGAAAAAATACAGTATGTGGTTTTTGAATGGTTGTCAAAATCAGTTGTCTTCATTTGTGAATCTCCAAAGGATCAGGAAAAAAAACAAAACAATCCATTTTAAACTCAGGTAAGATCCACAAGGACATGAAACTTTTCAAACTCCAACTACTCTGTTGGCCACAGAACTGTATTACTTATTCAAGACTCTTTGCAGCCTTTTCATAATCATAATTCAACTGCACTTTAATATTGCAATTTATTGCAACTTCTGTTGTGTATGCTTCTTTGTTGTTGTTTAGTCGTGTCCGACTCTTCATGACCCCATGGAAAAACGCACGCCAGGCCCTCCTGTCTTCCACCGCCTCCTGGAGTTGGGTTAAATTCATGTTGGTCACTTCGATGACACTGTCCAACTATCTCATCCTCTGTCACCTCCTTCTCCTCTTGCCTTCACCCTTTCCCAACATCAGGGTCTTTTCCAGGGAGTCTTCTCTTTCATGAGATGACCAAAGTATTGGAGCCTCAGCTTCAGGATCTGTCCTTCCAGTGAGCAACTCAGTGTTGATTCCCTTCAAAATGGATAGGTTTGTTCTCCTTGCAGTCCAGGGGACTCTCAAGAGTCTCCTCCAGCACAATTCAAAGCATCAATTCTTCAGCATTCAGCTTTCTTTATGGTCCAGCTCTCACTTCCATACATCGCTACTGGAAAAACCACAGCCTTGACTACGCAGACTGTTGTTGGCAAGGTGATGATGTCTCTGCTTTTTAAGATGCTGTTGAGGTTTGTCATCGCTTTCCTCCTAAGAAGCAGGCATTGTTGAATTTTGTGGCTGCTGTCCCCATCTGCAGTGATCATGGAGCCCAAGAAAATAAAATCCGTCACTGCATCCATCTCTTCCCTTTCTATTTGCCAGGAGGTGATGGGACCAGTGGCCATGATCTTATTTGTTTTTTTTTTAATGTTGTGCTTCAGACCGTTTTTTGCACTTTCCTCTTTCACCCTCATTAAGAGGTTCTATAATTCCTCCTCACTTTCTGCCATCAGAGTGGTACTATCTGCATATCGGAGGTTGTTGATATATTTCTTCCAGCAATCTTAATTCTGACTTGGGATTCCTCCAGTCTGGCCTTCCGCATGATGTATTCTGCATACAGTATAAGTTAAATAGCAGGGGGATAATATATAATCTTGTTGTACTCCTTTCCCAATTTTGAACCAATCAGTTGTTCAATATCCAGTTCTCACTGTTGCTTCCTGTCCCACGTATAGGTTTCTCAAGAGACAGATAAGGTGGTCAGGCGCTCCCATTTCTTTAAGGACTTGCCATGGTTTGTTGTGGTCCATAGTCAAAGGCTTTTGCATAGTCAATGAAGCAGAAGTAGATAGTTTTCTGGAACTCTCTGGCTTTCTGCATAATCCAGCGCATGTTAGCAATTTGGTCTTTAGTTCCTCTGCCCCATCGAAATCCAGCTTGTACTTCTGGGAGTTCTCTGTCCACATACTGCTGAAGCCTATCTTGAAGGATTTTTGAACATAACCTTGCTAGTGTATGAAATGAGTGCAACTGTACGGTAGTTGGAGCATTCTTTGGCACTGCCTTTCTTTGGGATTGGAATGTAGACTGATCTTTTCCAGTCCTCTGGCCACTGCTGAGTTTTCCAAACTTGCTGGCATATTGAATGTAGTGCCTTAACAGTGTCATCTTTTAAGATTTTAAATAGTTCAACTGGAATGCCATCACCTCCACTGGCCTTATTGTTAGCCATGCTTTCTAAGGCCCACCTGACTTCACTCTCCAGGATGTCTGGCTCAAGGTCAGCTACCACACTATCTGGGTTGTCCGGGATATCTAAATCTTTCTGGTATAATTCCTCTGTGTATTCTTGCTTCTGCTGGGTCCTTCCCATTTTTGTCGTTTATCATGTCCATCTTTGCACAAAATGTTCCTTTAATATCTCTGATTTTCCTGAACAGATCTCTGGTTTCCCCCGTTCTATTATTTTCCTCTATTTCTTTGCACTATTCATTTAAGAAGGCCCTCTTGTCTCTCCTTGCTATTGTTTGGAAGTCTGCATTCAGTTTTCTGTAACTTTGCCTATCTCCCTTGCATATTGTTTCCCTTATCTTCTCTGCTATTTATAAGGCCTCGTTGGACAGCCACTTTGCTTTCTTGCATTTCCTTTTCCTTGGGATGGTTTTTGTTGCTGCCTCCTGTACAATGTTATGAGCCTCTATCTAAAGTTCTTCAGGCACTCTGTCCACCAAATAGAGTTCCTTAAATTTGATCTTCACTTCCACTGTGTATTCATAAGGGATTTGATTTAGATTATAGCTGACTAGTCCAGCGTTTTTTCCTTCTCTCTTCAGTTTAAGCTTGAATTTTGCTATGAGAAGCTGATGATCAGAGCCACAATCAGCTCCAGTCTTGTTTTTGCTGGCTGTATAGACAGCTTCTCCATCTTTGGCTGCAGAGAATATAATCCATCTGATTTCGGTATTGCCCATCAGGTGATTTCCATGTGTAGAGTCGCCTCTTGTGTTGCTGGAAAAGAGTGTTTGCGATGACCAACTTGTTCTCTTGACAAAACTCTACCAGCCTTTGCCCTGCTTTGTTTTGAACTCCAAGGCCAAACTTACCTGGTGTTCCTTTTATCTCTTGACTCCCTACTTTACCATTCTAATCCCCTATGATGAGAAGTATGCTTCTTAGTTATTTGTAAGTGACCTTGCATCCCTTTACTGGGAGAACAGCAAGGTAGAAAAGAAATGAGATTTCATAAAGATGGCAATCAAATTCTTCTGAGTGAACTCAAGAGACAGCGACCTTGATAGCCACTATCACTACAGGTTGTTCCAGAAAGGAGCACTGTAGGACGGCCAGCCTGTTTTTCTCTTCGGGGGAATGAGATGACAAGGTTCCAATTCACACACACTTGACATCCATCCCTACACAGCTGCTGTATATGGTTCACCCAAGATACAGAAACCTCATGTCAACAGAAAGATCATCGCCACTGATAAAGCACAGAAACCTATTTTTGGAAATGCCTTTTCACATAATCTATCACAGAGTAATGTCAGAATGTAATTCTTACACCTTGACTCAATTTCTCAAGAAAGATGTAAATTTTTTTAAAAAGGCATACAGAATTTAGGTCTAGTTGTAAGCAAGTAAAAAAACCAACCAACCAACCAAATAAACATATTCAAATAATTAAAACTTTTATCTTTCCGAACATCTCCTACCAACATAACAATTCAGGAGGTTACTCTTTCTAGTTTGGATTAATATAGCAGTTCAGTCTTTAAGATGCCCCCACATTTTTGTCTTCTTTACTTTTTATTTTTTGCCTGAAATTCAGGAGGTTGGCATCCATATACCTACGATTTTAAGCCATTCCCATATTGCCCAATCTGAGTGGATTCCGGTGAGCGCTTAGCAGATTTACCAAACTGGATGACACTTGCAGCATCATCTAAAAACAAGCAAAATCAAGGGTGTCAGTACCTATATTGTAAACATCACTGATTTCTTTCCACTGTGTCAGATCACTACATATCATGTTCCTTAGAACAAAGCATAAGGATTATCAGTCTAACACACAACCCTTACATTCTGAAGGACACCTAGAATCTTCCAAATATGACTGTTATTGATCTAGTTTTTTTAAAAAAGCACACACACCCTTAAATCTGCTATAGCATATCTAAAGTGGCAGAAAACTGTTAGTACAAATTTCCACTAGAAACACCAGGAGTCATACAAAGACATCCTGTTATGGCATAAACTACCATTGTACTGCAGAATGCAATAAGATTTTGGCTTACTAAACCTTGCTACTAGAAACCTTGGACCAGAGTCAAGATTTGAACTTAGCTAAAGCATATAGGACAGATAGCTGTCTAACTTTCTCAGGTGCTTCCAGTGTTGGAAGCTCACGTCTCCTGAGGTAACCGGTTCCATTGTCATACTGCTCTAACAGTTATAATTTTTTTCCTAATTTCCAACCGAAATCTGGCTTCCTGTAACTTGAGCCCCTTATTATCCTAAACGCTGGGATGATCGAGAACAGATTCCACCCCTTTAGTACTATAATTTTTCAAGTATTTGAAGAATGCAATCATATCTCCCCTCAGCCTTCCTTTTCTCAAGGTTAAACATGCCCAGTTCTTTCTGTCTGTCCTCCCAGGGCTTGGTTTCCAGTCCCCGGATCATCCTTGTTGCCCTCCTCTGAACTTGCTCCAGTTTGTTGGCAACCTTCTTAAAGTGTGGTGTCCCAAACTGGGCAGAATACTCAAGGTGAGGTCTAACCTGTGCTGAATAAAGGGTAACTAGTACCTCACAGGATTTGGAGACTATACTTCTGTTAACACAGCCTAAAGTAGCATTTGTTTTTTTCCAGCCACATCACACTATTGACTCATACTCAGCTTGTGATTTACAACAATTCCAAGGTCCTTCTCGCTCATAGTATTATTGAGCAAGTATTCCCCATCTTGTAACTGTGCATACAAGGTTTGTATAGTTTTTGTCTGCTCTGCTACACTGATGGGGTCTCACCCTCTGAAAGTGATCGAAAACAGTTTAAAATAATGTTTGTTTTTAAGCCTTAGTTACTAAAAAAATCGGGATGTGGTGGCGCTGCAGTTAAACCGCAGAAGCCTCTGTGGTGCAAGGTCAGAAGACCAGCCGTCATGAGATCGAATCCACATGACGGAGCTCCCGTCGCTTGTCCCAGCTCCTGCCAACCTAGCAGTTCCAAAGTATGCAACTGTGAGTAGATAAATGGCACCACCATGGTGGGAAGGTCACGCCATTCCGTGTCTAGTCGTGCTAGCCACGTGACCACGGAAACTGTCTACGGATAAATGCTGGCTCTACAGCTTGGAAACGGGGATGAGCACCACGCCCTAGAGTCGGACACGACTGGACTCAATGTCAAGGGGAACCTTCACCGTTCTCAAAAACAGGTTGTTTCTTGTAACACCCACTCTTTGAATAGCTTTCTTTTCTGATGGAGGTCTCAGAACTACCTCTTTTGAAATCCTTGAGACTGAGAACCCCCCCTCCACGGGACAACCCCAGGACAGGTTTCTTCCCTCCATTTACACATTTTAGACATCACAACTGCCAGTATCATTCATTGAAGGTGCTGAACAGGTGAGGAGAGCTGACTTGTATGAATGCACAGAAGACAATTCAAAGAACAGACCGCTACAAGAAGCAACCTTTTTTTTCTTTATCGTGGTCCCTATGCCTTCATGTTGATGAGTGAATAGCCAGCAAGCTTATCAACGGCGCCTACTCAGCTCCAGCAGCTGCGTAGGTGCCTGCAGTCGCTACAACACAGTGGAAGTGACCCACAGTGTATTGCCATCCAAGCAATAGTGCCAAATAATGGTTGATGGTTGTGATGATGTGGTAGCTCTGCACAACGCCCATAAGCAAACTCCCTGAAAAGAAAAGGTGTCGAGGTGGCCAAGTGTTTGTGGAATGACTCCTAGGTTTGACTGAAAGTTTCTTGGTCTGTTCGTAAGTCATTATATTCGGCTTAACAACCCAGTACTGGACAGAAGTGGTTTATGCCCAAAAATATGCAACATGAAGTTGTAGAATTTTTCTAAATTCAGCTGTTCTTTGCCCATAAAAGGTCAAAGCCTTCCATCGGTCAGACAACAGAATTGAAGGAGATGGAAAAACCATTAGCAGCATAACATTCTGCAGCAAGGGGAGTTCTGGTACTAAAGAAGCATCATTCCATGCAGGAGCTTATCTCAAGTGCAGTGAAGTTATGGCTTGTCTGAAAGGGCTAAACATTCACATGAAACCACGCCAACTGTCTCACTAAATCAATACTCTGTCCTTCTCACAATATTGGGATTCAAAGCAGTTCATATCCTGCTTAAAAGCTGATGATTTTATCAAGCCATCTTCTCAATGGCAGTCATTCATCACTGTTTTTCTAACTGCAGCTGAAAATTCCTACAAAAAAAATATACTTTCTTGGTAGCACACGTTTCATTGTTTATTTTTTAAAAAGCACCAGCAAACCATTTTTTACTTAAAGATGACTTCTGAATACACACCAATGCTCTATTTAATTATACTAAAGCAATGGGTTATCTTTGGGCAGCCATTGCAATCAGTTGTAAATTATATACATATGTACGTAGATGCACAGACATAAAGGTTTTCCTCTACACTATTTTACTTACTTGGATCCATGCCTGCGCCATCATCTAAAAAACACAGCATGAATCCCCCTCTCAGATCCTCTCGGCGTTCTAGAAGAAGAGAAGAATGATCGTTTACCATTCTTGCCTGGCTTTGGTAGTTAGGCCAAACATTGTCGCTGCCCCTTGGGAGTCCCTGACCTCACGTTATATAAAAGATAAGCCCATTCCCCATCTGGATGGAATGGAGAAGTCATCCACACGGCTGTACCAGCCTGCTGAATCCTGTGAAAGCACATGATTCTAACCCTGTTCCTTGGTTCCCAAACCAGGGAAGAAGTCCGATGCTCCTCTTGTTAAGCTTGCCAGAGAATGATGCAACACCTGCTCTAACAAATACAACAGTGGATCCAATTCAGTGCCAAACCTGAAATGGCAGGGAAGTTTAAAATGGCATGGGCTGGAAACCAGAACAATATCCACTACTTCAGAAAAGGAAGATGGCATGTGCAGCACAGCTTATTACACTAGACAGCCATCAGCAATAAGGGCTAGTAAACCCAACTGCAATGCTGACATGATACTCATGCCAAGTCATTTTACCTTTGTGAAATCTATCCACCAAATTAGCAAAATGAGAGAATACACATGCAAACTCTGATTCTGTAAAACCTCAGGTATTGAAATAGTAGTAATTCTATGCACCTAGTTTTTCCTAAACCATGCACAGCATTTGTATTTTGTCATTGCAATACATAGCAGTAGACGGAAATGTTTAAAGGCAAGTTAAAACTGGTATTAGATAGAAAAAAACCCTCAAGCATTCGGGTGCATGGGCTGTGCTTGCCAACCTCAAAACTTGATAATGTGAGAATGTGTATTTTAGACTTGTAGCTAGATCTTTAAATGGCGTACAAGTAGCACCTGGAACAACCCCACCCCCTGTTGTGTCAAATAATTGCAATAAATGCAATAATACTTTCCCACTAAACTTTTTCTTACTGAGACATTTAACATAGGATAATACTGTGTACCCTTGCAAAATTATTTGAATGTGGAGCTTAGCAATCAATTATAAGTTAATGTGCGAAATGAAAATAAGAAGAGGAATTGTAAATTCTAATGATTTTAAAGATGTATGGAATTCATACTTGGAACATGTTTTTTTGAAGGGGAAGGGCAATATGCCAGCAAAAAAATCGATATATTTTTGGAGAGCTATGGGGTGAAAAGGGATATAAATGATACTTCTGAACACCTAGTCCCAAGGGTGAAGGTGGCACGGGTCCAATGTGTAATTATAAAATTGTATTTTAGTTTTTAACAAAAAAATTTTTAACTTACCAGCAAATATATCTATTCTTGTGGCATCCGCATCTCTACAAAACAGCAAATGGTAAAGCTAGTTTTCAAAATACCATATGAAGATGAAAGACTCTAATGCCTGCTTAAATGCAATTAATATTATAGAATCATAAAAAAGTGAAGTTGAAAAGGGCCTACAAGGCCATCAAGTCCAACCCCCTGCTCAAAGCAGGAATACCATCAAAGCATATCTGCCAGGTGATTTTCTTCTTTTTCTTTTGGGGAAAAAGGCGGCATAGAAATATTTTAAATAAAGAAATGATGAATACAGTGGTGCCCTGCATAGCGACGATAATCCGTTCCAGGAAAATCGTCGCTATCCGGAACGAAAAACCCCATAGGAATGCATTAAACCCAGTTTATTACGTTCCTATGGTGGAAATACTCACCACTATATGGAAATTCTCCATCCGGCCGCCATTTTCGCCGCCCGGTATGCGAGGAAACTGTGCGAAAGCGCTGCGGGTGGCCGTTATTTACCCGGCAGCCATTTTGGAATCACCGATCAGCTGTTTTCTAAACATCGCAATGCGATAATCAGTAAGCGAAACACTTACCGATCATTGCAATGCGATTTTTAGCCATTAAAACCGTCACAATGCGATCGCAAAATCCACATCGCTATGCGGATTCGTCGTTAAACGGGGCGCTCGCTATGCGGGGCACCACTGTACATAAATTTCAGTGTGAACTGAAAGGGATAGGAATTATTACAGCATATAGATGCCTGAACAGGAGCCCTCCTCAAGGGTGCCTTCTTATTTTATTCACTTCTGATCAATGAAAATAGGTGTACTATATAACAATGTTAAGGACTGACTTGTATTCAATGTTGTAAACGAAACGAATCCCCTTAACAGCATACCCAACGTAAAACACAGTATTCAGCTGTTACAGTGAAGTAGCATATTTCTCAGCCACTTTTATTAAATTTGGGTCTTAAAGGCAAAGAGGCCTCCTTAAACAGCCAGAGGCAACTGGAACATGATTAACTGTTCTCTGTGCCTAGTGGAAGCATAATATGAGACAGACAAAAGGCCTCAGTCACATCCCAAAAAGTGCTCCAGGACTGAAATACCATATATTTTACTAAGCACGGCAACCTCATCTTGTTTTGCACTGCAGATAACTACTTTTATAAGTACAAAAATGCATTTGTGATTGCAGCTAACCTCTCAATACAGAAAGACATCTGAATAACTGCTTTAAGGCGACCCAAGTTCATTGGAAATTGTTTCATTATTTATACTTCCAAGCTCCTCCACAAGTTATGTGTTTACAGTATTTTTTTAAAGCTTTGGATCTCAACAGCAAACCAGGAGAAACAAACGACAGCCCTTCACAAAATTATCATTTCAGAAGAAATAGAAACTCTTCATCATTGCTAGAACCAATCTGTTGGCTATCACACTATTTCAATCAGATAGATTTGAACGCCATTCATCATAATGCAAACTGTTGAGTGTGCAATGAAGCTCAACATTTAAAAAAAACTAAGATCATGGCAACTGGAGCCATCACTTCCTACTCGTATCACCCGATCTAGTCAGGAGGGGCGACTGAGGAGCCGAATGCCAAGGGAAACCCGGAAAGAAAAAACACTGCCTTCTTGGCAGTGGCTCCCAGGCTCTGGAACACGCTCCCCCCTGAAATTCGTCTGGCCCCCTCACTGAGCATTTTCAAAAACCAGCTCAAGACCTGGTTATATAGACAGGCCTTCCCTCCAGGCACTACGTAACTTTCTCTCTCTTTCCATCTTTATCTACTCTGTTTTTGTAAATGTTGGAAATTGTTATTTCATATTGTTTTTATTCTGTGTTTTGTGAGCTGCCCAAAGTAGACTATGTCTAAATGGGCGGGATATAAGCTCAATAAATAAATAAAAGCATGTATACATACACATACAGGCACACACTTCTTATAGGATGTCAGATTTAATGTAGCCAGAGAATCACCTTAAGTACTCTGAACAGGCCCTTCCTATAGGATGAAATCATCACTCACACATACAGTGTGCATCTACACAATTTCTAACTATGTTATCGGCCAGAATCCTGTTGTGAAAAAGACACAACTTGTGGCAGAAGTCAAACCTGACATATTCATCCATACCACTTGAATGGAAAATTATGACCCAACTGAACAAGCCATCCACCTAAACAAGCACCTGCTGCAGTTACAGCCTTGGTCACATACCTGGCATTATCTACAAGCTCAGCAAGGGCACCAAACAAGAATTCATGGGTAGTTCTGCAACATCAAACAGAGTCAGTGAAATTACGTAGATGCTAAGAAATGTTGTAAAAATTATATATTTCAAACTGTGTCATCAAAATGGCTTAAATATAACAAGGACCATTTCTGAAGTTGAGATGAAAAATGAAGTTATGTGTTTATATTAAGACCATAAAACAAAGCAGTCACCACCTTCGCTGTCAAAATGTTCAGTATACCATATTTTTCACTCCATAAGACGCACCTGACTATAAGACGCACATAATTTTAGAGGGAGGAAAACGGGAAAAAACTTCTGGCTGTCTGGGTGGTGCTGCGGTACCTTCCCTGTGGTCTGGGTGGTGGCAGGAACCATAGCCCAAGTAGTAGTCATGGGCTCCCCACTCTTGTTTATCGTTACCTGGTTCCCCCCGCACACCCTTATTTTGGGGAGAGCGGAGAAGAGACACCTCAGTCAGTCCCTGATGGGCGTCCTGAGAGACAGGAGAAAGAAAGGAGGGAGGTGGGAAGGGAAGAGGAAGGGGGAAGCGTGAAGAGGAGGAGCTGCAGCCGCCGTGTGAGCAAACGAAGGGCTGACAGGGCGAAAAGCAAGGCGAGGGCAAGAAGAAAGCTGAGACAAATGAGCAGAAGAGAGGAAAGCTATGGAGGGGAGGAGGAGCTTGTTGCGCTCCCCCATTTCAAGTCTCCCCCACATCGCATTCCGCTGCTGGTGGTGGTGCGGGATAGTGGCAGGCGCCCCTCTGACATTCAGGTCCCAGCCTAACGAGGACGTGGAGAGATGAGAGAAACCCGGAGCGGGGGGTCAACGGAAAAGGAGGAGTACAGCGGCATAGGTTCTGGGAGGTCTGCAACCATTTTTTACAGTATTCGCTCCATAAGATGAACACACTTTTCCCTCCACTTTTTTTGGGGGGGAAGGGGAAGTGCGTCTTATGGAGCAAAAAATACGGTATATTCAAGGCTGCAGTGAGGTTCTAACAAGACTAATTCAGAATCCGAACATGGATTAAATGAAAATTTTCCCTGAGAACATGCAAGTACTATCAGATATCAAGAGATGTTGCATAATCTTTGATCAGACATTTCAGATAATCATTCTTAATATCTAGCACATACGTAGCATTAAGAGGTTTGTCTTTGTTAATCAACTTCTGATTTCACAGATCAGATTTCCAGAAATGGAAATTCTGGACGTCCAAGTGATCACAAATCTTCTTCACAGAAACACATCTTGACAAATACTGCTAATGTAGAAATAAAAAGTACTAATCCATGGTTGCATTGGGTCTCTCAGTGCGGTAGAAAAATATTCCTTCTGTGTCAGGCCCATCAACTTCGGTCACTCTGTTTAAAGATTCCTAAGCTTGGTATCCTTGCAACTGCTACTGCAACCTCCTGAGGAAGCGCCCAGTTGCAGAGATCCTGCTTTCGTCTTTTCCTTACAGAAGGACATCCATGTTTGTGTATCCGCAGTTCCTATGCATTCCTGTATTGTCTTCTTACCGTTGTCAGTTAGTACACCGTTGTCTCATCCTTTATCAAAGGATTTTGCCAAATGCAACAAATCTTTTTTGAATGTATCCCCGCAATTTCCTCTCACTACTCTCCATAGAAGCACTGGCTTTCCATGGTATCCTGGCACTTATAACATGACGCAACAGAACATCTGCTAAAGCTTAATCCATAAAAAAGACAGAAATTTCAGGAAATGGTTTATACAGCAGTGATACTTCACTCCGAAGCCTCTACATATAGCACTTAACAGCTAAAGTCATGTAGCATAGCAATGCATGTCTAATACACAACTGTGGAATAGAAAAAAGTGGTAGGATGGAAAAAATATCCACATCACACATCCGCAAGAATGCTGAGCAAAAGTCTTGATGGAAATAACATGATTAACTGTGCAACTGTGATATGAACGGTGAAATAATGAACAGTATAATCAACTGTGCAATGCTGGTTCCCTGGGCAGAACGCCTGACACATGTCTGCAGATGTAACTTGATGTTACGCCAGCTTGAAGAGAATTTCAGCCAATATTTTCAACAAAAGCACACAACTGATAGCAAGAAGTATTGTATACTCTATTTGGCAGCGAGCTCTGAAATCCAGTAGCACCTCGGTTTCAATAGACTTTGCCTCAAAATAAGACTGGTTAAGGACTTTACCTTAGATTGCTAGCTGTACTGAGGTGCTTCACAAATAAACGTCACCATTTTTCAAGGACTTAAGAACAATCCTATATATGTTTGGTCAGTAGTAACTGCCACTAGATTCAGCTAGAATGATGCCAGAGAAGCCAAGCATCACTTGTCAGCCCTTTCTATTAGCTTGCAAGTCCTGACACAAATTAGTGTTATTTCATCTTGATTTTGTCATCAACTCTGGTTATTACCCAAGTTTCATCACAGAAAGGGGACACATAAAAGACGGGGTCCTGCTTTCCCTTTCTAGTTACCTGTTTTATCTCTGTAACTATATGAGACATTACACACATACATATGCATGCACGCACATTGACCAAACAAAGCGTTTACTCAAATACCTGAAGAGTTAACTGGCTTCCATCATCCCTGTAATCAGTATTTCTAATTATGGCGTTTTATCCATCCTCCTAGCTGATCTTTCAATGTACAAGAAACTCTGGAACTAATAGAACATATCTCGTGAAGAAGTTCCTTGAATTATGCAGCTCAGTGACTTGGACACCTGGCTGCAGAACCAAAGGTCAAGAGTTCAATTCTTCGCTGTGCTCCTGGAAGAAGAGACAGCTCTGAGTAGCTTTGGGCAAGCTGCACAGTCCCAATTTCCTAGACTTGTTTCAAATTGATCAGTTTTTATTATAAGCCAATAATTCCTTTACAGATAAATTACACTGGCTAAAATCCTGCTAGTTATGTTTGTTGGCATAACTCATCGGCATAAATTTTCAATTTAATAATTTACGGTTCCCACCACTGAACACTTTTTCTTGAATGAACACCTTAATGTGGTGAGATGTTCTGAATGGGCCAGGCCAGATGACAGCAATGCCTTCAGAAGGCATGGCCCGGGATGCCTAGCAGACTCACCTAAGGCAGAAAGGTCTAAGCTGGAAGATCACACCACAACCCCCTTCTAGAACAAGCCCAATCCAGATATTTGAGTCCCGCTTTCTACTAAGCACCTTTTTCATTTTGACAGGATTTAATTTCTGCTTGTTCATGCTCATCCAGCCCATTATTGAGCTCAGGCAAATGAGCTCAAGTCCTGACTGCTTCCTCAGTGTTGGGGCAAAAAGAGCAGTAAAGCTGGGTGCCACCAACATATCGCGGAAATGTTGCTGTAAAGTTTCACATGACCATTCCCAGCAGTTTCATAGAGGGGCCATAGTGGAGCCCTTAGGGATGCCAAAGGCTATGGTCCCAAATAAGGCCACATCAACGTCAGCTTCTGCATACTTTGCGACAGGAAGGATCAAATTACTGTTATCACAGGGCACCACTGTATTCCAGGCCAGCCAGGAAATGGAGCAGGATACCATGGTTAATGGTACTGAACGCCACTAGAAGGTCAAGAATGAATAATGTTGTGCTTCCTTGGATCCAGATACTCGACATCACTCAGAAGTGCTTGGAGTTGCAGAGCACCACACTCCCAACCACCTTAGCCCAAAATGGTAAATTTCAAACTAAGCCTAGAATTAATCAAAACTTCTGGGTCAAGGGCAGGCTTCTTTCCAAAAAGGTTCCATTATGGCTTCCTTTAGACAGAGAGATGGATCCTTCTTTCAAGGAAACATTTATGTCCTCCTTTAGTCATATTATCAGTCCCACTTGGGCAGATTTGATTAGTCAGCAAGGACAAAGACAAGCGAGCAGGTGGTAGTTCTGACCATCCACCGTGCCCATGTCCTTGAGAACCACAAGCTGAAAAGAATCGCAGCTAAAATGACAAGCAGTTTCTAAAATGATGTCAAAATGGCCTGCCCCAATATAAGAGACCAAGCCAAGGCGAATCTGACGTTGTTTGCGGAACATGTTTCTAGTCTGCTTTGTGCAGATGCAATACTAGCAGAGACGTATGATTTTCTTAGTACTTTCAGTGATGACAACTTCAAAGATGTTTCATCTGTACTATTTCATCTAGTAACAGTACCAGAATGTTTTAAAGGGTGGTTTTACAAAGTGGGACTTGAATGCAATAGCACCCTCCCACTCATTTTCTAGCAACACTTAGGTAAAGGGCTGCTACCTCTCACAGCTCTAATTAGTAGTCACTGAGACATAACATTCATGAATTTGGAGAGGCCTCCAGGGCAATACAGAGTGGCCATCATGATGTATTCTAATAGTGCATCCCTTCCTTTATGTACTGCATGATTTTGCTATAAGCGAAAAGAGCTTCATGCAGGAAGGAGCAGGGGTAAAAATATATATCCAAACTATGTTCTGCCTTCTTACAGATGTTCAGAATCTATAATTTATAGGGATTATGAGAACTGTCAAAGAAATGTCATCTTTCTTGCTCGCACAATAACTCTACCATTATCTCTAGCCGCCTAGAGTGGTCACATTGACCAGATAGGCGAGGTGTAAATTGAATAAATACATAAAATAAATATCTACTGTAGAGTTAATCACAGCTGTAGATAAGCATATACAGGTGTACCTCGGTTTACGAATTTAATGCGTTATCCGGAATGTTTCATAATGTGAAAATTTTCATTTCTTTCCTTACTCCCAATAGGCTTATTCTTCCTTACTCAAAATAGTTGGATCTACTCAGCTTTTTAAAACATCATCAAATACAGTATTTTTCCATTTATCTCTCTCTCTCGCACACACACACCACTTTTCTAACCCCCAAATTAAGAAAACTTAGCTTTGAGGATTCAGCCTCTGGGCTCAGAACGGTCAGACATTTTGAGTCCTTGTTGAATCTGAACCTACAGGCCCCACCTCCAACAAGGTGTGTTCCAACTGGTTTGTTCAGCATCAGCTGACATCAGTTCCATAAGGCTTGTGACTGGAGGAAGCTAAGCCTCCTTATTGGAGGCAACTAAGCCTCGTGCTTGAAGGAAGCCTGTTTGCAAAGCCAAAATATGGGCTGTTTTCTCCTCTCCTCAGCTATCTCAGCTTACATCCATGTAAAAGACACCCCTCAATTTTTAATGTAATGATTTTAGGGAAAAGTTGCATCTTATACATGGAAAAACAAGGTATTTTGATATTAAAAATGCCAGCACAGCTTAACATTAAAATACTGGAGTCAGTAATTCAATATATCATTCAGTATCTCTTACTAATCCTTACCAGTACAGCAAAACCCACAAATGTACTGCCAAATGGCTAGATTTAACTAATCCGGCAGTTTACAATTGAATTATGCAGACTGCACACTGCCCTTCCAAGCGAGCTGGGTATTCAATTTACGAACCTCAAAAGGATGGAAGGGAGTCAACCTTAAGTTGTCTGAGCCCACTGGGATCAAATTCAGGTTGTGTGCAGAGTCGTAACTGCAGTTTAACTACTGTGGCATCGGGCTTAGACATATGATTCTTACATTTCACTGATGTTGCATGGATCAAACTAAGGGCTCTCTTGTTTATAGCAAAAGGCTATGGACGGATGAAGTTGTTAATTTGTCCTCATGTCAGCCTAGATATCGCTTGTCACATTGGCGACATCTAGCTGTTCTTTTGTTATTCTTTCAGCATTGAAAAGCGCAGTAAAGACGGATTACTTTCTAGCAAAAATGGAGATATCAAGTGTTGTACTTCCAAAAAACCTAACCAAGAAGAGTAGTGGGCCACTGCTACTAAGGAAGACTGCAAGATAATTTTCTCCTTCTTGTCTTCATTGCACATTTTTTAAATCTGGCAGAGTTTAAAAACCAACCAAAACATTAGGACTAAGTGACCACAACAACTTCAGGAAAAATGACAGTATGGACTTTATACATCAGTATCATTCATTTCCCTACTGCCAGAGTACTGCTTGTGTCCTCAACAAAACACACAAACATCAGCCACATTCTCTTGCCAACAGTTGTAAGCTATTTATGAAAAACTTACTTCCGGTCTGGGCACAAAAAACTAGAAAACAAAACTTGGGACTGCTAATCTGTGCAATAGATAAATCTTCAAGAAACCCCTCAAGTATCTGATCCATGTACTAGAATCTAACTTGATATCACAATGACCCAACTTTTGAAGGAGAAAAAACATTCTAGAACTTCTTCCTAGCAACAATCGCTAACTTCTATGACTGCAGGGCGCGAAAACACTGGTGGCGGCCATTTTGTGCACCCGGCGGCCATTTTGGAACCCCCGATCAGCTGTTTAAAAAAACATCGCAATGCGAAGATCAGTAAGCGAAACGCTTACCGATCATCGCAATGCAAGTTTTTGCCTATGTAAACACTGCAATGTGATCGCTTTTGCAATCGCAAAAGTGACATCGCTATGCGGATTCGTCGTTAAACGGTGCACTTGTTAAGCGAGGCACAACTGTACATGGATTCCTGGAGTATTTTCTTTTCTTAGTCATATTATTCAGCATGTGAGATCCTTCAAACATATTTTAATAAAGACCTACTAGAGATGCGCATGAACCACCAGTTCAGCAGTCTGTGCCAGTTTGTTTAGAGGCCAACCAGGTGTTCAGCATATCAAAGCCATGCCCTCCTGAAATGGGTGCCCACTGTTCAGCCGATAAATGAACCAGCACAAACTGCCAAAGCAGGGTAAGCAGATTGAGAATAAAACTTCTGCTTGCCTTGGCATGGTTTATAAAACTGATAGGATTGGTAAGTCAGCTGGCGCTTCCAGGGGTATACAGTGGACCCTCGACTTACAGACTTTTCGAGTTACAGACTTCTCTGGCCGCTAAATTTAGATTCGACTTGCAGCCGGAGAATCGACCTACAGACCAGAAAAAAACAAAACACCAAAATGGAACAAAAATGGAACAAAAATGGCTGGTTACTGATTAATCGGTTTTCAATGCATTGTAGGTCAATGGAGACTCGACCTAGACTTTTCGACCTGCAGCCACCATTCCAATACAGAGAGGGTCCACTGTACAGGAACAATACAATCTGTAGCACATGAATGTCACATACATTATTTGAAACATTCAGAAAAATTAATTTAAACCCAGTTGGACGTAATTATGGTTTAATGTCAAAATAAAAGCAAATTTAACTCATCAATAGCAGTTTGTCAGTACTATGACCAACTAAACTAATGAAAATAAAACGAAAACATATTTACAAAACTCCAAAGCCATCTCTGAACTGCCAGTTTCTCATGATACTGTGAAATACACAATATTCTCTTCTCAAAAGAAACCTTTACATATATAGATAACCCCAGAATTTTTAGGAATAATTCCAGCTCAAATTTCCTTGAAATATTTACCTATCTCTTAAAATGACAACATCGTTATTCGGACAGAATATAGACTACCTAATCGCCCCCACGAGAAGGGAAGGGTAAATAATGTCTGAATATTCCCTACCTGGAAAAGACTGAAGAGTAACCAAAATTCAGAACTGATTTGAAAGCACACAATTCTTAGCTAGTTGAATAGCTCTGTGGTTTAGGTACAGTAGTAGTTCAGTTTGCAACTGCCTCTGTTTACGTAATTTTCAGTTTATAAACTGAAATCCATAAGAAATAAAGCCCTGGTTTATGTTGTTTTCTTTGTTCGCACTACCAAAAGGGTTTTCCCAGGGCGCACTGCGCCTACAGCACCACCCTTCGTAGCGCAACTGGCATTTCAGATTGTGAAATTTCCGTACTATGTAAGGTCGCGTAGAACTGATCTGTTTCGCAAACCGAGGTACTACTGCATCAGAGCCGGAAGTTGGAGAGTTAAATTTCTCCAAGGTACCTCCTGTGAGTAAAGCCAGCCTGGATGGCCTTGGCTAAGCTACAGTCCCAGGGTGATCCCCAGAAGGGAATGGTAAACCATGAGTATTCTCTACCTGGAAAACCTTTAAAAAGATCACTGTAAGTCAGAACTAACTTGACGGCACAGGATTATTAATCAACCTTTAGCTGACTAAACACATACTAGAATATAAAAGGATCACAGAACCATCTGTGTAACAGAAAATGAAGGAAGTACTATCTTGCATTCAATGGACGCTTCTTTCCCTCTGATCTTCAAGTTATTGCACCTTCAATAGCGTTTTTCTTTGCCAAAGTGATATATCCTCTTAACAATGCCTTGGTTTATCTTTATCATTTCAACCTAATACTTCTTTTTGTTTCTGGCTCTCATGACCAGAAATCTTCTGGATGACGTTTTCAGTACCATACACACAGACTGAGCAGATCTGATTCTTCCTGGGCTTCTCAGACGATGCCGAATCCTCCTTTTGTTTTTTTTTTCTTCATTCCACGATGATACTTAACTTCCAGGCCTTCCAATGAATCTTTGACGTTCCAGCTTTTTTTTTTTAGCTTTCTAGATTAGCAGTTATTGCCAAGATGCAAAGAAGTACGAAGAAGAGAGAACCTCTTAAAGCTCATGCTCGATTTCGAAACCACCCCTCCTCCTCAGCTTTCTTTCTTCCCTCCCTCCCTACTCACGAGTTGGTGTGGAGGTACTCGAAGGTCAACTGAGCGCGCTGGAGGCTGCTGTAGTTGGAGAACGCCATTCCGTCGAGAGGGGGCAGGAAGCCCCGCCCACAACCTCCCTCGCGCGTGCGCGCGGAGGCAACCCTCCCTCCCGCCAAGCAGACGCGAGAGCGCTGCCACGCCCGACTTATTACTCTCCCCCCCCGTCAGGAAATGCGGTTTCCTTTCCGGAACGAAGGTTCCAGAACCTCGCTTTTTTTTCTTTTAAAAAGGAGGGAGGCGCGCGCGCGCCGCCGTTTCTTTTTCCCTCTCACATCGCCGCCGCAAGGGTCGCGCGCCGACCCCGGGTTCCCGCTTCTTCTTCCCCGCGAATCTTTTTTCTCTCGTCTGACGCCCTCCTTCCAATATTTTCTCCACAAACGTCCCCTCAAGTCCGTTCTTCTTGTCGCCTTATCTTGAGGCGAAAAGGGGGCTTCTTCTCTCGAGCCGGCGTCGCTTTCTTCTCAGTTCCCTCCCTCGCCTTTTTTTGTTTCGTTCTCTTTTCTTATCCGCCCGCTGAGGTAAAAACTCTTTATGGGCAGCAACGCGCCCGTTTCGGCCCTTCCCGCGTCCTCCGGCCGCCGCCTCCTCCTCCTCAACCGCGCGGCTCCTTTCTCCCTCGCACACTGCGCTGAGGAGAAAAGAGGAAGGCAGGGCGGAGCCACCCTCGTCACGGCTTCCCCGCCATTGGGCCGGCGGGCCCACCTGACCCGCGGAACATGGCGCCACGACGAGAAGAAAGACCTCCTCGTCGTCGTCTTTTGTCTCTTAATTTGGGGTATCGGGAGCTGCGCGCGAGGGGAGACTCGGCTGCTTCTCCTCCTCCTCCCCGCCTCTAAGTCGGACTGCGCGGCCGTTGGCGAGGGAGGGAAGCGGTTGGCGCCTGCGCGTTAGACTTCGCCGGGGTGGGGGTGGGGAAGAGAATTACGCGTCTCCCTCCCCCACAAAAAACGGCCGCTTCCCGTCGAAGGCTCCGAGGCGGTTTCCGCGGGAACTTCTGTGGCGCGCGGCGGAAGGAACCACTTGAGAGAGAGTAGGCGGGTGTGTGTGTGTGGGAGGTAATTTCTCCCTTTTTTCCTGGAGGTTCGCAAGCGTCGGGACGATGTATTGTTTCCCCTCCCCCTGTATTTCCGCTCCCAGCACTTCTCATGACAGAAGCTCCTTCCTCCTCCGCGATGGCTCTCTCTCTCCCCCCCCTCCCAGCTATTCGAGTGGCTTCGCCCAGAGAAGCCATTTTCCTCAGGATGGTCGCGCCGCTCGGAAGAAAACGGCGTTACAAAATGGCGGCCGGGTTTTCGCTTCCTCTCCTCGCTACCCGCTCCATACGGATTCCTCTCTGCCTTTATTTGTTAGTTTCAAGAAGTCGGGAAATGTTAGTTCCTTTTTGTGAGGTGTATTTCGTGTCGAATTTTTTTTCATGGTCAAACAGCTATTTTTTCTTCTTATAAACAGCATTCCGTTTCTTACTGAAAACCCAAGAATTTATATTTGTGGAAATATTTATTAAGCCTTTTTTTTGGGGGGAGGGAGGATAAAAATAAGGTTATATATTTCAGATTTTGGGGTGATTTAACTGGCTTCATCTGCTGAAGTGGACTTGTTCACGAAAGCTCACATCAAGAAAAAAAATATAAAAGTGAGTCTAAAGTACCATCATGTTTTTGTCTTTTTTTAAAAAAACCTTTAAAAATTTCATTCTCACCTATAGTACCTGCCTTAACCTGTTAGATGGGGCAAAATAGCCTCCTTGTGGCACTTTTCCACAATGTGTCCTTGACCAAAGGGCTGGGCTTGAGGATCCCTGGGATTCCTTGCAGCTCAAAGGCTGGCCAATATTTAATAGGTATATTTTTACCCCACCTTTCTCTTTAAAGGACCCAATGCTGTCTGGCATAGGCTTTAGCTGATCAGAGCCCACCTCCTCTGAAGCATTTAGAAAGATGGTTGAGAATTCATGCTGAACACTGCCTAGTATTTTAAGAGAGATGCATAGGTAAGGTAAAGGTCCTCCTTGACAATTTGTCCAGTCGCGTCCGACTCTAGGGCGCAGTGCTCACCCCTGTCTTCAAGCCGTAGAGCCAGCGTTTGTCCGTAGACAGTTTCCGTGGTCATGTGGCCAGTGTGACTAGACACGGAACACCGTTACCTTCCCACCAAGGTGATATCTATCTACTCGCATTTTTACATGCTTTCAAACGGCTATGTTGGCAGGAGCTGGGACAAGCAACGGGAGCTCACTCCATTGCATGGATTCGATCTTACGATGGTGGGTTTTCCGACTGTAGCACAGAGGTTTCTGTGGCTAACCCGCAGCGCCACCACCTCCCTCCAAGAGAGATGCATACAGTACATATATTTAATTTTCAGATGCCTCGTTCACATTTCTGAATGTGTTGTAGCTTCTCCCCTTCTTCACCTCGAGGACTCTGAAGTTCAAGACAAGGACAGCATTGAGTCGTGTTCGCATTATGGCCGAAAGAGCAACAGAATGACAGCCATTTCCCTCTTGAGTTGCCCCTTCTCCTCCTTATTTAATCAGAAAAATTCTGAACTACAGAGAAAAAGAAGGGTCTGGAAAGGGTCATCTTGTTGTTTCCGCCTTCCTCGTTCTGAATGATTAGCTACTGCCCTCTTTGTATCATAGTGTGGATGCTGTCATGTTATGCTGAGTTATATTAGCTGACAGTGCTATTTGAATATTGTTAAAGGTTAGGGAATACCTTTGGCTGTGCTTTTTGTACTACACCATATTTCTGTGGTTTGTACGGGCATAGCTTTTCTAGTTTTATTTTCCAGGCTTTTGGATATGTTCTTCCATCTTGTGTATGACATTCGTTGTAGAACCTGCTTGTAAAAGTGGATTTGGATAAAAATGAGACTGAAGTAGGCAACCCAGTCCCCAGGATTCCTAAAGGGGAATTTTTTAAAACTTCAGATTTAGTAGGTTTGTAAATGGGTCCCCAGTGTCGTGTGTGGTGGACTAGGACTCTGGAAAACAGGGTTCGGATCTGTTTTCAGTCGTGGAAACTCACTAGGGGAGTGAAACTGGTAAAAATACTCCATAAATATCTCACTTATCTCGAAAGCTTGTTATGGTTGCTATAAGGTGGTTCTGATTTGATATCATGCAACAACAACAGGTTTATGTGTGTTCATCTGGCAGACTTAATATGGATCATGAAAGCTAATATGTTTCACAACATTGTTGGAAAAGAAGATGTTTCTCTTAGAAGATGAGCAGCTGCTGATGTCATTTCATTCATTAAGCAGTTCTGGGTTCCTATTGATTAATTTTTATTGTTAGAGGAAGCTCATTGCATAAACATGGCCTATTCTTATGTGTTCCTTGTGAAATTAAGTAATTTTCATAACAAAAATTGACACCTTCCAAGGGAAATAAATGCAGTTCAAATAAGCCAGTGATTATAATGAAGACTTCAAGTGGCTCTTACAATGTGACTTTTGAATTAGTGATCCTGTAGTGCAGTCTAGTTTTGTTGAAATGACGCTTAAAATGTTGTGTTTGATATCACATACAAATCAGTGAGTGCTGTAATTGCACAAAGATAGGTAGCTGCAAAACTAGGCCTGGAAAACAGGTCTCTATCTCCTCTGAAGTTGTTTACCTGGCCTTCAGTATGTGTGTTTGCAGACATGAATCCGTTTACTAAGCTCCGTTTAGAATACTGTTTAGGATGCTTAGACGGGCTTTTTCATAGCCAAGTGATATTCTTTCTGTTTGCTCAGACCTTTTGAGAAATCTTCACAATAGATGCTTTTAGTGCCTAGATGGAGTTCCACTATTACCTATTTCTTTTACACTTACTTTATTTAGTAGGATGTAGTAATGTTATGCATTTTGCTTAGGGAACGTTGTGCTACTAAAAAAGGATAATTTTATTGGAAATCTCTAAAATAAAATAATGGAGTCATCATGGGTTTCTTCCCTGAGTCTGTGTTGTCTGGTTGCTTTGTTTAAAAGGTATAAGTGTATCACAGTTGCCTGCAGAGAAATAGAATGGTGGCTTTATTGTGCTGTTTTTCTCTATGGCTATTTTTAGTAATTCAGATTCTGCTGTAAAAAATTTGGAAGCGGTAAAATGGATTTATCAAGCTTGTGTGGACAGCATTAGTGAAAACCACCTTTCATCTCTCATGTCTGCTGAGCTGAAAAGACAAAGGAAGTTTTTGTGATGGGCCACTCAGAGCTGAAAATGCTATTTTTAATAGAGTGGTTGAGTATTTATGCAAAGACTGTCCTGTTTCCCCAAGTGAATAATGGTTTAAGACAATGGAAATATCATAGTTAGCTTATAATAAAATAGATTATTTTTATTTTCCTAAAGATGCGTATGTGACTTCTTATTTTGACTACAGAGGAAGTTTTCACAAATGTTAGTATTTGTTTGCTGTGAGCTTCAGATTAAAGTAAAATAGTTGGCAACAGTATTTCTGTTCTTGTCTGCTTGTTTATTCCGGAGAGCTTCAGTGTATCTTTCTGTTCAGTGGAGAAAGTGCATAGATGCCAAGGGATTGAATCTTGCCCATGTTATACAGTGGTTTTTTTAATCCTAAAGCAGATTGTTTCATAGAAAATTTTCAGAATCAATTGCAATTTTGGCCAGTTAAGAAAAATTACAAACACTATTTTGCCTTCCATTATTTGATATTTGTATTTGGAAATAAACCATTTGAATCTTGCATTTGCTTTGATGTATTCAAGAGCTGATAACAGATAAAAGCATGTATTAACAACTGAGAACATCTCTTACAAGCTAATAATAGAAACATGAAAAGACCATGAATTCAGAAAACTTGAGTAATACTGGAGGACCATAATCGCTGCATATCTGAAACAACTGAAAGTAACCAAATATCTGTCTAAATGGAAGGTTTTTTTCATTTGACAAAATGGCATTTTGAGGGAGAAGAGGTATACAGGAGCTCTAAAGCACATGGAGAACCACTAGGAAGGTCCTCTGCTCTGTTCTAGCTAAACATTACTGGAAGCATTGGGACACGTTATGGCTTCAAGAGACAACTGCAGTTGAAAATGGTAACCTGTCTGGTGTCCTAATCTTAAACAGGCTTCAAAGATCAGCTGCGTTTGGATTACACGTGAAACTCCCATCGGGAATTCGGTGAAGCAGTTTCAAAAGAAGTTGCCTGGACTAATTGTGGCCTCTGAGCAGTAGCATGCATTGCAGGAACCAGCATTGTGATATCATTCAATTACATCTCATCATAGCCAGATCTGAATTCTCCTACAGTGGGCATAATTTCTACACCTTCTCAGCTGTCTGTATCTGGACATACAGATTCCAGGACTAATTGAGAATTCTCGAACTATTGAGTGTATCTTTTTCAGGAGAATACTAACTCATCCATGCATATTGAACTCTTCCCTTTTGGGTCAACCCTGTAATAAGCACCTTTACCAGGGTTTCTTTGGTATTTTTGCCTCCAATTGTCATGCCCTGCGGGGCTATCTCATTTTTGATGGCCTATCAACAGAAGGAAACCAGAACAGAGGAAGGACTTGAGCATCCAGCAGAATGTTTCTGTTCTTGGGTGGTCCACTGCATCATTCCTTGCCTTCAGTCTGGTGGAATCCCTACAGAACAACATGGTTTATCACCATGCTTCTGTCTAGTCCGTGCTTTGTCATCTTGGAGTGTAAGAGATTTATGGACTGGCTGCTTGGCTTTGATCTTTGGCTATCCTTTTCACCCTGTGAAACTGTTTAAAACTGCTCTGTGGAAGCAGATTTTCATTCATGAAAGCTCACACTGAAATGTGTTAGTTATTTAAGTGCCACAGGATTTTGCTCTTTTACCCCCTTTAATTTTTAAGCCTGATCCTTGGACAAAATGGGGGCAGTTTCATCACTCCTTAATCATCTAGGCAGGTCTCTGAATTCTGCAGCCTTGTTATCTAAATATTGTTTACTATCCACCAGAACTAGCAAACCCTTGCGCAATGAAACAAATAGTTTGGGGTGGCCAACATACAGTTAAGATAATAATAAACAGTTTGTACAGTTGGTTCCCAGAAATGAAATGAAATAGGAAAAGTGCTGATTGCCCGTTAAATCTTGATTGCCCCATTATGGACCAGCAAATGCTTCTTAGCTGTCTCCAGTGATATCTGTCTTAACTAAATGTAAAGGAGATGCAAAGCACTATGGCGGTACTACTGTACTAATGCTATTGTGTGTTTGCCTCAGAATAACAGATGTGTTATCAACACCAGAATAAGTACCGTAAGTCTTCATAAATGCTTACATAATTACAGAAGAACTGTTGTTTTATGGCCATTGATAAATAAGGCCACATTCACTTTGGGGAGGAAACAACTCTATTCTAGTAGTTGATTCATTTATTGTTTCCGTGAACACAGACTTTGGCAGATGTGTCTTAGTTCTGTGGTTTATTCTTTCATAAGCCTCTTCCCTTTGTGTGTATGAACAATACTGGGAGTCACAAATACTTCACAGCAATTGACTGGCCCCATTGGCAAGAACCCAGCACCAAGGGGTGATCTCTGCAGGCACTGCTAGAGCTACACTTGGGTCCTGCTAAAAAGGGCAGCCTTGAAATAACTCCTCCTTTTGACGAGGCCATTTAATATCCACAGCTGGAATCAAGAATGGCTGGATAGCTCAGGAGTTGAGGTCTTGGTTGTGGAGCCAGAGGTTGGGAGTTCAATTCCCCACTGAGCCTCCTTGACGGGCTGGACTCAATAATCCCATAGGGCCCTTTCCAACTCTGCGGTTCTAACATGTTGATGAGTTCCCCCAAATAAAGAGTTCAAACCCTAATGTATACAAGGGCAACCCATGGAATGCAATATATCTGAGTGCTGGATGTCATCTGAGGTAGTGTGGTGCCATAATAAAGGGGAAGGTGGGCTAGTGTACCTATGAAGCCAGTTGTCTTCTTGGGCTCTTTGCAGCCTTCTTTCATTTAGTTTATTGCCATTTTAGGGGGGGCTGATTCCAAGCTAGCAAAGCCCAACTTATTTTGTTCAACCCAAGTGTGAAATGTAATGCAACTCCAGTGCTAAACAAGAAAGGCGCTTGGCTTGCCTTCCTTTTGTTACTTTTCCTGTTGTGCTTTCCTTAGACCAAATTGTGGACAACATACCTGGTTTGAGCATATGGGTATTCTGTGGTACACTTGGCTGAGTTGAGCAGTGCTCAAGCCCTTATTCAGAAGGAGATGGAAAAATAAATGCCCTCTCTGTCCACATTTAAACCATTTGGCAAGAGTATGTCCTACTACATGTACATGGAATTTTAGAAGAACTCAATAATTACCCAGGTAGAAGCATTCGCTATTAAGTCGGCTCAGTTTATTGAATGCTGAACAAGCATTTTTTCAATCCAACCAAGAAGTAATGGAGTTTGTTGGCCTTTATATATTTCATAAAGAGGTGTTTCCTTCATAGCTATCAGCTGCAAAGATACATAAAAAGCATTCTGCATGTGATTGATGGTTATGGGGTTGGTTTTATTTGCTGTACGTTGTATTTTATGAAAAAAATTATTATAGCTTCTGATCTTAGCAGTTAAATGTTCTGCCTGTACATGTAGTGAATAAGATGTTCACCCAAAATACTTTCAAAATGATCAGAAACTATACTAGTTTTTTTGCCCAATTGGGCGGGATGCCCCGAGTGTTTTTGGCACAGGAGCACCCAAATCATGTAGTTAAAAATGTGGCAAGCATTTTCTTGGGAGTTAATTCTTCCAGCATCATTATTAAATATGTATAACACACATAAAAGAGGCCCCAATAAAATGATAATTATTACTTTACATTATTTCAATGTTACGTATCTTCTTTCAGTGATGTAAAAAAAATCTGTATAAAATTTGCGCCCACCATTAACATTTAAGTGCAATGGATTTTATTGAAGAGCTTGTTTGACTTTTAGCGTGAAGTATTTTGGATAAGGAAGAGGATTGCATTTAAATTAGCAAGTGCCTGAGAAATAGATGAGACCCAGCACAGTGGTGGTGGGGGTCCCACAGTTTGAATGGTGGTGCTGGAGGAGACTCTTGAGAGTTCCCTGGACTGCAAAGAGAACAAACCTATGCATTCTGAAGGAAATCAATCCTGAGTGCTCACTGTCAGGACAGATCCTGAAGCTGAGGCTCCAATATTTTGGCCATCTCATGAGAAGACTCCCTGGACAAGACCCTGATGTTGGGAAAGTGTGAAGGCAAGAGGAGAAGGGGACGACAGAGGATGAGATAGCCGGACAGGGTCATAGAAGCGACCAACATGAATTTGACCCAACTGGGAGGCAGTGGAAGACAGGACGGCCTGGCGTGCTCTGGTCCATGGGGTCACGAAGAGTTGGACACAACAACTAAAAATAACACCACAATGTTCATGTTTCACAGTATTTTAATCAGCAGGCATGTTTGCTTAGCCATTCTTCACAAGATAACAGCTACTGCTTCAGGCAGTGGATTACATCAGTAGTTTTATCAGGAATACTTGGAGAGTTGTGTGTGAGGCTGGTGACATGAAGGATCTCTAAGAAATTAGTAAAGTGAATCACCCCAACAGAAATTGATTTAGCAAGGATGCAGGGAAGAGGTCTTAGTGCTTCTTCAGATATGGGCTAGAAGGTAGGTATTAATCAGGTCCACCTTTTAGGTATATAAATTCTCTGGGCAACGCTGGCTTGTGGACCAAACTGGCCTGCAGATGGGCAGACCTATGAACTGGACCTATGAAATGGATTACTGACCTGCCCATAGGATGGTACCAAAGAAATCTTTGGTTTCATAAAGGGCATTGTTGCCTGTTTCCTGTTGCCTAGAATTGCTGACGATTCCTTCCAAGTTGGACTTTTGCAGGATGGAATGAGCAAATGATACAGATACATGATTGCTGTGCCAACAAGATTCTGGCCAAATTGGGAGTCAATGGTACAGTACAGACGATCTAAGATTGGATGCTTTCAGTGCCTCCAGGCCCAGAGTGTACCTGATAAGATGTTAAGGTCACACATTGCGTGCTGCAGAACAAAAGGGCGATTTACTTTCTGGGAATAAAGGCGATGCAATGCATTTTCTCCCAACTTGCTATCTACTAGGAACCAAATTTTAGGGGTGAAGGTAAGGAAGCCAACCAGAATGCAGGAAAATTAGGGGTGTCGGGGGGGGAACAATTGTTGCTTGGGTCAAGGAGACTCAGACTCTCTGAGTCACACATTCCCACATTCATGCTCGCATACTTTTGCAGATTTTGGCTGCTCTGGGCCCTTTGAGCTTTAGTTTATCTTGATTCTGAGAGATGCTTCAGTTTGTATAATGAGTTAAAACTACTCATTCTGGGAGATTCTAACCTCCCGTTCTGTTTTATTTATTCCTTACACACACACCAGTGACTTTATTACTTTATTTTGCCTTTTTTCCCTCCTGATTTTTCCCATCTGAATTTTCCTGGATAAATTGTGCACATTCTCCTGAATCTTCCTTGCAATAGGTTGCAATGTGTCTTTCTTGTTCTTTATTAGACCACATATTGCTGAGGATAGTGAGCTTCAACTAGAGGGCTGGTGGAAGATTAGGGGCAAATAGCTGGAGAGTCAAGACTGGAATCCACAGCAGATCTGACCCTACTCTACCTCTCTTGAATCAGGCCAGCTCAAGGTAGCAGCTTTCATGCTTTATTAATAACCTTTAACAAGATACACTTGAGGAATTGAGTCCTGGTCCACCTTCATAGACTTTCAGCCTTGCTTGCACATACCATTCCAGTCTCCAATAAAGTTTCATAACTTTCAGCTAAACCAAATACCAATGAAACAACAGGGTCTTTGAAAAAGTATCTGTTTACTATTTGAGCCCGAAAAAAACTGCTTCTAGTCTCCTCCCAGAAAGTCAAAAGGACATGTTCTTGTTTGGGTTGTCACCCCATGTTTTCATATACCCTGTGGCACTGTGTCCTTTGGATGGCTCATCGTTTTACTGTTCACATTTGATCCTTGGTCTTTTCCACCACTTCTGATAAAATTTCATCGTCATATCTGTTTATTTGGAATAAAAGAGAGAAAACATTCAGCATAGGAAATGTGCAACTATAAGCCCGTGTTTGTTTTAAAGTACAACCAGTGCATGAAAAGATGTACAGAGAATAGGGATGGGCACAAACTCCCAAATCAGCAGTTCGTGCTAGTTCGTTTTTTGGCCATACAGATGTTTCAGGCTTCCCAGCCCGGACTCCTCCAGTGGGTGCCCATTCAGAGGAGGCAGGGCAGGAAAGCTGGTGTGCTACCTTAGACTGGTCACCCACTGGAAGAGGTGGAGTTAGGAAGTGCTGAACACCTGTCCAGTTGAAAAACGAACCAGCACGAACTGCTGATTCGGCAGTTTTGTGCCCATCTCAAACAGATCAACCAGCAACAGCGGAGTTTATGCCCACATCACATATTACATTTCACAAGTTCACATGAAGAGCCACTAGAAAGTTGTTCAACATGTTAAGAGATGATGTCTGTGTCCAGCTTATAAGGTTGCCAATGTACTATTTCCCCATGAGCCTTATGGAGCAAATTGCCCACTTTTGGCCCTAAAACAGCAACACTTCCTTAACATTGGGCGTTCTGGGTGGGACTGGTGGAAGTTATAATCCCAAGCACATTGAAGGCCATATGTTCTCTTCCCTTGCTGTATGAGGTACTTCCATGTCTTGAACAGACATTATTGTTACAGTGTGGGTGTTAGAACAAACTCAGCATATTGAAAATGTGGATTTCGACAATTAAAAAAATAATAATTTTAAGGAGCCAATGGAAGACTGCATCTCTGAAGTCAACTTTTTGTGGAATCCAGAAAAGATCATCAAGACACATTATCTTATCTTGACTGTTACCTTGCTCAAGGGGCAGAACACGGAAGGTTCTGGAAATCAACTACCTGCTGTTGGGCAGAAGAAATAAAGAGTAATTCAGCAAAGCCAGAAAAGGAGGAAAAAACCCTTTACCACAAGGAAAGCAGAAATTCAAGAGCAATTCTGATGAAGTTGAAGGAATCTAGAGTTGCTATTTGCAACACGCTGTTTCACTATCATTGCCTAGAACGACTTAATTCAGACAACCAGTCTGGTTCGACCTTCATTTAGGTCTAAATGCTTTAGCAAATCAAGGCACACAATGAGATCAGATTCTAAAATGTTGAAGAGCAGCTATGCCTGAGCATTTAAACTGGCTTTATTGCTTCTGCATATTCCGTATCTGAATGAAGACGCCTCAGCTATGGCTGGAAAATGTCTTAAGGCTATAACTGAGACCAGAAAGAGATGAGATCCCAGCTTCACATTTGGAAAACAGAACTGCCATGAGTTAAGCAATTAATGGACTCGCATGCAGCTCAAAACTCAACAAAGCCTGACTCCCAGCACTGAAAAAAAATACAGCCTGCAAAAAGGTCAACAAACTCTACCCAGCCACAAGGACTGGTGAACACTGCACACAAAAGACTAGCTAACAACATCCATCAATCACAGTGACAGATCATCTCCTCCCTTATCACAACAATACACCCATAACAAAAAACACCCTGATCACCATAATCACCCAATCTCCTGAAAAGGACAAAAAGGTGATCCCACAGCTACAAATACTCAACTATCCCACACACTACACCAAAACACAGACAGAGTTCTAACTCCTGTCCTCTGAAGATGCCAGCCACAGAGACTGGTGAAACGTTAGGAAGAAAAACCTCCAGAACACGGCCAAACAGCCCCCCAAAACCTACAACAATCAACAGAACCTTGTATTTGGAAGGAGAACATTTTGTCATGTGCAAAGATGCTCTTAGCCATTTCTGCCCTGATTTCCAAGTTGTTGTTGTTTTCTCCTGCTTCGTTTCCTCTCTAGGGTTTTCTTGGTAAAGAATACTCACAAGTGGTTTATAATTACAGCTTCAAGAATCCAGACCTCACCAGCGAAATTCCTTTCAATATTTTATTTATTTATTTGAAATATTTTTATCTCCAACTTTCTCTTCTAAAAGGACACAATACTGCCAGCCTTCTCTATGTATGGCATCATCATCATTAGATGCCATCAGGTCAATTCTGACTGATCCTTTTCAGATATATTTAGGTAGAGAATACTCAGAAGTGGTTGACTCTTCCCTTCCCCTAGGGGGTGCTGTGGGACTGCACAGCTGGCCCAAGGCTACCCAGGCTGGCTCTTCTCCACAGGTGGGGAATCGAACCCCCAACCTCTGGCTCTGCGACCAGAGGCCTAAACCGCTGAACTATCCGGCCAGCAACGCATGTCATAAAGTGGGTAAATTAACAGAGTTTCAGATCTTATCATCCCATAACTCTTGTAAACTCCTTATTTCAAGAACACATTGTATTGTAATGAAATCCCAAGTCCTTTGAGGTTTATACAAGAAGCAATGATAAAGGAGCAGCAGCTGGAGACAGCTTTAAAAGACAGTGTTACATCTGCTCGGTTGGAATGAGTCTTCTTCCGCGGCAATGTTTAAAAATCCATAAATGATTTACAAGGCATGATAACCAAGCACTATTAAAAAGGAGGTGTTGCTATCTTGACAGCTACAAAGGAAAAATGCCAGTTAGACTGCACCACACCTACACGGATGGAGCAACCCAATTCACACACTCTCTGCATTTCACCGACTCCTAGCAAAAGAAGCCATCCCGCCACACTTTCAGTGGGTTGCTTGGAAATCTTTGTTTTTCTCCTTTTCTCCAAGGATATTGGCAAGTCTTTGGGCCTGACTCCCAAGCCAGAATCTCTATTAAAAATAAGTCCCCCCCCCACTCCATGAATAAAGAGAAGGGTGGATAGGTTCCGAATCACGAGTCAGATGTGAGTCGCTGAAAACAAAATCCATGGACTCTAGAGTTACTGGTATGACTTAAGTCTGACTTAACAGCGAGTCCAGGGACTCGGCCCCCCATCGCTTCTTCTCTCTCACCCAGCTGCCCTTGTGGGTTTGAGTTTTGCCATGCCCTCTCCCCGAGCACGGCGTAGGGGGTGTGGAAGGAAAGGCTTGGGAGTTCCCATTATCCAGCATTTCACAAGCTCTGTTAAGAAGAAGGTGGGGAAGGGGCTGGACTCCGGGTGGCAGCTTCTCCACCCCCTCGCTCTCCCCACAATAATGCCAGCTCAGTCATCCCTGGGAGTGTGTGAATGTGTGCACGCGCACACATGCTCAGAAAAGAAGGGGGCATGAACCAGGAAAGTTGTGTGTGTCGGTCTAGTGGAGGGACCCGGCATTTCTGAATATGTGGCCACACTATTGCCCACGACGGGCAGACAGGGTTGGCCCACCATGTTTGCTGCCTCAGGGAAGGGATGAGATAAGAGCACGCTCTCGATGTCCAGAAGCCGGCTGGACTGGGAGGTGGACCTTCCTCCAAGACTGGCAGCAGAATTGCGTCCTCCATGACCTTTGAGATGACCAAAGGGGTTGCAGGACTGATTACGTGTGGGGTCGTGTTACCTCCCAAGAAAGGGGAAGGGTCTGGGACGGCAAGAGGAGTGGCTTTGGAGAGACCCCTCATGACCCCAGGGAGACACAGTTAATTAGGAAGGTGCCATCTATGGTGTCTAATGAGCAACAAAACTACAACTCCCATGGCCAGCACCCTGGAGGTCAACCCCACCTCACCCCAAATGTTGAATGATTGGATGTGATGGAAAGGGTGATTGACCTCCAGGGTGTCGCTGCTGGTCATCAGGTCTTTGCTGTCCATTAGACGTTATAGAGGGCACCTCCCTAAGAATTACAACTCCCAGGAAGCACCACGGCACATTTTTAAATTTTTGAATTAAACGCAGGAGGGAACTGCCTGAGAAGCCAATGCAGCCTTGCAGGTAGGACCCTCTCCAGGTGAGCAAAATGTCAGTTTCTGCAGGTAGGTGTTCATGGGCTAGAACTCCCAGAATGCTCCCTTGGGAACTCCCGGAGAATTCTGGGAGTTGGAGTCTACAAAAATAAAAGAGCGCCCCTCCCCGTCCAGAACTATCGAGAGGAAACCCTTAGATACTGGAGCAGGACAACATTTTATCCCATCCCTCCTTTTTTAAGGGGAGCTTGGAAAAGTTAACTCTTTTGAACAATGTGATCTGAGGGCTTCTGAGAGTTGTCCAAAAAAAGGTAACTTTCCCAGACCCTCTTAGTGATGTACGACTGTTCTTTAGGGCAGCAATGAATGAAATAAGACTTTGGGAAGGAAAGATGTTCGGGAGATAACGCTTTCGTAATCTCTCTTCTGGACCCGAAGCGTGGAGTGTCCGAGATTAATTAAATCCAGTAAGGGGTCCATCAAGACGAAAACCATTGCTTTTTGAAACGCACTGGATACAGGCCATGAAATTCCAATTGCACAGCCCAAAAGATTACAGAAATGGCCTAGGATCCTTGGTTTCTCATCCTCTTGGCATCTGAGCTGCGGCTGTTCCTTGCCCGCCATACCAGGCTGTAAACATCATGCCCTAAACCCTCCGGACATGTGTGTGACACACGCACCAGCAGCGAGGTTGTGTGTGCCCTTTTGCCCGAGTCCATTAATCACAGCAAAACAAGCCATTAATAGGAGCCATTTTTCTTCTCTACTCAAACAATTTCCCCTTTTAGGGTTTGAGATGATTCGGGCCATCCTCTTCCCCCCCCCATGACTCACAGCTTTGGTATACTGGAACCTCAAACATTAAGTTTTTATGTGCTTGTAAATCCCTGCTTTGAAAGACAGAGAGATGGGCCGATATTTCCAAGTGACTTAAGTGGTTTTGTTCTATCGGGGAGGAGAGCTGGTGGCGCTCGCACTTCTTGAGAGTCTCATCCTCCCGTTGGGTTTGATAAAGTCTGACTGCTTGTTGGGGTCTCTAGAAGGAACAAATTACCACCAGTGGCAAAATATGGTAATCCAGGAGGCAGTGGGTACAAATGATGTTATAAAATTGCACAAGCCAGTAACCTTAGTTATAGGATGCTAGTATCTACCTCCATGTCGGTAGTACTGAGTGAAGTTTTGCATTACGGTAAAAAATTCTGAGAGTCCCATAGACCAGTGGCCCCCCAACCTTGGGCCTCCAGATGTTCTTGGACTTCAACTCCCAGAAATCCTAGCCAGCAGAGGTGGTGGTGAAGGCTTCTGGGAGCTGTAGTCCAAGAACATCTGGAGGCCCGAGGTTGAGGATCACTGCCTTAGACTGCAAAGAGATGAAACCTATCCATTCTGAAGGAAATCAACCCTGAGTGCTCACTGGAAGGACAGATCCTGAAGCTGAGGCTCCAAGACTTTGGCCCTCTCATGAGAAGAGAAGACTCCCTGGAAAAGACCCAGATGTTGGGAAAGTGTGAAGGCAGGAGGAGAAGGGGACGAGAGGGGATGAGATGGCTGGACAGGGTCACCGAAGCGACCAACATGAATTTGACACAACTCCGGGAGGCCGTGGAAGAAAAGGAGGGCCTGGCGTGCTCTGGTCCATGGGGTCACGAAGAGTCAGACACGACTAAACAACAACAAATAATTCTGCTTCTAGCTCTTAAATACTGTGTTTGTTGCCGAATGGGCACATTGAAATGAAGGGTTAAAGTAAGTGGCCAGTTGTGACCTTTTTGCAACACGTTGTTGTGCGCTGGTCTTCCAACCTATGGCGACCCAATGAACGTCCTTAATGGTCTTCTTCAGCTATTGTTGGTGGCTTCATTTAGGGAGTCAGTCCATCTCCTCTTTGGCCTTCCTCCTTTCCTGCACCCTTCAATGCTTCCCAGCGTTGTTGTTTCCCCCCAGCAACTATTCTCAGAATATGACAAATACAAAGAATAAATAATAGAACGGAGGATTTCTAAGCAGACCATAATACCCGAAAAGTAAGATAACGTTTTATCACTTCAGATATTCCAGAGAAGCAATCAAGTGCATGGTTATAATGTTACTGATAGGGAGTATTTATGGTGGTTAGGAAGAACAGTCCCAGATATGTCTCCTCAGAAGTAAGGCCCCGTTGATGCCATGGTTCTTTCTTCGAGCTAAGTGTGTATATCGTTGCACCTTTGGAGTGTTATCTCCGTGATATTACCGCAAGCTTTCTTGATCTGCTTTTCTGTCTCTCTACTTTCCTCTATTGGGAATTGCAATCTTATACATAATGAGCATGCCAAGCGGGGAAGGGCTGGCAGACTATAATACTCTCCTTGAAGCCTTTAGAAGCTGCAAGGGTTTCAAAATGCGACACCCAGGTTTTGATTGGAATCGTTTGTGTGAACATACAATGTGACTGAGAAGACCATCATGGCCTCCATGTTGCTTTTAAGGTCAATACAAGGTTCCCACGCGGTCTCCATGGCAGGAGCCGGACTCGATGATCTATGGGATCCCTTCCTGCTCTGCAATTCTAAAATGATGATGTATATATCTTTAACCAGGAATGTGTAATCTGCTACAGTACCTTCACACCTTTGTACTCTGTATCAGATTAAAATATTGCGCCAAAGATTGACATGGGAGTCTGGTGGAAAATAAGCACTGCTGTTCTTATTAATCTAATAAATAAAAGGAAACCAGATGTTGGGGAAAAATTACCTTGAGAATGTGGTTGTTGAAGTAACTTGAACTGGTGAGTTAATTTTTTCCACTTCTCAATGCATATAAAGTTGAATTCTGGCCCTTTACATGTCGTCCTCTGATAGCCAACGTTTATCTGACCGAACAGATATTTTCACAACCAGCTCCCCAATAATATACTTAAGAGTCATGGTTCTCTCTCGTTTGACTTTAAGTTGATGCCTTAAACGACAAGCTGATAACTACACCTAGTTTAACAAAAACAGTGTTGTTTGTTTTGCTCTCATAATAATCCATAAACATGGTTGCACCGTGAGACAAATATCCATCTGGAGAGCTCTGTATATTTACAATTAACAAGTTCTGAGTCCAGGAAATAGTTTTTAAAATATTAGGACTCAGCAGAATTCACTCTCTTTCCTGTTTGGTCTTTTTTTTTCAAAGAATTTTGGTTATAGCAGAGGAAGGAAAAGGCCATTTCATTGCAACTCATTTGTTAATTAGATGCCCCGTGCTGTGTAATGATGGGCTTGGATCCTGAAGAACAGGGTTCGAATCCCAATAAGTTGAGAGACAGGAATCTTGCCCGATGGACAGCAAAATACCCAGATAATCTGTTGGTCGATCCAGTTCTACTTTCTAGAAACCTTGCTATTCCAGGAATTAAAATTTTTTTTTAAATGTGTAGAAAGGGCATGAGGGCTCGAAACGTCTGGAAGTGTGCCAGTTCCCTTTTCGCTTGACTTAGCAAGAAAAACAGAGCAATAGAGAGGCTATTTTAGTTAGAGGATGAAAATATTTATATCCTCTGCAATAAAAAAAGAAAAGGGCACAGCTTGCAAAAGAGAGCCTTTTCCAGATTTATAAATAATTTTAAGATGTTAACTTGCGCTTTCTTCGCCTTTATCGTAAAACGAAGTCCAAACAAATGGAAAGCATTTTGTTCCCACCAAAAATTCAAGTACGAAGACCTCATTTTTTGGCAACCTGTAATAAGTCCCATTAAGCCTTGGAGGGCTTGCTTTTGAGTAGGAATAAAGAAAAAGGCTGCCTGTTAGAGGAGTTTGGGGAGATGTCTATTTATTGATTTTCCGAAATCTGATTGTCCTCAGGAATGTCCTTCAGAAATGGTGGAATCAATGAGTCCAGGTGGCTCGGGTAAGTGAACCAATCAACATACACCAGGGCTCAGGAACTTTGTGAAAATATATTTTTAAAAGGTATCGACATCAGAGAGAAAAGGAAACAGAGGCAAGCAAATGGAGGTATGGGACTGTTTTTTTTAATAAAGAAAAACCAGTTAAATTATGTATGCATACAGGATTGTGTCCTTTCAGTTGATATGCAGCCTGGGGAAAAATGCTTACCTTGATGAGAAGTCTCTCTCTCACACACACATCTCCTCCAGGGCTGGCGAAACCCTGCCTTTCTCCCAGGTGGTGCTGGACCGCAGCTTTCCACATTTCTCACCATCAGCTCTGCTGGTCAGGCAGGAGATCCGTGTTCGTCCCTGCAAAAGGACAACCTGGATCCGCAAGATGGGTGGCGATAACAGGGTGTTGCTTGGCATAAACTGGGAGGTGATGCAGAATTAAGTGCACAGATACATACTTTGCTAATATATGCAGGTGCAAAATTAGAAATCGTTTTTATCATTTAAATAGAATGGCCATGCATTTCATCCGAGGGGGGGGAAGACTTTGCCTGCTGCTCGTGGGGGGGCCGAGGAGCCACTTCCAGGCCCTGCATCTCCCTCCCTGTGGCCCTTTGCTGTTCCATCGGTCTTGATCTAGACGGCCCTTCAGAGGGAGGAGAGCTTTGAGGGGAACGTTAGCCCTAGGGCATCCCTTCAAACAGAGGGTCTGGTTTCCTGGACAAGTGGAAATTTCATGGGTGGGTGTAGCATTTGGGCGTAGCTATATTCCATATTGCAGAAATAAGACATTCTCTGCTAGAAGGGCTGTAAACTGAAGCAAAGTGTGGTGTTTTACCAGTACCACCTTCCCTCATTGAGTTTTCCTGGCTGAGTCGAAATTTGAACCCAGGTCTCATGAGTCCTTAGCCCATCACGTTTTCCACTCCTTCACATAGGGAGCTCAACTGCTAAATCTTCCTAAAAGCAAACCTTAGAAAGCTCTCTCTCTCTCTCTCTCTCTCTGTGTGTGTGTGTGTGTGTGTGTGTGAGAGAGAGAGAGAGAGATCTGCGCTCACACAACATTCTCCATTTCCAGTTTTACTACCTGTGTCAACAAAGCTCATGTTACCTTATAAACTGTATTCAGTACCTCTTGTCCAGTACCTGTTAACTGGTTTATTTGCAGGTTGATATCCTATCCCTGTATTAACGAACCACTGTCACGTTGTTCATTATCTGTCTCCCTGCACGGTCTTGGAGCCATGTATCAATGTGACCGTCACAGAGAGTCACCCTTAGTTCCGAGGACCTGGACTTGACCCACGAAAGCTCACATAGAAATAGACATATAGGCATCCTTCAGTCTTGAGAGACTATAGTAACATGCTCTGTATCGAGGAGTGTCCTCTCCAGAGCATGAAGCTTGGGTAAAGTAGTATGGAGGATAGGCTGTTACCCAAGCAGCAAATCCCCCCTCTCCACGTTGCTGAAATGGTCCGATGGAAAGGCAAGAGCCAATACAACTGGTTCCAGCAACGTCGCAGGAGTTGGCAGAACGACACGAACTGCCTCCGAGACTCCAACTCCGGATTTTGCCTTGAGGTTAACTCCTGAAGCCTTTTCCATGAGTGGATATAGCCGCAAGGCAGTGGAGGTTTGAAATTGGGAGTTTTCCTTCTCCTAGATGGGCTGCCTTCCAAGGCTGACGAGCCCCACCTACTCGGCCACATAGAAATACACCGGGCTTTAAGATGTCACCATGATTTTTTTGGGGGGGGGGTTGCCTTTCTTTAGCATCTTTCATGTTTGGGAGAGAAGGGGGGCGAACTGGTCTGGCAGGGCCTTTATTTGCTGGGTGTGGTGGTTCTGGAGGTTTCATAAGATGACCTCAGGACTTCAGGAATGAGCAGCCCAGGCTCATTTACACCGAAAAACGAGCATCCTTTGGCTTCAGTGGAGAAGTCAAGAGGTCTGTATAATCACTGGATTAGCAAATGCCCAGGGATGTATCCATTCTACGAAGGGTTTTAGGTTCCCGTGTTGGAGAACCCTATATTTATTTATTTTGGGGGATCAACAGGGCTGCGCACAGCTGTACTGGCAGGAGAAGTCTTAATCTCAGGAAACCAGTGCTTAACTCCTTGGAAGAGAGACGTGGGGGGCTGGCATCCGTCCCATAACCGGCAGAACGGGAAAGCTTTCGTCCTGATTCTTGATCCTTGAAGGCCCCATTTGGTTCTTCGGTAGCAGGCAAAAGACACTCCTCGTGTGGAGGGTCGCCTTCACCGACACCAATGATTTCCAAATGTTAATTTTTGAGAACCCCAGAGGTTTCTTGAGATGCTCTTCACAGGTTCCTGAACCAACTTTGTGGCTGTAGGAAAACCTCCCCAAAGGAGAGCTCGCCAGGCGCAACTGATCTGGTGCATTTTGTCCGAGTTGCAAAATTCGGGGACAGTTCCAAACAATGACTCTTAACCTTTCCTCTCTTCCAGTTGGGATCAAGAGAGATGTGGAGTGTGCTTTTTCACGATAGGGTTCTACTGGATTGTAATCTGTAGCACTTTTAACTGCCGTGACTCAAACCCACAGCATCTTTGAATCGGTGATCTGCTGAGATACTGCGAATTCTCCACTAGAGAGCTCAAGTGCACACTTGGAACTAAAAAATAAATAAATCTCAGGACTGTACAGAGGCATGGCAGCTGAAGCATTGGACTGTGGTCATTAAACCGCGCAGACACATTTTGAGTGTCTGGAATTACTGCCAGGACGTCAGATGGTCACAGATGGACAATGGATTGCAGGCGGGGTCAGCAGGAGGTGACATATTTGCAGGAGGACGGGGTCATTCCAGGAGAGCGCCTCCTTAGACCTTGTTCTGAAGATCATGTGCTCCACCCAGACAACATCTGTGCTCCATTCATCTTGTGGCAGTGAATTCCAAAGTTGAACTATGCACTGTGCGGAGAAGTGTTTCTGGTTATCTGCTGGTCTCTCCCGCCGTTCAGTGAGATGAACTTGGAGCCTAATTTGATCACAGAGAATCCTTTGCTTGCTTCTCTTCACCCTTCTGTACATTCTGTCATATTCCCCTCTTCTTCTTTCCCCTCCACTTCATTTAAACATGACCAAATGTTGTAACCTTTTCCCCACTGGTCATTTGCTTTAGCTCCTTGACTGCTACGACTGCCCCTTTCTGTTCTCAGTGCACATGGACTAAGCGGGAGGCCAGGCACCCTTTCTGAATGAAGGAGGCGCCCTTAAAAACAAAAAATGAAATATGCCGGCTAGATGCAACGGGTCATTTAAGGTTGTGCATCAATAGCAAGACAGCTGATGCACCTTTCACAGAGATAGGAAATTTAGGAGAAAAGGCTTTGCAACGCCCATTATAGAATCACAAAATAATGGAGTTGGAAGGGGCCTATAAAGCCATCGGGTCCAAATTCCAGCTCAAGGCAGGAATCCAAATCAACATGGATCCGGCAGGTGGTTGACCACTTTCGCTCTTGAAGGCCTCCAGCGTTGGAGGGCTCCCCACCTCCCGAGATCATTAGCAAATGTCCGGGAATGTATCCATGCTCTGAACGGTTTTAGGTTCCCGTATTGGAGAACCCTATATTTATTTATTTTGGGGGATCAAGAGGGCTGCGCACAGCTGTACTGGCAGGAGAAGTCTTAATCTCAGGAAACCAGTGCTTAACTCCTTGGAAGAGAGACATGGGGGGCTGGCATCCATCCCATAACCGGCAGAACGGGAAAGCTTTCGTCCTGATTCTTGATCCTTGAAGGCCTCGTTTGGTTCTTCGGTAGCAGGCAAAAGACACTCCACGTGTGGAAGGTGGCCTTCAGCGACACCAGTTATTTCTAAATGTTAATTTTTAAGAACCCCAGGGGTTTCTTGGATGCTCTTCACACGTTCCTGAACCAAGATCATTGGTTCCATTGTCGTACTGCTCTAACAGTTAGGACTTTTTCCTAGAATTCAGCTGAAATCTGGCTTTATGTCGCTTGAGACTATTATTACGTGTCCTGCCCTTTGGGATGATCGAGAACAGATCGTGCCCCTCCTGATGAGCTTGGAACTGATTGAGTTCATTGAACAGTGGACAGTGTCTGCTAGCTTTTCCATCTTTGCCCTGATGTTCCGTCTTCTTGCGTCTGTAAACAGTTAGCAGTTGATTCCCATCAGTTTCTTTCTTGCGCAGAAGGCTGCGATGGAGAGAAGAAAGAAAGGGGAAAATGAATAAATATTTTGAAGTTGTGGGCAAGGAGTATTTTTCTGCTTCTCGCAAGCGTTGCAGAGTGAATCAATAAGGGGCGGGCAGGGGTAGGGGAGAATGGATTAATTTGCATTTTTTAAAAATAGATTTATTTGAAATGTGTTGCTAGAGGAGAGCTTTGCAGATCCCCTGGACTGCCAGAAAGACAAAGAAGTGGGTTCTAGATCAAAGCAAGCCTGTACTCTCTCTGGAGACAAAAATGTTGAAACTTGAGAGGGCAGCCTTGTCTGGAAAAGACAACAACGCTGGGAAAAGGTGGGAAGCAGCAGGAAAAGAGGAAGACCAAATGCAAGATGGACCGACTCCTTAAAGGAAGCCACAGGCTTCAGTTTGCAAGAGATGAGCAAACTGTTGAGGAGAGGATATTTTGGAGATTGGTCATTCATCGAGTCGCCATGAGTTGGAAGTAACTTGATGGCAAATAATAACAATGAGTATTTAAGCAAATGATTGCAAGCGTCTGCATGTGTGAATATTTACTTACTTCTTCCGTGTGTGTGTGTGTGTGTGTGTTACACCACCCACCATTGTCTACTGTGCCTTCCACCCCACCAGTCACGATGAGCAGATGTTCACCGGGTAACTGGAATATGTACAAATAGGTTTCAATTCCTCACGATTATCATTGGTTATTCTCTTAAGGAAATCTCACATTTTCACCCTCCTTGAAGCTGGCACTTTCTCAGCAAAGCAACGCCCCTCTTCCCTCAGGGCCGTTAGCTATATGTTTATGGTACCCTTCCAAGCACCACCTGGAGCAGATCACCTCCCATCTCCCGTTTTGTAGCGGTGGAAGAAAGACCAGTCAAGACCAAGAGGCACTCGATGTGGGAGATGTTGGCCTCCTTTGTGAAGGATGCCTACCTCGAATGACCAGATGGAAGGTCTGGGGTTGTCAGATCTTCATCGCAGCCCAAGCAGAAATGTGAGGACATCTGGAAAGAGAGAGAGAGGGACTCAGCTCTGCCAGGTCAACAAGGAGAGGAGCAGAACCTCCCTTGACAATGTTCACTTTCTGGCTTCTTTGACTCTCTCCAGCTAGCCTTCCTTTCTTGGGCACAGCGGGGGCCCGTGGCTTGCAAATTTATGAGCTTGAAGATGGAGGCAACGGAGGCAGCAGAGCCCTGAAAAGGAAGGGAATGTGGAGCAGCAACGTTAAGAGACCGAAGAGGGCAAGCCAGCTGCCCTTTCACCTTAAGCATCTCCATCAAATGGAAAAGAGGAAGGAAATCCACAGTATTTCAGACAAACACACACTCCCGATGCTCAGCTTTGCATTCTGCAAAGAAAAGAGAGAGGCCGGTCTCCCCAGTTAGAAACCACTGAGAGGACGGATGAAGCGCGTCGGGTAGCCAGGTCTATCGCAAACCTTCCTTTCCCACGTTGGCATTTCGGTAGGAGGTGGTGCCCGTTTACAGGTTGCAAGGGTGAGAAACAGATCTTTGCTCCCTTCCTTGTTGTGTAGTCAGTTACGTTCCTCTTGGTTTCCATTCCTTTCTTGAAGAATAGAATTTGGGGTTGAGAAGAAGGGGGTGAAACGTGGGGAAATCCGGCCAGAATGCTTCTGAAAATGTCTCATGTCCTTGAAAAAAGAATGCTTGGGCATTCCTAGAAAAAAAAATCAGCAATTAAACTAATAAAGTAACTTCATTTCTGTTGGTTTTGAAATGTCACGTAGGTGTTGGAAGGAGATTTCCACTCCCTGATTCACCTAGTTCAGTGGTTCCCAACCTCGGGGCACTCCAGTGTTCTTGGACTGCAACTCCCAGAAGCTGTGCTGTCCGGGGTTTCTGGGAGTTGTAGTCCAAGAACACCGGGGTAACTCGAGGTTGGGAACCACGGACAGTTTATCCCAATCATTACAAAACAGTGCAGGATCTGCAGACAAACTTCGTTTTAAACAGGCACTTCACTCCAAATAAATTCTCTTCAGGAAATCTGGAAAAAAAGATATTTTAATAAATATATACAATTTTTACTGACAGATCAAGCAGCAGACTGACCAACATGGCTGCTTTCAGCAAACTTCAAGAGATTGCTTCTAACCGACAAAAGAGAGGGAAAGAGACCAAGCAGAGAGGCGGGGCTGTCTTTGAACTCAGAAACCGGAGGGAACTATTGGCTAATGCTGGATAGACTGACAGTCACCCCAGCCCAGAAAGGAGCCTCCCAACCAAACAACCTAAAGGCAGCATACGAGGTTGCTAATAAAACTCCAGCAAGTTTATTCCTGCTTTCTCTTTTGGGGTGCGTGGGCTATCGACACCTCCTACGTAGCTCTGTGTAGTTCGGCAGGTGAGTCTTACCTGGAAGGAACGGCAGGGCCCTGTAGTGTGGTGAAAGGGCCAGTAGGTGGCACTCTCGATCAGCCAAGCTGCGGCTTCAAACTCTGCCTCTTATGAGACAAGTTTTGCAAAGTGGAAAAGTTAGTTTTTGGGGCAGTTTCCAGAATGGCAGTGGTATTCTGAGAGTTGTATTCTCACAAAGTAACTTTCCCCTCATCAAAAATTATTTCCAATCATATGAGTATAAAGGCAACCTCCGTTTTCCATCCTTTATAAAGGTGCCTATGTTCTTTGCTTAGAATGGAGAGCGTTCCAGAATTATGTATACATTTCCTTTTCCTTCCAGATTTAGGACATTTATAGGCAGGGGGCTTTACTTTCCCGTTTATTATAATGCCACTGATCATTGCTTCTGAGTGATGCTACTCAAATAATTAAGAGCCTGCCGGAAGAGAGCGTTTATTCCACCAGAAGTATCAGGGTCTACACTAAATTTTATTGGTTCTTTTTCACACCATTTGCATAACGTAAAACATGCCTTCCTTTGCTCTGTGCTCTTCCCCCCCTCCATGAATTTCCACACTTTTAAATACCCAAAACAGGAAGGGCCTTTTTAAAAATATTCCCCCCACCCACCTGCAAACCATGCATAGTTCAGGCAGCAAACACTTTCAATTCGATCGGAAGTTTTCAATTAGTGCCAAAGCCCGGCTCAGAAACAAAACTCGATTAAGCCAAACATTTTGGCACAGAAGCTCATTTCTATAGCCTGTCTGCATTTTAAAGTCTCTAAGCAGAAGCTGGTTTCTTCAAGAGAAACTTGACATCAGGGTTCCCGGGCTGCAACTGGCAACTTCAGGTGTAAGACAGGGCACAGCACTTCCGAGAAAGCTTCCATCTCGTCATAATTGTTCACAACAAGACCCTCGGGCGTTTTTCCTGAGAGCTGTCCCTGGGAAATCTTGGCTTTTTATTTATCCAGGGCCTTCCACCTGTTGCCAAATTTAACCAGTCCATTTTGCTATTGCTTGCATCAAGATAAAGGACGTGGTGGCGCTGCGGGTAAAACTGCAGAAGCCTCTGTGCTGCAAGGTCAGAAGCCCAGCCATCGTAAGATCGAATCCACGCGATGGAAGGAGCGCCCGTCGCTCGTCTCGGCTCCTGCCAACCTAGCCATTTAAAAGCATGGAAATGCGAGTAGATAAATAGGGACCACCTTGGTGGAAAGGTCATGGGGTTCCGTGTCTAGTCGCGCTGGCCACATGAGCATGGAAACAGTCTTCGGACAAAGTCTGGCTCTACGGCTTGGAAACGGGGATGAGCCCCGTGCCCTAGAGTCGAACACGACTGGACTCAATGTCAAGGGGAACCTTTACCTTTACCTCCATCAAGATCGGTTTACATCAGTTCAGCTTGGCAGTTCAGAAAGGATGAAGGGAAGGGTATCTGTGGGTCAACATTCAGAGCTGTACAAGCCAACGTCATTCGGTGGGAGGGGTGTCAACCTCATCCCCTCTCTATTTCATTCATGGAGAACTCGAACAGCGCTGTCCCCCACCTCACCCCCAGTTCTCCCATTCCTCCCAGTCCTACATCCTTCCAACCCCACAACAGCAACAACTCCGTCTTGGGAACAAGCAGACTCACAAAGATGATGGGGTGTGGGCTTTTTACAACCTGTCTCCCCTTTAGGCATATCGAGATGCTTCGCGTTTGACCTCTAGGTACCTAAAAAAAGGGCATAGGTTTATCACAACCGACTGTGTGTGGAGATGATCCAGAAACAAAAGCAGGAACGGGTGAGGCATCCAGGCAGTCTCTGAGCATCGTGAAGGATGCGTCCTTTCCTCTCTGTCTGCTTTGGCAAGTCCTGTGAACTGGAACAGCCCAGTGGCCGGTCAGTACTCAGGAACATTGGCTAACGCTTGGCTGATGTTTTAATGGACACTGAAATATATTTCTTTGATTGCTCTGCTGGCTGGTGGCTATTGTTATCTTAATAGGCCTTACTGGCAGAGACATAGTTTTCTGTGACTCATGGGAACGGGTGGTGGTTACTGCCTGATCACAATTTAGACACCAGCCTGCCATTTTTCCCTCTGGAGAATCGGGCGCCTGTGTTTCAACCGACATAAATGGACAGGAAAAATTATTTGGAGGACTTTAGCGCCCAGTTGGGACCAACAGCAGCCCAGCTGGCTGGGGCTTTCTGAAGTTAGTCCAAAAAAGTAACTTTCCCCATCTCAGCCTCACATTTCCCTTTCATATTCTACCTAGGATGAACAGGCCAATCTCTACACAGAAGAAAACAGGGATACAAATCTTACATCCTAAAAAGGGGCAAAATTCAGAAACCAAAAGAAGACTATTATGCACAGTCATTACAGGATTGTTCTGAGTTATTCCTAGATTTTGAATAAGATCATTCCAATGTGTCTCCTGCTTTTTGCACCCTCTCCCAAGCGGCTTCGCTCTGTTTCACTCGCCTACCGCTCTCCAGTGTTCACATCTTTGCCTCACCAATTTTAATATTTTAAAAAGCACAGTTTTAACTTGCACTTTTGCAAGGTTGGAAGAGCTGATATCCCATGAAGACAGACCAGGAGCAGCAGGAAGACCTGGAGTGGTGGATATGGGCCAGCAGGACCACTGGCTGGGAGGGGATATCATGAAATGCGAAAACTGCAGGAGGGGTAAGAAAACCCCAGGAAGCACGCCTGACTCTGTGGACACTCATTTCAACTTTGTGTCGTACAGACTGGCAGTGCCAATGTTTCTGGAGCACTGGCCACTGGAGCAGATACTGTCTCTCCCTGGACACGTCATTCGTGGATCAGCCACAAAACAATTCCACACGGGTGGCTCCTATTTGTAACTCCCAAACTATAAATTATAAATAAATTCAGTTCTAACATTTGAGCCCTCAACCCAAACAATGAGGTCTTATCCCACTGCAGATGTTAATTAGCTTCTCAAAGCCAGACCTCTTTATGCTACGGATGCTGCCTTCTGACTAGGGGAGCTGTTATTATAACCATTTTGTTTTGCAGTTCTGGTTAAATTCCTCTTGCTGCGCAGTGTGTGGATTCACAGAGGAATATAACTTCAAGTGTATGGATTCACAGAGGAGAATCGTTTCAAATTCCCCAGAGCAGCCCCCCCTTTTTTCCCCATTAACTGGCATTTACAGTCTCAATAACTCACTCAGAGACATTTGTATGAGAAAGAATAAAAGGTTTAATTACGATTGAATAGATCCAACAGCAAACTGACAAAGTAGACTGCTTTCAGCAACGGACCTCAACAGACTCCAGAGAGGGAAAGAGCTCAAGAGCAGATAGGCGGGGTCGTCTTTGGATTCAGAGGCAGGACGAAATGATTGGCTAGTGACGGATAGATTGACAGTCGCCCCAGCCCATAAGGGTCACTCCCAGCCACCCCTACTAAAGGCAGCATGAAAAGTTTAAATGTATAAAAAATGTTTAAAAAATGTAACATTTTGTATATGTTTAAACTTTTAAGGTTCTTGCCCCTCTGTATTCCTTGCAATCTCCTTCCCCCTGGATCTTCCTGCTTGCAAAATCCAACTGCCTTGTCGCGCTCATTCTGAATCTGACTCCACTGAGAAGTTCCAACTGCAGGGTTCGCCCAGGCTTTGACTCTTTGGCGGCGGTTTACAATAACAGACAAAAACACAGTTAATCCCCCTGTAAGCAGCCCCAAAAAACGCAGTTGCAAGAAGTTGATAGAGATTTTTTTTGTCCTGAGCTGGGTGAGGAATTTGAGAAGATGGAGAAGGGCGTTTGAGCCCTGAGGGATGCTCACCACGTTTATTTGGGTCTGTCCCTTGTCTTTTTCTCCTGAGTCCCCCAATGTAGTCCTGCAGGCACTCTGGAAAGAGTGTTTTGAGGGTAGAAAGGCAGAGCCTTGGCCCCTTCTCACAGCCGGGCTGCTTCCCCCAAAGCAGGGAGCAAGGAGGAGGGTTTGGAAGGAGCTGGCAGGTAAGAACACGTCGCGGCGATGCATCGAGGAATGTGTGATTCAGCACGCAGGACGCTGAGCAAGATATGAGCTGGCAGTCCTGGTCAGCTGAGCATCTCCCGGGGCTGCACGACCTCTGCGGGGAGCGCATGGCGTCATGCTTGCAGCAGGATCGAGCGTCCTGCTACAGAGGCAGTCCATGTCCTTCACACAAAAGGATCGGAAGGATGCAGCGCCCTCGAACACGAGAGGAAAGGAAGCAGGTCTTGGAAGGCGGATCAAAGCCACGTTTCCTGCCAAAGAAGGGGGTGAGATGGGGGCAGCGCCAGTCTGGCCCTTAGGCGACCCCCTGCCTAGGTTTGCCTGGCCACGAGAGCCCAGGTCGGAGTCTCTAGGAACTTCTCCACCTCACCTGGCCTCCGTGCCGGGAAACAAATCTCAGAGCAAACCATGCTTGGTGAAACATTTTGGTTTTCTTGTGTGGGGGAGTGGCTTCAATAGGCGGGCACCCATGGGTGCTCATGCCCAGCCAGTGCCAGGGTTGTGTTTTGACATGGGAGGATCTTTATACCCACCTCAAAAATGTCTTATTTGGGCTGTTTGGATCGGCCTCACGAGTGGAGAAATCCTTCGGAAGGTGCAGTCATTGTCAAGTTTGGGTCTAGCAAAAGAGAGACGAGGAGAGAGTTTCTTTTTGCTGTAGGATTTGGGTCCTTATAATTGCTGAAACCTATTACGTCTGGACTCGTCACCAGCCTCAATTTGATTGGTTTTTTTTTCAGAGAACCCCTGCGGAGAAGAGGCAGCCAGAGGAGGACATTCTTGGAATGATCATCTGGATTCGTAACTATCCTGATATTTTGTCCGAGAGAAAGGCAGGGCCCTCTTGAGAGTTGGTTCCTGGGGCAGAAGGAGGATAAAGACTCTTGGGCATGTTATTTTCCTGGTGCTTTGGTCATGCATGAGCTGGCTGGATAGCTCAGTGAGTTAGGTAACCTGGCTGCCGAGCCAGAGTTTGGGGGTTCAATTCTCCCCTGTGGAAAACGGCCAGCCTGTGTGGCCTTGGGCCGGCTGCACAGCCCGAAGGCACCCCGGAAGAAGAGAAGGATTACACCACTTCTGTGGATTCTGTACCTGGAAAACTTTGGAAAGGATCGCCATAAATCAGAATTGACTTGATGGCATATTGATTATTATTGATCGTGCATGAAAGTCGTCGGCTACCGTTCTGTAACTCAGTGCAACATACTCTGCTTATGCTATGATTTAGAGATTAGAAATATTACATTTTTGGTTTGGTAAAGGTTCCCCTTGACTTTGAGTCCAGCCATGTCCGACTCTTGGGGGCGATGCTCATCCCCGTCTCCAAGCCGTAGAGACAGTGTTTGTCCGAAGACCGTTTCCGTGGTCACGTGGCCAGCGTGACTAGACGTGGAATGCCGTGACCTTCCCATCGAGGTGGTACCTATTTATCTACTCGCATTTACATGCTTTCGAATTGCTAGGTTGGCAGGAGCTCGGACAAGCAATGGGAGCTCCCTCCGTTGCCTGGATTCGATCTTGCGACGGCTGGGCTTCCGACCTTGCAGCACAGAGGCTTCTGCGGTTTAACCCGCAGCGCCGCCACGTCCTTCAAACCTTTTTGGTTTACAAATTGCCAAATCCTCTGGCTAGCATGGATGCTACTTAGATGAGCTAGGCTTTGCGGAAGACATAATTCAACGTCTGTAACGTGCCCAAGCAGTGTTCTGGTTAACTTCTTTTTCTTTCCCATTATCATCCTGTTCCAGGACTGGAAGGAGGCAGAAAGTGAGAACCAGCCTGGCCGCAGCCCGGATCACTTTATCCCAGCCCTCGGGGCCTGGCCTGGCCTGCAAAGAGACCCTGTATGTGCTCCCGGCCGCTGCCAAGATGCAAAGGAGAGCCAAACTCTCATCCTCTGGAGGGGAAAATAGATCTCCCGAAGGCTGGGAAAAAGAGAGACAGCTGGCTTCGCTTGACCAACACAAACAAGGGCGACTTAAACGGATCTGTCTTTTCGCTGAAGCCAGCAGTTCCCTTCGGCCCCTCCCTCTGGACGCTCCATATGGCTGGCGTGTGGTTTTCCCGAGTTTTCTAGGCACCAGAGAAAGGGCCGTTAGACTGAGATCTGCTTCGGAGACACCGTCTCGATGCTTTTAATAGCTGCCTGACAGGTTTTATTCAACAGGTGAAGCTTCTCCCCCATGGCTGTGTTTCCACTGTGAAGCTTTTTTGAATGTGTTATCAAATCAATTCTGACATAGCATAATCCTTTTACAGGGTTTTCCAGGTAGAAAAGACCAATAAGTGGTTTTTTCCCCCAGTGACTTTTTCTGGGGTGCCCTGGGCCCGTGCAGCTTGCCCAGGGCTAAACAGGCTGGCTCTTCTTCTAGGGAAACCCCGTGAAGAACTGAACTCCCAACTTCCAAGTCGATTCTAACTTAGGGCAACTCTTTCAGGATTTTTTTTGGTAGAGAGCCCCGAAGTGGTTTTCCCTTCCCGTCTTCTAGGGCACTTCTGGGACATGGTGCAGCTGGCCCAAAGCCACCCAGGCTGGCTCTTCTCTCGGGAGCCCCAGTGGGGGGAATCGAACTCACCACCTCTGGCTCTGCAGGCAGAGACCTCAAATTAAATAAAATACTGCGTGTTTAATCAACCAAGCATAATATTTGTGAACCAAAAAAAAAGTTTAGAACTAAATATTTAGGATGTTCCACAACATTCGATGTCAGAAAAAGGAGGAGAGAGAACAGGAAGGGAAACAAAAAAACCTCCTGGATCTGAACTTTAGAAGCGGGAACGGAAGAAAATGCATCTAATCAGGCCTTGGGAAAATCTCACCCCCAAATTTCAGGGAGAACACCCTCCCTCCTTCATGCCCGTCACAAGCCACTTGAGAACCCTGGGCACGATAACAGCTCAAGAGCTTGTTCCAAATGCTGTACCCTGACAGAAAAAACTGTTTCTGCGCAAGGCGAGGCCAAAAAAAGAAAAAGCTGTTATTCTGCAGACTTGCAATATAATCAGGAAATTCCAAGAGAACTTTGAAGCCCATGCTTGGCAGAAAGCGCAAGCGGCCGAAGAGGTCCCTGCCGGGGTGAGCCCCATGCAGCGCTGAACAACATAAGTGGAGGGCCATTTGGAAAGGATATTTATTAGCCCCTCGTGTCCCAGGGTCAAGTGTGGAGAGCCTGTCCCGGAGGAGTCTCTCCATAAAGCTTACAACAGCCCTCTAAGGCGGGTCAGGGTGAAGAGAAGTGTGGGGTAACGGAGAGCGTATCGAGGCTCCGTCCGCCTGGCTTGGGGCCGGCGTCACTTCCTGCGGCCGCTGTGTTTCCTGCAGAACTTTTTTCCTGCTAAAATGGCAACGTAAGGATCTGTCACTGGAGACGACGACCAAAATCCTCTACACTCTTGCATTTCCAGCTATATGTACCGGTGTGAAAGCTGGACAGTAAAGAAAGCTGACTGGGGGGGTGGGGGGTGGATTTGTTTGAAAGGTGGTGCTGGAGGAGAGCTTTGCACATACCCCGGGCTGCCAGAAAGATAATTGGGTGGGTCTGAGATCGAATCAAGCCTGAGCGCTCTTTGGAGGCAAAAATGTTGAAGCTGAGGCTGTCCTAATTGGGGCACGTTGTGAGAAGGCAAGATTCTCTGGAGAAGACAGTAATGCTGGGAAAAGTGGAAGGCAGCAGGAAAAGAGGAGGACCCAATACGAGATGGACAGACTGCCTCAAGGAAACCACAGGGCAGTGGAGAACCTAACCCCAGGATTTCAGAGGGGGGTGTCCCCGTGTGGTTACAAGCCATTTGTGGAGGCTTTGTGAATGAACGCTGTCCAAAATCTCCAGTCCTCAATTTCGCTGCTCAGCTCTTGCAAACTCAAAAGTCGTGGTTTCCTTTAGGGAGCCAGTCCATCTTGTATTGGGTCTTCCTCATTTCCTGCTTCTGTTGAACTCTCCCGGCATGATGGCCTTTTCCAGGGAATCCTGCCTTCTCAGGAGGTGCCCAAAGTAGGACAAGCCTCCATTTTGACCTTTTTGCCTCCAGAGAGCGTTCAGGCTAATATATATAACTGACATAACCCTCTGGAACAGCCATACTCAGTCAATGGGACTTATTTGGTCAAAAAGTGCATGCACATCCCATTGATTTCAAGAGGGCCACTTTGGCAGGGGATCAACAAGAGAGTTTGACTCAGCGGTTTGCTAAGGACAGTTACCAAAACTGTAAGAAAACACAGATTAATCAGGTCTCTGATTAATAGGCAGACCTCTGGACTTCTCATTTTTCCTTATCAGATGAAAACAATATCTCATTTTGGATAGATGAGGAATGTTCAGTCTCACAACCCCTTTATCTCTACTGCCTCCCTTCCAGGCAGCGGTGGATCCGGGCCACTTCTTCCCCCTCCACCTCTCCACCCCCTGCAACACCTCCAGGGCTTGCAAATTCTACCAAAAAAAGCAATATTTCCTCTTGGTTTGGCAGGGAAGAGCCTGACCTTTCCGTAAGCCATCCAGGCTCCATGCTGAGGAAAGAGAGACGCATGGCTCCGGGCACGCAAGGTTCTCTCCACTCTGTTAATATTTCTTCAGAGGTCAACAGCACTTGTTGAGTCTCCAGATCATCACATAAAATGGGAGTGAAGTGCTGGCTCCTTTGCGTTGTGTGTGTGTGTGTGTGTATGAAACCCTGGCAGATTTTTCAGCTAAAATTAGTTTTCCTAAGGGAGAAAAAAAAACCCACATTCTTTTTGTGGAAGGAGATTTTCAAGAACTTGGCCTTCATGCAAGGCTAGAGAGAGAGAGTCGTGAGGTTCCTTCCAAGAAGTGGACTCTTCATGGTTGGGGAGTTGAAAAAATGACCCTTACGAAACAACCGTCGCTCTGTCAAGCTGGCAAGGCTGCCCGTTCAGATAGAGCCGATGGAGCTTCACCCCACAGGCAGTGAAAGATAGAGGAGGCCAACATCTAGAAGTGAAGATTTCCATGGGTCTTAGGAACAAGTAGGTCCTTGGCCAAATCAGGCCTGAATGCTCTCTGGAGGCAGAAATGTTGAAACTGAGGCTGTCCTACTTTTGGGCACATCCTGAGAAGGTGGGATTCTCTGGAAGAGACAATAATGCTGGGAAAAGCGGAAGGCAGCAGGAAAAGAGGAAGACCCAATGCGCGATGGACTGACCCCCTCAAGGAACCACGACTTTTGAGTTTGCAAGAGCTGAGCAGGGCAATGGAGAACAGGACCTTTTGAAGATCATTCATTTATGGGCCCACCATCCATCGGCGGTGACTTGATGTCACATAACACCACCATCTCTGTTATGGCCCTATTTCTTTCCTTTTGATCACATTTTGTCCTGGGTGTGTGGCACTTTTAAGAAACAGCCTCAGTGCCCTTTCTCGGCTCCTGTGAAGCATTTCAGAAAAAAATCTGTAACTCTGGGCTCTTCCGGATGGAGCCTTTTGTTCTCTGTATTATATCAGGATGATAATGGATGGGGTGAGTTGTTTTTTTTCTCCACCATCGACGTGACGTCAGACTTTTCTTGGCACATTCAGCGACAATTCCTGTGTCCTTGTGAGCTTTTTTTGTTTCCTTGTAAAAGCGGGTGTGTGTGTGTGTGTGTTTTCTCCCACTTTTCTAAGAAGAGGCATTGCTGATGGCTATGGCAGCTGTGTGTGTGTGTGAGTGTGTGTGTGTGTGTGAGAGAGAGAGAGAGAGAGAAAGACCTTTTAAGGAGAAAAGCAGGGTAAAAATATTTTAAATAAGTAAGTGTATAAGGAAATAAATAAATAAACTTTCCTCTCCTCTGGAGCTTAAACACAACTTGGATTCTTTCAAGGAGAAAGGCATGGTAAATAGATCAATAGATTAATCTGCCTCTCCCAGTACTTTCAAGTGTCACCTGGAACTCCATTTTTTTTGTTTTTAATTGCAGTTTTGTATTAAATCAAAGACTGGGGTTGGGGGGGGGGTCATCAGATGGTGACTTCTGTTGTCTTTCGGACTCGCTTTTAATCTTTTTCCCCCGGTGACTACACAACACAGAGGCAATTGTGAACCAGCCAAACCCCTTTCCATGGCTGTCCATTCCTTTTTGGATTGTGGGCAGGGGTTACTGTTGTTGTTTTTAAGCATGGGTAGGATCCGTCCATTTCAGTCCACTTTCCATGTTGTGTGATCCCCAGCATGGAGACAAAGCGACACTGGTGGACGTTTCAAGTGGATGACAAGCTAATTCAGAGGCATGCCATTTCTCTCTCTCTCTCTCTTTGTCCTGAAACCTCTCAGGGTTTACATGTGAACAGCCCACATCCAGGACGGGTTAGTTGATCTGGCTGAAGATGGGTGCTGCTGCTTCTTGGCTCTTGGTAGCTCAGGAGTTAGGACAAAGCACGACCCCCCAGAACAGCCCCAGTCCCCCAAAATTGATCTTTAAAAATCATTTAATACAGTATGTCCTTTGGTGCCTTCTGGAGGGACAGGAGAGGGACAGAATAAGTACTTTCGCTATGTTTAAGGTGCCCCAGCATCTCGGCCATCTCTCAACTTTGTTTAGTGACTCAACCAAGGCAGATAATTGGCCATATATGGGTTGTGGCAAGCTTCTGTTAGAATAAACAGATGGTATTTTCCAGCTTGGAAGAGCACTCCTTCCAGAGAAGGGATGGCCGCCTCATCTAGTGAGCTCCTGTTTTGCTACTGTGAAGGCTTTGCCGGGAAACATCCATGGAGATTGTAATTCGCACAATAGGGTGTGCATGGTGGAGCCTTACCCCTGTGACCCCCCCCCACCCCCAGAAGGAAAAAAAATATCAAGGGATGGGAATTAAAAGCATGAAAACATGGGCTCAGAACATACTGGAAGAGTGTTCACCTCACTTCCCAAAGAGGCAGCAATTTCTGCATCGTCTTTTGATTAAGAGGAGCCGGCTTTCCCACGGACGGACGGTGAAGTCGCTCTTTTTGCCTCTTGCTATGAGAAAGATAAGAGAGGGAGAGGGAGAGCGATAGCATGGCATTCAATTCCTGTGAAGACCGGGAGCGTCCGTTCACATCGAAGGTTTTTTTTTTCTTTGTGCTCCACGGCTGGTGCATGAACATCACAATATGCGTTCATGCAGAGTTTTCCTTTGCAAGCATTAGTCGAACCTTGTTTGTACAAATGGACTGGCCTCTGGCAGAGCGTTCAAATCCATCGGGTTCGACTGCCCCACCCGAGAACTGACACTGTCAAGTTGAAGCACGCCACACAGGTGGACGAGGCAGTGTGGCCTCGCAGTTGGAGCACTGGACTGGATGTGGAAAGCCCCCATCTTAGTCCACTCCGAACCATGGAAACCTCACGGGATAACACTGCCTGTCCTCATTTCTGGGCATGTTTAGGCAGCCACCTTCTAAACTTAGGAAAAGTCCCCTCCCCTCGCTGTACAACTTCCAAATTTGCATAATCTTAAATTTCTCTTAAAATTCCTCTTGCTATGCAGTAGAAGTACAGAGAGCCACTGAAGAGAATAACTTCACGTTTCCCAGAGTCTATCCCTTTCTCATTAACTGGCACTTAAAGTCTCAGTAACTCACTCTGACACCTTTGTGGAAAAAAACAATAATAATAAAAGTTTCTTTACTTACAGTGGCTTAAAATTCAACTTGTGTACAGGTATACTGCTTTCTTCACTACACACATGCCAGCAACCAGCAGAGCAGATCAACAGCAATTAACACCAAAGAGGAATAGACGGCTCAGCACAGTCTCGCTTTGAATTTCAAAATCTGGAAGGAATGACTGGAAGTGCTGTCACTCCAGCCAAGAAAAGTCCCTCCGAAGACATCGTGTAAGGTTGTGAACAAAACTCCAACATTTTTAATACCAGAATCTAGGACTTGTATTTTTTAACTACAACACCCACAATGCACCACTTGGAGTTTGCCAGGAGATATTTGTGTTAATCTGTCTCAGTTTGTTGGAGGAGGAGAAGGGGGTGGAACAAAACCGAGATTGAAATCGTGTTGCTGAGCATAATGAAAACGGTAACCCTCAGTCCACCCTTCGCTGGTAAATATAGAGCCGGCACTGTGATTCACGCCACGCCAGCCTGCGGTGCGCACATCCCGAGAAACACAGAAGCCAGACTCTTTGCCAAATGTTGCAATTTTCATTACCTTAAGGCACAAGATTTCGGCCAATATATTGTAGCACCTTTATGACTAACCGTTTTATTTTGGTGTGAATGTTCGTGGGGGGGGTCAGAGTCCACTTCCTCAAGCGCAGGGTGTAAGTACATGACTGGGATATTTATAGATCTCCGCGGGACCAGTTGAGGACACAGAGAAGAGACAATGTGGGAATGGCTGTTAACAAAGGAATGGGATTAATTGAAGCAGTTAATTACTTCAATTAGCAAATCCTGGGCAGGGTTATAGCTGTAGGCCAGGTGGACTCAGCTGTCCTTAGGCTGTCTTAGAGACGCTAAAGCTGCAACAATGTGATCAAATATCACAAAATACTTGATCATAACAACAACAACAACATAAAGGTAAAGGTAAAGGTTCCCCTTGACAATTTTTGTCCAGTCGTGTCCGACTCTAGGGGGCGGCGCTCATCCCGCTCTTCAAGCCATAGAGCCAGCGTTTTGTCCGAAGACAATCTTCCGTGGTCACATGGCCAGTGCGACTTAGACACGGAACACTGTTACCTTCCCACCGAGGTGGTCCCTATTTATCTACTCGCATTTACATGCTTTCGAACCGCTAGGTTGGCGGGAGCTGGGACAAGCAACGGGCGCTCATAAAGTGGGCAAATTTGAAGTAGTTTTTTTCTGACCACATGATGCAAAGGCTGATTTGAATCAGTCCGGCCCTTTTTTGCTCCAAAAGTGGCTCTCCCCCCTCCACTGCCGGGGGCTTCTACTTTTTCTAACCAGAATGATTCAAGTGGGCTTTTCCCCATGGAGTTAGTTGTGATATGTTCTTGTAAAGATGGGAGGTGTGTGTCCTTAGGTGGTGTTTCAGTGATGTAGGCAATTTGGGATGATGTTTAGGACCACCCCTGCATTCTTTCCACTCTCCCGATTGTCCTCCGAATATCTTTACATTTCAAAAAGATTTCTTACATATACAAGATTAACGCCAGATCCCCTATCCGTTTATCTCTGGCTGATTGTTGTTAGTAAACTGCTGGATAGTCTCCTTGAGAGGGGCTGGACTTGATGATTTATAGGATCCCTTCCAGCCCTGCAGTTCTAATGATGATGATCATGGTGATCATGATTTCTCATATTTACGTTCCATAAAAAGATTGGCAGAGGCAGGACCAGAGGAAGGAAAGTTAGAAGGGAAGACGGGGTGGGGTGGGACTGGGGGCTGCGATGCGAATCACATCCAAATCTGGTGAACACCCGAATCCATGTGCAGCCTCTATGTGAGCACGGACTGGGATTTCAAATATAATACAAGCTGTGCAGTGTAGTTGCACCCTTAGAGATGTTGGCAAGATAGAGGCCAGAGGCTGTCATGGGAGACAATTATTTTAAACCCACAATATAGTTTTAAAAAGGATTTTTAATCTATGTAGCGTGCAAGGAATCTTGATTTCAACTCAAGCCTTTAGAAATGCACTGGGACTTGTTTATATAACCAACTCTTTCTTTTTCCCTTTTGATTCTCCTTTTTGTCATTCCTGTTTTCCCCCTCTACAATGCCTTCAACATGTGGACGGGATTATAAAGCTGCAAATGATCTCAAAGCACTAGGCTGCTGACCTCTAATTTGGGGGGGGGGGCCTCCACCCGCCAGGGGGTCTCTCTTGGACGGGTGGGTGGGTGGGATGCTCCAGATGACAGCGCCACACCTGAAACAGTTAATGGCCAAGCCAGCCTCGAAGGCCCTGCTTAACCCGGTCACGTTTACACCCAAATTTGGGGGGTTTGTGTGAACCGAAACCCCAGGGAGAGAGGTTTCCATGATGCGTTCCACTTTTGTTTTTCATTCCAGTGGAAACAGCTTTCCTCTTTCAACAAACAAGCCCCTGCCAAACCCATATATATACCTAAGAGGAACCCGGTATATATATTATATTGGGGTGCAAATGGAGCAGGAAATCAGAAGGAAGGAAGGTCAGGGCTGAGCTCTGGGCGAGGATGATGGGGGAGGTCGGAAGGTGGGTGGCTCTGTTGAACTTTCCAGCAGCTGGAGAGAGAGCGACGAAAGGGCCTCCCGAAAACCGAGTTGGCCTCTCGCTGTGCAAATTTGGATGAGCCTCAAGCAAGGAGAAAGGGGGGGGGCTCTTTTTCAATGTAAATATTTTCAGGGATGAGGCAGCCTCCCGTGCACAAACCATCACAACTGTGGCACGCAAGCTGTGTATTTTTAGGGACATCCAATGTTGAAATGAAGCTTGTCACATCCCGTCAGCATTGTCTCGGAGCCACCGCTGAAGTCTCCGGAGATTGCTGTGTGTCTCTGGATCTCCTGGCAAGGTTCAGGACCTCAGGCTGCGTGGAGGAAGCGAACGTTCAATTTCTTGCACTATCGTGTCCAGTTCTGGACACCGCACTTCAGGAAGGATGCGGACAAACTGGAGCCAAGGAGGGCAACAAGGACTGGAAACCAAGCCTAGTGGGGAAAGGCTGAAAGAATTGGGCAGATTTAGCCTTGAGAAAAGAAGACTGAGGAGAGATAGGATAGGACTTTTCAAATATGCAAAAGGCTGTCATATAGAAGAGGGGCAGGATCTGTTCTCGATCATCCCAGAGTGCAGGACACGTAATAATGGGCTTGCGTTACAGGAAGACGGATTTAGACTGAATATCAGGAAAAATGTCTTAACTGTTAGAGCAGTACGACAACTGAATGATTGACCTTGGGAGCTGGTGAGTTCTCCAACGCTGGAGGCATTCAAGAAAAACTTAGATGATCACCTGGCAGATATGCTTGGATTGTATTCCTGCCTTGAGCAGGGGGTTGGACTGGATGACCTCGTAGGCCCCTTCCAACTTCACTTTTCTATGATTCTGTGATTCTAAATGGCTGTAAAACCTGAGCATCCATCGTACCCGGTTTCTATCTGATGCCAGGATTCGCTGGCTCAAAAGTGTCTGTATATGTCTTGTCCTGGCGTGATATTGATGAACCATTGATGGACCTGTTCATGTGTTCCTCTGCTCATGGGATCTACGCCATCTTTTGTCAACAATGCCCTTCTGGATTCTACACAGGACGAACAGGACCATCTCTAGGCAAAAGGATTAATGGACTTAAATCTTGACATTGGGGCTCCGTTTTAGAGGGAAAATACTACAAAATGAGACCTGAAAGAGGAACTGCAGATATGAGATACATACAGATGTTGGAGACCCACTTTAAAGGATTGCAGGTTAGCCAAGGTTTCAAAAGCCATTCCCGGTTCCTACACTGATTTGCACACCGCCACATGTATCAACAACGTTACTGTTAGCTTGTAGATTGATTATTGCCCTTATACACAGCCTGGTAGCCTATTCCTTTACTAAAAGAACCCCTGTCACTTTGTTGAATATCTGCATTCCCAGATGGTCTTGGGACCGTATATAAATATATAATCTCAGTCTTATATCTGAGGAAGTGGACTTGATCCAGGAAAGCTCACACTAAAATATAGCAGTTAGTTTTTAAGGTGAAACAACACTTTTGCTTCATGGTTTCTGTTTGTTTGCTTTATTTTGGTTTTTTTTTCATATTCATGAACCAAAAAGCCAGGAGTGCATGCAGGAGATTAGGAAGAAAGCCACACATTTGGGTAGATGGGCAGAAACGTAGTAACGCTGAGGCTGGTTCCTGCCATCATTGACACCCCTTCCCAAATGCTTGCCTACCTTACCCAGTGACATCCTAAGGACTTGTTCCTTGAGCTCATTCTGGTCCCGAAATCTCAGCAGAGGAGATGATTGCTAACCTGACATCTCTAGCTCCTGAAATGGGACTCCAGTTCCTGGGTCTGTCTAAACCACTGGATTCTCAGTCTTTGATTTTGCACTTCACTGCCCAGAAGCCCCAAACGGTCTGGGGCTGTGGCCCAAATCTTGGGAAACGGAGATCCCAACATAGCTGGTGGGCCGAGGGCTGAGACTGGCTGGTCTGAGCTACAAGCTGCTTCGATTTACCCCCAGTGTGATGGTCCCATCATCTCGCTTATCTAAAACTGAAAGATGAGAAGGCAAACCTGTGCATGAGAGACAACACACACATCCGCACGACGCTCTTCCTTATCCCATCTACAGTGAGAGCGAGGTAATGAAGAGCTAGGACTCAAGCCGTTGAAAGGGGAGATGGATCCAATGCCAGAATGGGGAGGCCACCGACCGCCACTGCCAGGTGTGTTGTGAAGTAATTTTGAATTCAGTGAGGAATTAATGATCTTGAGAAAGGGTTAAGGAATGGTAGCATCGTCTCCACCATCACATTAAAAAAAGGAAAGAGGATAGAGATTGGAGGCATTGCTATTTATTTTTCTAACACTCACCAGCAGATTTCCTCTGGATTCCTAAGCCCTCTAAATGTTCATACTTGGGGGAAATCTCAGTTACTCTGCTCTGAGCCCCCCCCCCCACACCTCATTTTTTAGATTGTACTTTTTATATTTATTCATTTACTCAAAATATGGGAAGCAGGCCCTACTGGTTCTGTACTCCCTGCTACTCCTTCGGCTACCTGCTACCCACTCCAGGTTTCACTCCTACGACACAACACCGTTGACCAGAGTTTAAAAGCAAATATATAGGAATTCTGGTTCTGGATGAATGAGGGAAGGAGGCTGATTCTGAAATGTTGGTGAGCAAAGCTGACGTTGCAGAAGGCTGAGGCCCACAATTTATTTATGTATTTATGTATTTATTTATTTATTGGACTTATATACCACTCCATAGTGCTACAAGCACTCTCCGGGCGGTTTACAATTTTTAATTATACAGGCTACACATTGCCCCCCCAGCAAGCTGGGTACTCATTTTACCGACCTCGGAAGGATGGAAGGCTGAGTCAACCTTGAGCCGGCTACCTGGGATTTGAACCCCAGGTCGTGAGCACAGTTTTAGCTGCAGTACAGCGTTTTAACCACTGCGCCACGAGGCTCTTTTCAATTCCCATTAAACTAGTAGGTTTGTGTCCAGACTAACACTTTAGATGGGAGGTGGGATCACACAACACACACACACACACACACACACATCTCTGATGCAGAAAAGCAGTGTGCTGGGGGGCAGGGGAAGCCTTCAGCATCACCTTCTCCCAGATGCCGGAGTTTCATGCGTTTTGTTCGTTGGCCAGGTTTCAGGGCTCCCCGAGATATTCATTTCCTCTCCGGTTCCTCAGACCTTTTTGCGTACAAGGAAGAAAAGAAACTCTTTTGTGCAGCCACGCACGCTTGTTGTGGGAGGGCATCGGGTGCCTATGAAATAGGTGGACCGTGAATTTGAAGCTATTTCCAGGATCAAGATGATTCTCTGCCGCAAGAACCCTCTTAATCACGAGCGCTTGACATTTGCTGTGGCAGCCCTTGGAAGACGAGTGGGTAAGGACATGAACCACGGACTTCATCCATCTTAAGCACCTTGATTCTTTCCTTGATTTTATTAAACCCTTCTTACCCAATACATTGCTTTTTATTGATTTTCCTTTCAAAACATTATTATGTTCGACTGCTTAATATATCTCAGTGCTAAGCCACTTCGGACCGTGGCAGTCTTGAGTACCCCATTTTTTTCCTGTCCAAAAAAATATGAACTCTCTGCCTGGAGGCATTTATAATCAATTTAAATCCAGAGTAACAAGATTGCCTCTATCTGTCCTTTTGCGGGCAGGTGAGAACCGGATCCATCCTTGCGTTGTTGACCAGGTTTGTCCAGCACGTTAAGCTAAAAAAAGGCAGGAAGGGAACAACATGAACATGTCAATTCAGTCCCTTTGATGCAAGAAGGATCACTTTGAGGACACGTGTCCCCTTTCTTTGCCAAAGGATCCCCTGCTCCCTTCTTTCTAAGAAAACAGGAAGGCTTGTCTGTATTAGAAATATCCTGGAGATAAGAAAAGAGGTAGACGTCCTAGGTTTAAGCTGGAGATGTGGGGAGTCTCGGCTTCTCCCTTTCATGTCTGGAGAATGCAGACAAAGCGTCTCTTCTTCCTCGGAGGCTTCAGAAGAAAAGGTGTGAAGAGGAAAGAAGGGACTTGAGCCACCCTAAGAATAGCCACCTCGGGCGAAGGAAGGTCAGAAGAGGTGAGCAGCAGCTGAGGAAATGGAGAGGTTCTGGTTTCTCTCTGCCTCCTTCCTATGCCAACGCAGGCATCTTTTTCCTTCATGAGCCAGGTTGCCCCCTGGCCGTTCCATCCCTTTGCTCATCACAACAAACTGGGTGTGTGTGTGTTTGTGTTGGGTCTTGAAAACCTTTCTGCTGTCTCGGGACATCATAGACAACGTTGACCAGACCGAATTGGCTCAATCAACTTCCCAGGTTTGACTTCCGCGTCCAAACTTGAATAACACAATAAAAGATCAAGCTTTTGACGAGGAAAACACGCCCTGTCATTACAAACAGCATCCTAACTACACGGCAGACAGCGATGCACACTCAATGTGATCATGTCACAAAACATTCCAGGCGGACGAAGGGCTTAATTAACTTTCTGCTGTCCTTATGAGATCAATAACAGGAAGCCCAGAGTCACTCAGTCTTCGCCTGCCCTCCCAGTTTACCACACACCTGCGTGCACAAAATCCACACCTAAGCACAAGCAGGGAGGTCAACCAAAGCAAAGTGTGCTGCTTCTAGATTGCCCCATAGCACTTAAAGCACTCTCTGGGTGATTTTACAATTTAATTGTGTAGGCTACGCATTGCGCGCACACACACACACACACACACACACACACACACACACACACACACACACACACACACACACACACACACACACACACACACACACACACACACACACACACACACAGAGTGAGCTGCGTGCTCAGTTTACTGACCTCAGAAGAATGGAAGGCTGAGCGAACCTTGAGCCGGCTACCTGAGCCTCCTGGGATCGAACTCACGTCACAAGCAGAGTCTTGACCGCAGTACTGCAGTTTAACCCCTGCAACCCCTGTGTGTCTCATCCCCCCCCCCCCCCCAAAATAGGAGCCTGACCCCTCTGCCTCTGGTACAGGGCCTTCCTGGGCTGGCTGGGGTGGGACTTGAACCTGAGATCAAAGAGCGTCTCCTTTGCCCGAAGAGCCCAGCCGGATAGCCACAGTGTGAAGGCATCGATTCACCAAATCTTGGTTGCCATTGGTTCAGTTTTCCTCACATCTGTCAAACGCATGGGAAGCTGAATTTACGGTTGCTATGTTAGGCACTGCCACCGGCAGGTCCTCCGACGTGGACAACGAAAGGCAGCTTCATGCTTTGAGCCACACTAGACAGCGCACTCTACCTGCCCTTCTGGTTCCTCCCGATTCCTCTTGACGTGGCATCATGCTGGGGCATTGTGGGTGCTGGAGGTCACACACACACACACACACACACACACACACACACACACACACACACACACACACACACACACACACACACACACACACACACACACACACACACACACACACACACACACACACACACCCTTTTCTGCCATGAGCTCTCTTCCTGAGGTGCTGGGGCTTAGAATGGGAGCGGTGCTTTCCTTTAAGATGGGCCAAACGAGGGGCCAGCTAGATAGTTTCGGCTTCCATGTCTTGCTCTCTTGGCTGGTGAGAGCCGAGGGTTTTAGGCTCCCAACGGAGAGAGGAGGGCTGGCCAGCAAATGGGCGGCTGGGTCTGCCCGCTTGCTGCTCTCCCAGCCCTCGTCTGTGTTTACTTGTACTAAAAGTGGAAAGGCAAAGCCCTTATTTGGGGCATCAGACATACCTTGGCCCATGGAATGTCTTCGGCCCCATGCGTTGTTATTTTGGGATTTTTCAGCCTTTCTCCTCTGGAATCGGCCATGGTCTCCACAGCATGGAAAAGCTGGTTATTTTGGGGACAGAAGTCCCCCCACAAAAAAATGCCCCAGCCAACACTTCCAAGCTCTAATGAAGATCTTGTGGGGCAGAAAACGCAAACGACGGTCTCCTCTTAGCTCCCCTAATGATGGTGATCCTTCTCTCTGGGATATTCTCTTGACTGAACTTGAGGAGAACTAACAGGAGATCCGTGGGAGGATATTCCCCCCACACACTGGGTATCAGAAATGATCAAGGCATACCTGCAGCAGAAATGTGCACTGGGTTGGTGCCCATTGGACAACCCCCAAAATCCTGATAAGTGGCGAGTTCAAATGACCTGTCAGAGGACTAGGATCAGTTAGTCTCCTATGTCTTCTTAGTATTTGGTCTCTCTCTATTTTTTTAAACAGGTTTGGCTAATTCATAAGAGTGAGGTTAATGGCCCCAAGATGGTTTGCACAAAAGGAGAGGTACGTTGAGAGCTGGCGTGGTACAGTTTGATGGTCTCTTGGACTAGGGTTCTGGGTTCAAATTCCTGCTCAAATCCCTGTATGTGTGCATGCGTAGGCAATGGCGAACCACTCTGTGAACATCTCACATACAGTAAAAACTCAGTTAGGGTCACCATGGCTCTGATGGCACATTAACAACATAGCAGAAGGAACTTAAAGGATATGGGTGAACCCAAAGATTTTAACTTGGCATTCGAGGTGGGAGAAAGGTTGAGGAAAGTGCTGACCCACTGGGTGTTCGAAGGAAGGAAGGAGGAGATGATGGATACAAGGGAGGCAGGTAAGCAGGCAGACCAATTCTACATAATCCAAATGCGTTTCTTTTTAAAAATTAAATTAGAAGATATTACTCTTTTGATAATCTTCTGAATGCAAAGATCAATGACAAAAACGGCTCGGGAAAGATAAAACAGGGGGTTGAGAACTTTAAAATGTGCTTCTGACCCAGCATCCGAGTCCTTCTTGAACTGAGGACATCCTCCTATAGTCTCTTCAGCTTTGAAAGAGGACACCCTACGGGGTACATGAGTGTCAGTCAGCCATTTCTCATTTTCTGGGATTTCAGGCCAAAACGTGAGACAGGTGGGGGACGAGAGGGAGCCCTCGTGGCATCCCACGTGCCAGGTGTTTGTGAGATCACTGAGGCTGGTTTGGAACGGTTGCACAATAACCTTTGCATGCACATGTGCAAGCATGTCAGAGGGAGAAAAAACAATCTGGATTTTATGGTTTGTGTAGGTTTTTCGGACTGTTTGGCCTGAACAGCCCGAGAAACCTACAACAACCATCGGATCCTGGCTGTGAAAGCCTTCGAGATATTCAAATGCAGATTTTCTGCATTGCTTCCTTGAAAAATATGATGGGTCCAACACACATACAAATATCGCCCTGCAGAGCCTGGGAGCCACGCATCAAACCCGCTGAACCTAACTTTTCACGAATCTAACTTTCTTTGCCTTGAGCTGCTCGCCCTGAGATCCGTCATGTCGCAGAGAGATCCAGAGAAGGACAGTCATGTCTTGAGGCGCAGCCCCAGAATAAGATGCAAAGTGTAGAGAAAGTGAAGGAGGAGTCTGGGTCCTTGTCTCTTAACGGGTATCATCAACCATTGTGGTCATTTACTAAAGGCAAAGGGTGGGAAGTTTAGGACTGAGCGAAGCACTTTGTCCCCTAGTTAATTATGTGCTTCCCAGTCAATTCTGACTTGTGGACAATTCTGCCAAGGTTTTCGAGGTGCAAAGAAGACGAGGTTCCCCCCTTCCCTTCCTCTGGGGGTTGCCCTGGGATTGTGCAAGCTGCCCAAGGCTACCCAGGCTGGCTTTTCTCCCAGGAAGCCCAGTGGGGGAATGAGACACCCAGGCCTCTGCGTAGCCACTGGTTAAACTGCGCGGTTTGCTACCATAAAACCTACTGATGGCTGACCGCCTGGACAGCTTTAAAAGAGGACTGAATAAATTCACGGAGCTGGCAGTGGGTAGGCTTGGAATGCCTCCAGTATCAAGGGCAGTGTACCTCTCTGAGTAACGGTTGCAAATGAGAAATGGGCAAGTGGGATCCTCTGAGCGCACTCACGTACTGCTAATGGGTTTTTCCCTGTAAGCAATAGCTTGGGTCCTTTGAGATCCGAGTGCTAATCTATGCAGCCTTCCCCTCCTCTCGCTTAGCTCCTTGTTCTTGTTGCAGTTTTGTTACACTAACGGGGTGATTGATAAATAAATAAATAAATAAATAAATAAATAAATAAATAAATAAATAAATAAATAAATAAATAAATAAATAAATAAATAAATAAATAAATAAATAAATAAATAAATAACCAAAATGTATTTATTTATTTATTTAAGTTCCTTTAGCTGAGCAACAGAAGTGCTAGGATTCACAGAGCAGAATAGTTTCAAGTTCCTCACAGCAGACCACCCCTTTTTCCCCCATTAAGCTGGCACTTAACAGCCGCAACAACTCACTCTGAGCCGTTATTAGGAGAAAGAAAGAAAAAAGATTCGTTACTTACAATGGAACAGATGAAACAGCAAATTGAGAAACGTGACTGCTTTTGACAACAGACTTCAACAGACTACAGAGGGTGGGGGGGCACTCCAAGAGAGGTGGGGGCTCTCCTTGAATTCAGAGGCAGATGAATTCTCTGCAAGGACCCGAGTGGGAAGGTGGGTGCTAAGAATTCACTGTTCGAAACCTGTTCTTCTCATTCCTCAGTAAACAAAGCCCCCCTCCTGTATTTGATGGGGAAATGGGGGGGGGGTCTTAAACAAGGATGAATCTTTTTTTAGGAATCAAGAATTTAGCTGAACGTGGAATGCAACGATCTCACGCCCAGGGCCCGAATCCAAACCTCGGAGCCAAGAAAGAAGGCATCGTCTTCCCGCTGGCCATTGTCCGGCTGAAACGGTCACAACAAATAACCGAACATACAAAACGTTCCCAGGGCTCGACGGAGAACAGGGACGGCCACGGATGAATCACCCGCAGGAGAAGCATTCAGAAACAGCAACGAGGTCTGTATCTCTGGGTTGGGAGCTCTTACGAAAGAGGCGCCCGGTGGAGCCAGATCTCTATCAAGGCACGTTTGCCTTGCCTTTATCAGATCGGAGAAGCCCAGACCTGTATTGACTTGGTGGCTGGGGAGGGGGTTAGCCGTTCCACCCCCTCCTTCTTACCTGTCTTGAGGCTCAGCGGCTGGATCAGGTGCCTAGAGATGCCGGCCTCGATGCTCGGGCATAAAGGTCGCTTTGGATTTGGGGGGGTCAAATCCCAGTCCCATCTCTGTTCCTGCAGACACCTCAAGGCGAGGAAGGGGCAGGAGGTGTGCTTAGGCGGGAGGGTGCAAGGCCTTGCACTGCCCCTTGGAGACCCGGGGGGTGAACAAAGGTCAGGGGTGGCGCAAGGCGTGTGGATGCCTGAGGCAGAGAACGAAAGGCTCCCCGTTTCTCTTTCTGTGCACAAAAACGTTGCCAGGATTGGCAGCCCGATCTTTGGGTGGGACCAGACAGGAATATCGGATCCGGCTGGAAAAAGGTGCTTGGCTGGGCGTGATCTTTAAAGCACCCACCTCTGTGCCCAGAAGACCCAGTCCCAATGGCTTCACCGCAGCTCCAAAGGAAGAGAGTAGCCCTGCTATTCATTCAAAGAGGTCTGGATTCGGTTCACGCCAGAGTCAGGATGGTTTGCCCCATCTCCTGTACGTTGTTTGGTCATTGCAAAAAGAGAGAGATCCGACCAAATGCATTTTCCATGGCTGAGCGGGGATTCGAACCCAGGTCTCCAGAGTTCTAGTCCATCGCTCTGTCCGCTGCACCACACTGGGAATGCAAAAAAAGTGAGCTAAATCCTTGCCTGATCGCACCCTTACCTCCAGACAGGTGATGGGAGACTGCCCTTCGCAGCACCTGAAGACGGCTGGTTAGTACAGCTTTCTCCTGCAATGTTTTCCCACCGCTTTCCAGCCTCCCCTGCCCGAGGCCCTCAACGCCAAAATTCTCTTTACAAGACCTAGTAAAAAATTGGATTCAACTGGAAAAAAAATGACTAAAGAAATGCTGGAGAGCTCTGTGGTTTAGGTCTCAGGGCTGTGGAGCTAAAGGTTGGGAGTTCGATCCCCCCACGGTGCCTCCTGGACAGGGGGTGGACTTAATCATCCCATAGGGTCCCTTCTGCAGTTCTAAGATGATGATGGTTATAAACATAAAATATCAAATCAATCTGTCCTCAGCCTCCAGCTCTGGATGGGTCATCTTGTCCGTGAGGACGGACCCTCATCTCTTTGGGGGTGTGTGTGTCCAACTTTCCTAGGAACATTTCTCACAACCATGAAATGCTTCGTCCTTCCTTTGCTTAGGATCACCGGCAATTTACGTGCGGAGACCAGCTGCTTTATCGCCCACTCCCAGCGCACACCAAGTCATGACAGCGGGGGGGGGGGGTTGCCCTTTGCCATCCCAAGGTGGGGGTCAGCCTTGGCTATCTGCCCTCACTTGCCCCAAAGGATCGGGTGGTGGTCATGAAGGAACGGGACTGAAAGTAGGGCCTGTTACGGATCACCCGCGCCCTCGTACTCCCGTGTGCAGGTGTGAAAGCTGGACAGTGAGCAGAGCTGCCGAAATGTTTCCTGCTAAAATTACGGCATAAGGATGTGCCGCTGGAGAGACCACGACCAAGATCATCCATACTTTTGTACTTCCAGACAAATCTTATAGGCGTGAAGCTGGACAGGGGGAAAAAATGGATTGGTTTGAAACGCGGTGCTGGAAGGGAGCTTTGGGGATGACCTGGACTGCTGGCAAGAGGAACAAGGGGGTCCTAGAGCAAATTGAGCCTGAACTCCGAGGCCAAAATGTCAAAACTGAGAAGGTCGCTCCCAGAGAGGACCTCGAGACAGTATGAATTTGGGGTGCTGGGCCACCCAGAGATCCCTCTTCAGGGGGTGCAATCCACCCGGAAGTTTTTCTGGTCCAGTTCTCTGGACACACCTGTGGCTGAAAGCTTGGGAATACAGTGGTGCCTCGCTAGACAATCACCCCACATGACAGTTTTTTCACTAGACATTGACTTTTTGCGATCGCTATAGCGATTCACAAAACAGTGATTCCTATGGAGGAATTTGGCTGGACAATGTTTGGTCCCAGCTTCGCAAACCGATTTTCGCTAGACAACGATTTGCTTTTCGCTAGACGATAATTTTGCTAGACAGCGATATCAGTGGAACAGATTATCATCGTCTAGCAAGGCACCACTGTATTTCCATTTTTTTGAATGACCCCTACCATCATTCTCAACTTAGCGTGGCGGGATGTTGGGAGCTGTAGTCATGGCTGGGAGGGTTCGAGTTCGAAAGGAGCTTTTACTAGCCTCCCCTAAAGGTGGTCCTTGGTTGAGGTGGTAGAGAGAGAGAGAGATGGACTGTTCTCGATGCTCTTGGGACCCTTTTCCTCCCTTGGTGACTGGCTCCTTCTTATCCCTGAACTTAGCACGTTCTCTACTAAACAAAGTCTCTGGGGAGGGGGACGCCCGCCCACGGCTGTGCCCCTTATCGCGGCTTATCTGATGGCACCTCAATGGCCAAATGGGTCTGATTCTCCCTCACTTTAGAGACGGGTGTTTGCTCAAGGCAGAAGCCTTGTCAGAATTAAGAGAAGGTGACAGACGTCAACATTTGCACAGCAGAGGAAGGACGCTCAGATCAACAGGCTGAAGGTTCAGAAAACCTCCCCGATGCAGGGTCAACCTGGCTGGGTGTCCATGAAATGAAAAGAGGAAAAGGAAAGGAAAATAAAAGAGAGGGAGGGAAAGAGAGAGAAGTTAAAAAAAAAAGTTGTGGGTCAAATTTTGCACAACATAATAATGCTGGTGGACAGTAAAGAAAGCTGGCAGGGAAAAAAAGTTGATTTGTTTGAAACGTGGTGCTGGAGGAGAGCTTTGCTGGACGGCCACAAAGACAAACAAGGGGGTCCTCGATCAAATCAAGCCTGAACTTTCTCTGGAGGCAACAATGTTGAAACTGAGGCTGTCCTACTTCCAGCCCATCCTGAGAAGCAGGAATTCTCTGGAAGAGACAATAATGCTGGGAAAAGTTGAAGGCAACATGAAAAGAGGAAGACCCAATGTAAGATGGACCGACTCCCTCAAGGAAACCACAAGGCTGAGTGTGCAATCGCTGAGCAGGGCTGTCGAGGACGGGATGTTCTGGAGATTGGTCATTCATAAAGTCGCCTTAAGTCAGAGGTGACTCGGCAGCACCTAAGAACAACAACAACAACAACAACGGAAGACTGCTGGAAGTCATGTTTTTATTCTTTGGTGCCTAAACCGGTCGAATCTGACCGGGTTTCACCTCAACCGCTGGCGACGTTGAGCCAGACAGAGGCAGGGTGCGAAAACCACGTGAAAGGTGCTCCTATGAAGTCGTCTCTAATCGAGGGCCTCTGCCCAGTTTGTGTGACTAATCAATGAACAAACTAATCAATGAAAAAAAATGTTTTCCTCAATGTTTACATCACATCTTTCGAGGACACCTTTAAGGATGCCATATATATTTCAAGTGATGCTTGTGTACACTTTGCATGAAACTTGCTCGAGAATTTTGGGGGAGGGAAAGGGGGAGATTCAGCATCTATTGCTTGAGGTTATCTGTTGGCCGGGGGGTTCCAGCCGTTCTCATCCCGAAAATGGAATTTTTTCCCAAGCTCTGAAGGGAATCCCAGAGGAGGCATGGGCTTCGTTGTCCTGAAGAAAATGAAGTTTAGGGTAAAGCTTAGTTTAGGATTTAAAAAAAAGAGCTTCGCACCTGGAAGCCTGAGGCCAAACATCCTCCCGTTTCCGCTTGTCAGGATTCATTTTTATGGGGTGGATCTCACAGGTTGTTCCTTAAGACCCCCCCAGGGGGAGGGAGGGGGCTTCCCCAAAGAGTAGCAAAAAATATAAGAACAGCGCCCTATATACGGTAGGCAGGGGATGACAACTCCCATCATCCACAGCCAAGATGGCCGTTGAAGAAGGAAGATGGGATCTGTAATCCAAAAAATCTGGAAAAGCCCCCCCACACACACACACACCTGGCTAGGAGATGCTCGGGTTTATGGCCAAGGTTTGAATACCTTATATAAATAGTACATAAATGAGAATCATTGTCGTTTGCATGTGAATTAATTATAACCCATTGCAAAATAACGTTGTTGTTTTTCAGATCCCAATTAGAGGCGGGGAAAAGTTACTTTTCCGAGACTCCCAAGGAGCGGAGTGCGAAAGGATGATGGGAGTTCTAGTCCTGAGAGGCAGTTTCCCCTGCCATTCCCGGCAACGTGTCCAAACTACAGGTCCCAGCAGGCCAAGCGAGGGGGGGGAGGCGGGCTCCGCACGTCCCTGGGAAGGCGTGGCCCTCCAATTGAATCCAACCAATAGAGAAGGGAAAGGAGCAGGGGTGGGCGTGTCGTCAACCAGGCCCGGGAGGTGATTGGGTGGAGTAAGCAACGGGGGCGGAGCCCGCGGAGGGAAGGCTGGCAGCTGGCAGTGCCGCGCGGGCGGGCGGTGCAGAAGCGCCGCGGGAAGTGGAGGGGAGTCCCGGCGGCGTCGATGCGGATCGAGCTCATGGAGGGCGCCGCCTGACTTTGGCCAGGTGTGGTCCCTTGACCGGATTGGGGCCGGGGAGGCCGGGTTTTGGGGGGGGGGAGATCGCAGTCCATCGAGGCGGCGGTGCAGAAAGCGAATTCCCAATCCGGATTAAGCTGGGTGTGTACGCGCGTTGGCTAATCCGGAGTGGAGCGATGGGGGCAATCAGCCCTGCTTGCGGGGCGGACGGGGGGGGGGAAAGAGAGGCGTCCGCGGCTCCTCCGGATCCGGAGTTTGAATTCGGAGTAGAGTAGAATTCGGAGCGGGCCCCCAAACCCTTTGACGTGTGGACGGCGCGTGATCCGGATTGCCCAGCATCGGCATGCCCCATTTCCTCAGGTTGCATGGCTGGGGTGTGTGTGTGCTTTGTTCTGGGTGGCTTCTCCCCCCCCCCCCCCCCAGGGAGGCTTGGCTCTCCCTTCCTCCCCCCCCCACCGGGGGGGGGACCTTTGAATCGAATTGTGTGACTCCCCTTGGAAAAAGAAGAGGGTGCCCAGTGGGTGGGCGCAGGTTGGCACGCTTTGGGTTTGGTGGTCTGGAAGAACCCCCCTCGGATGGGTTTATGGGCTCTGGTGGGGGGCATAGCCCTTGGAGGCCCCCCCCCGACCTCTAGAACCACTCCAGTCCCCCCAGTTGGGAACCCCCTCTGGATCCAGAATATCAAGGAAACGGCTAGTTAATTTGTAACCAATGTTGTCCCTGTGAGGCATAAACTATGAGACTTTTTTGCTTTTGTTTTTTTTTTTCCAAAAATGGTTACACTTAAGGATTTAATGAGTTACATCCTTCTTCCAGCCAAACAGTTTAGTCAGGATGTATGTAGGTTGGCCTGGTTTTTATCTTCTGAACACCCCTGCACGGTAGGCTGGCGTGGAGATAATAACCAGAGTTAAGAGTGTTTTGTGGTTCTAAAGGAATCTGAAACCTTTTTATCTGAAGCCAAGTTACTACAAAGCCCACTTGCAGTCTAGCTGTTGAAGCAGCATCTATTTCACGCTGTAGAGATACCTTTCACAGTCCTCTGTAAATACTCTCTGAAAGACGTTGGCATCTATTTAATTCTTTTTCTTCCAAAACGTTGGCGACGTTGGAAAATCCGGAACAGAAACATGCCGAGCCCAAAGTCTGGTGCCATTTTAAGGATCTTTTATTGTGTGGGTTTTCGTGGGTTGCGGTCCAGAAAAGCTGCCACGGAAAAGGAATCTATTACTCTTCAAAGCTAGCCGTTTTCCTTATACATCTTTGATTCTTGGCGGGCTAGTGCGGTCTGTCTACTTATGTGTAACGCCAGCTAGCCTTGTAAGCCTGGAAGCCAACAAAAGGCCCCCCCAAAGGTGGGTGGCGCCTTGTTTGGGTTTATACCTCACGAGACTTTTAATTGCGCAGATAATGACACGAACACGTTAGGCATTCAGGCATCCGTGGCTTCCAATTACGAACATGTTTTCCGCTGCATTTATTTGGGAGTGAATTCCACCGACTTCCTTGTTTCTGAGTCAGTGCTTTCAGGATTGCGACGGAGTGGGCGGTTGGGTAGGGTTGTGTCTCTGGTGTGTCGGGATCAGCCTGGGTTCGGTACGGTTGGTGGTTTCTTCTCTGATGGGGCGGGAAGCCAACGGCCGTGTGGTTCAAGGCTTCTCTGAAAAGGAGCAAAATCCGATGCGTACCTGGGCAGAATCGGGTTTGGACCAAGGTTGGACATTCCAGGATGCTTCTGGGTATCAGAGTTTCCTGGAGGTGAATAGTCTGAATGGGAAATCTAGCGTGGATTCAACGCAGACCCAACTGGGGTTGGCGTTCACACAACCTCCGTTTCCAGAGCCGGATTAGCAGCCCGTGAAACAGCTGCTGTCCTTCCGTTCGCCTTTCAGCGCGCCTTTAATGAGCCCCAGGAGAAGATCCCTGGTTATTCATATTTTCCCCTCCCTCCTGAACATGGTTATGATTTTTTTCCCTTCTAGAATTTCCCCTCTGCCGTTGCTGCCCTGTAGAAGCAGCCCGCTTTCCGGCCGGCACACGTTGAGAACCCCCCCCCTCCGAGACCGCCAGCTTCTTTTGACCCCAGGGAGGAGGAGGTGGTGGTGGCACCATGTCGGAGGAGACCCTTTTGACCATGGACGAGGGGACGCTCCGGAAACTGGTGAGTTTTTGCCCGAGATGCATACTGCCCTGTGGAATGCATGAGGAAGGAAGCTGGAACGTCTGGCAGACCCAAATTTTTTTAATGTGTGTGTGTGGTTTAAGAGAGAATGCTTTCTGCACTATCCTTGCTTCGTAGGCCAGACAGCTTTTGAAAAACAGCAGAGTTTTATCATTTTTTATTTTTCATTGAATGCACCTCGCTTTTCTGCCACTGTGGGCTTCTCCGGAGGTCCCACAGGAAAGCCCTGGCGATACCCAAGCTTGCCGCTTCAAGAAGCGGGTTGTGTTTGTGTTGGTTCATGACGCACCTTGAGGTTTTGTCTCCTTGCTGCTCTGAGCGCTGTCCTCCTCTCTTCTATAACCCTGGGACAACCCTGGGAGGAAGATCAGACTCGGAGCATGCCAGAGTGAAGGTGACTCACCTTGTTTAGTGGCTCGTCCGGACCTCGAACCCAGATCTGCCAAGTTAATTGCTTGAACCACACTGGCCTGGAGGAAACGAGTTAAACCAGGACACTGGCATGGTCTTGTAATGAGATAACCAGCCGCTCTTTCGAATGTCCTCTTATCTATGCTGACCGATGCCGTATCTTTCTAGCCCTTCCCTCGAGAGCTTTCAGTGTGGGAATCGGCGACAGATGTAAGCCTCCCACGTCATATATATTTTTTTTGTGGCCCACACGTGTCCATCCTCTTCAAAATAAACTCTGCTCCTGGCAGCCTCCAAAAGAGGTGTGTTTTTGTAATAAAGTGGGGTGTCGCTCCCTCAGCCCTAAAACCCCCATGAGTCCTTTCGAGCAGAAAAACGGGGTAAAAATATTTAAAATGGAACCTTGGGCTTCCAGAAATCACTCAGACCTGATTTTAGTTTTTTATTAAACTTTTTGCTCATTTTCTGAGGGTTGCTTGGTAAGAAAGATTTGAGCGACAGGGGGCCAGCGTGCCGCTTTCCATGTTCTCACTTGACTTCCTCCGCGCTGATTTGATAAGTGGTACCTGCTAGACTGGGCTGTCGGTGTAACAAAACGGTGTTAGTTCCAGCAGGCGTAACAAAAATAGGAAGTGGGGGGTGGCACCTTAAAAATCTGGCTGCTTTTTCAGTGGAAAAAAAACTCTTGTGGATTATGGACCCCAAGAAAGCAGAGAGCAATCCACAAAACTCTGTACCGAAATAAATGTTAGTCATTAAGTTGCCCCAGTTTTTTCTGGTTTTTATTTTTATTTCTACATCTAGGCTGTATGTATTCTCAGGAGTAAGTGCTATAGACCTGTATAAGACTTCTAAATGGAGATGCACAGAGATTGTGTGGTCAACCATTCTGCTCCATTGTGTTGTTCTGCCACTTCTTGGCGCAGAATTTCAGGGTGAGATCTTGACACAACACATGGTTGTGGGTTTCCTTTCTGCGTGAGGTGGTGGCCCCTGCTATCTGGGTTGCCTTTCGAATCAGATGGAACAAATTCACCTAAACTCTGCAATCCAGTTGGCTGTAGCCACTGAATAAAACTCCTATAGCCAGGGGCAGTCTACCTTTGCGTACCGATTCCTGGGAAGCAGCAAAGCAGGACGGGCCCCTTACCTATAAGCTCAGGAGTGATCATTTTGGAGGTCTGCTGGAGGGAAGGGAGAGGAGGAGGGCTCAGTAAGGAATCTTCACCCCCTCACACGTTTTGAACTTCCATGTTGTGTCAGCCCCCCGGTGTCGTGGCCCACAAAAATCGTGGGACTCGGGGGGGGGGGGTGTCCGGCATCTGAAGGACCAAAGGGAATCCACTCCTGGATGGATGGGTCGTGTCTTTCTGATCCAGTCTTGGCCTTCTCTGTCACTCGTATCTTGAAGTAGGGAAATTATTATTTTTTCTCGTGTTCTGCACTCCCAAGTCTCAAGCTTGTGTGGCTGGTGGCCAGACTTCGCCTCCCTGCCTGGGTCGCCTCTGAAAAGACCCCTCGCGCAGGTGGCAGAGCTGCCCAGAGAAATCAGGGAGCCACAAGCCAGAAAGACGGATCTGCGCATCTCTTCGGATGCTGCTGGGTACCATTCCTTAGGTTGCACTTAGCAACGTGGTATGCTGCTTTCTTGCTCATAACGCTCCCCTTGCCTGTTGTGGTGACCCCCACTGTAGCCCATGACTATCTGCTTTTAACCTCAAAAAGCTGTCTTTTCAGCACCTTTTACTGTATATCTCAACTCCCAACTGGTGTTCCTGGATCTGCTCGCCTGGGGTGATCAGAGGCCCTCCTGTGGCGAACAGCTCCCCGGGCGCCACGTTGCTGTCTGTCACAGAGGTCACCAAGCGGGAGAGAAAAGCTGATTTCACACTATTTTTTTCTTACACATATGGGATATTCCTGTCTCCTTTCCAAGCCTTGTGGTGGAGAGACTGAACCAAGCCAGCCTGCATTAAAGTTTTTTTTCCATTGTGTTATATTATTATGGGCTGTCAAGTCTCTCTTGACTTACAACAGCTTTGCTGATGTTTTCAGGATAAATGAGATATTCAAGGAGTTTTTGCCGATTCCCACTCCCCAGCGGGTTTCCTTGGCGAAGTGTGTTGCAGAGGGACAGACTGGGGGGCTCAGAAGGCATGGGTGCGAATCCTTGCTCAGCCGTTGAAAACTCACTCCAGGAGCGAGGGGACTGGGAAAAACACTTCTTTAAAACACTTACGCTCATCCAAAAAGGGGGGCCTACAACGTACGTCGGTGCCAGCTCGACACCACAAAATACACAATGATCCTGTTAGAGGTTCTAACTGCCCCACTCTTAAATCCCAAATTGCTTAGCAGAAGCAGAAAATAAGGTTTAAACTGGACCTGCCAGCTGCGATTACGAAATTCAGCATGCTGATTCTGAGTCCAGGTGCGTTTATGCCTTTATGCGCTCTGTGTATTTTTTTTTTAACTGCTCCTCTGTGTCCACAGGCACCGTCCCCTTGCGTGTAAAAATCAAATGCATTCGTATGAGAGCTTTGGAGGAGCCGTTTCCCCCCAAATCTGCTTTTGAACTGGAAGCCAAGCTGGCTTTTCTCCTCGTTGGGCCATGGAGGGGATGTTAAAATATGAGCGATCCTCCCAAGGGTGGTTTGAACTTGTCCGGTATTTGATATTCTAACGTCTCATTCAACATGATGTGTGCCTGGCTCATTTCGAAGGGGTGGTAATTACCAAGTTGGGGGGGGGAGTTCTTTTTGGGACGCTGGACGGGTGTGGTGGCTGGGATTTTTCTGGGAGTGGTTGACCCTAAAAAAACCTTCTCTGGTTTGGGTTCCCCTTCGGATCTGGGCACATTGCCCCCCAAACATGCCTGTGGCCGCCCTATAATGTCCGGTTTCCTCTTGTGGATGATGAGACGTTAAAAGTTGCAGCAGGAGAATTTGCTAAAGTTCTGCCTGTTCCATCTTCCCGAAAGCCACTCTGTTTCTGTTTTTAAACAGATCCTGGAATTGAGGTTGACATTTTTCTCCCCGCTCTGCTTTTCGGATGGTGTGGCACACGCTGCCCAAAATGCAATTTTGAAATGCTGTTTGTGTGTGAGAGAGAATTTGCACACACCCCACCCTTGTTTTTGGCCGTTTCTTGGGCCCACGACTGCATCGGCGACTTGCTTATTTTGAAAAAAACGGTCCCGCTCTTCTTGACTCACCTGCTCCACAGACCGGCAGCCGTTGGGCGCTGAACGCGAGCCAGCCAGCCGGCTGCATAAAAGCTCTTTGTGTGGCTTCCCCCGTCTTCTTTCCTCCCTCCTCCTGGGGGCAAGGGGGAGCCAGAAGAGCTGAGAGGGCACCTTCCCCAGAGCCTCGCCCACCCTGGCGGGCATCATTCAGACTCAAAGGAGGAGGAGGAGGCTCTGTAGGTTCCTGTGGCTGCTTTCTGGAGACTCTTCTGCCGGCTGGAATGCTCTCTTGCTGTTCTCCTCAGGGGAAAGGAGGTACTGTATAGACGTTTGAACAGAACAAACCGTCGCTTGAGAGACGAAATTTAAATAAAACAATCCGCGGAGCTGTTTGATTCATGTCTAGAAATGAATGTCGCAAGTGGGTAAGACCATGATGGCATTATTGCTGCACGAGAGGGCAGTCAGGGTTGTGGGCTGTCAGAGCAAATCAGCGTTTGATGCGGCAGTTCTAAAAATGGGAGCACCCTACATAAAGCCTTATAACGTTGAAACCGGGCTTCGGATCAGCTCAAAATTTGGCACCGTTGTAGCAGACAAACTGCTCTCGCTGTGTGCCACACATGGGGAAATTTGGACAACGGGCTTTGGAGTTATTTATTTATTTTAAATGGAGGGAACCGAAGTTGTTTCCTAGTGCCCCAAAGTGTATAGCTTCCACACCGGATGAAAAAAAAGGAGTCAGGTTCTGGAATCTCCCCCTGTTTGGTGTCTCTTTGTTGAATGGTACTGAGGACAAGAGGGGCCCCCTGTTGTGTAGACCATCTTGACTGCTGCCGTGGGGTGTCATCGGTACTCAGTCTGCCCTTTGCTGTGTAAAGATTGCCATCCATTTCGAATCGCGACTAGAAGGACACAATATCCCACATTCATCAGCTTGAAGAATCTGATCCCTATAAGTGGTACACGCTGGGTGGCTCTGGGTTCAAATCTCTGCTCAGCGAGGCCAGAGGTGAGCCCCTCTTTGAACAATCTCCAGGCCACCCGGATGCGACACTGAGACAATTCCTGTGGAAGGAGCACGCTGAAGGCCACTGCCCTAAATGTTGAACCAAACATTTGTGTTTATAGTTCCTGTTTTTCCTACCTCGAAGGGCACTTTGTTCCACTTTGTGCTTTGACTTGCAAAACCATTTGCAGCCCTAAAGCCCTGCCTTCTGAGGTGTGTGAAGCACAGTTTGCTCACGTGGTTTTATCCTTTCATGCCAGAGCCGTCGATGAGCACTTGGCTTAGGGGGCCCTTAAAATCTTGGCCCCCGCACGCGCTAATGCCGTGTTTTCGGTTAGCCCCGTTTCTTCCTGATTTCCTGGCAGAACAGGGTAATCGCCCCTCAAGCTTGGAAACCATGTTTAGGAGATTTCCATGTGCTAATTCAGCTGCCTTGGCTAATCTTACTGGGTTTGGGAGCAAACAGAAAGCTGTCGGCCTCCGCCGGTGTGTGACTCAGCCTGGTGCAAATAAATAGAGCTTTACCAGCTGCAGCCTTGTAACACAGAAGTTGCAGGGGTGAAAGGGAGACCTGTAGTTGAAACAGAAATGGGATAATAGTAGTCTTAGAACTGCAGAGATGGAAGGGACCTTACGGATCATCTAGTCCTGCCCCGGTCAAGAAGGTGCAGCGGGGAATCGAACTCCCAACCGGTGCCTAAACCACAGAGCTAGCCAGACACCCCTCCAGGGTCACCGTAGTAACAGCGGCTCTGTGTGATAGAGGCGTTCTGGGAACTGTGGTCCGAATAGTAGCTTATCTGAGTCTGGAGGCTGCTGGACTACAGCTCCCATGAGCCTTAGCTAGCCTAGCTAAGGCTGAGGCATTGTGGGAGTTGAAGTCCCCAACCAGGATTTGGAGGGTCCCGTTATCCTTTGCTGCGGAGCAAGCCTTCTGGGTCCTGGATCCTGACGACGCACGATTTGTACACGGCGTCTGCACCGTTTTTCTGCAAGGCCCGTTCAACTTTAGATTTTATTATTGGATGGTTTAAAAAAAAGCAGAAAGATAATATCCCCAGGAGCTTGGACGTAACACATTAGGATTTAATCTGTTAGCGTTGACGTTGTTGGGTTCGCTTTAAACAGGAAGAGTGCGCTGTGGCAGTTGGCCTGCCCTGTTAACACAGCAGGCACAGTTTCAACAACAACGTGTTAAATCTGATGTGTTCATTCCTTCTGCCCACCACCCACTATATTTTTTAGCCTTTTGTGTGTTGCCTTTCCTCCAGGCAAATTATTTGTTTCCCTTTGGCCCTCATGACAACAACCCTGTGAGGCTGGCCATCTTGCTTCAACTCTCTCCTCTAAAGTAGGCAGGAGAAATGTCCAGGGGCCGATTCGGCTGCAGCCTTTCCTGTGCCGGATTCCCAAGCCAAGCTGGGAGCGTCCACACAGCCTCCGAGTCCTGGGGCGCCTTTGTCTACTCAACATGTCTTGTGGGCAGGATATCTCTTCCTCTCCTTTTGCAGGCGGAGCAGGGGGGAAAGGTCTACTCAAGGGCTGTTAGGGTTGAAGAGTGAAACAGAGCCTCCAGGTTCAAGAGGAGCCTACCTCTGAATACTAGTGGCTAAGATCCCGCCCTTTCATTCCTGCCCTACTGGAAATTTAATGCCAGACCTGCGGGAAACGAAGGCTGCGTTTGGGGAGTGGGTGTCTCTCATGCTTCTTCCCCACCATAGGAGTGGAATAACCCACTTCTCCCTCTCTAAATCTACCCAAGCAGAGGGTTTAGGTGGGCTGCTGGCAGTTCCCCTCGCTGCAGAAGCCCCCGGGTGCGTTATCCTACTTCCCCCGGGCTCAGAGAGTGAGATCCGCAGCCTCATTTCCGTAGAGAAACAACATACAGCCTCACCTTATGCAAATGTCTTTGCTTCTCGCTCACCTTGTGGCGTGGTGTACACCTTGCACAGCAGAAACAATGGATGGGAGGGGGGGTTATCCGGGCTGCTGTGAGTCCCTGGAGACCACGGCCTCTTGTTTGCACAGGTGCAGGAGAGAGCGAAACCGGCCCAAGGCTTTGGAGAAAGCCACCGGCTCGGTCCAGAACGGCCAAAGGGTGCCCTCCACCCCGTCCCGAGCCTCTTCTCCCAGCCTCTGGATTTCCTCTGGCGTCCCCTTTTTTCAGGCAAGAAAAGGGGATTATGAGAATTCTGATTTACCCCGTCCCCGTGGCACTCTTTCGTACCTCATGCCAGACCCCTTTCCAAAAGTGAAAAGGGGGTCCCACCAACCCCCAAACTCTCCTCCTCTCTCTTTACTGCTAGTTTCGGGACTTTTTGCGATTCTGTGCACTCCCCAGAAAGTCGTGCAGCCGGAAACAGGTCCGAGAACTGCCCCTCTCTCTGCGCTGGATGCATCTTCTCTGCCCTTCAGCCCACAAAGTTAAGGGTTTGGTGAGTTGGCTGAGGCTTTCAGGCCCGAGCGAAGGCATTGGGGGTTTGTGTGAGCAGTCTCAAAAAACAGACAGCTGGGGTCCGTGCTTTTGCTTCCTGGGTTTTTCCATCACCTCCAGCCTCGTTCTTGTGACTGCCGCTTGGGGATAGCAAGGGAAGAAGCTTGCAGGACGGGTCGGAAACCCCAGCAAGCCATTCCTGGCCCGGAAGCTGGAGGTTTTCAACCAGGCAAATCTCAGTGGCCTTTCTGATGCCGAGCATCGTGACTGGATCCAGGGAAATTTCTGAGTGACATTTTCCTGCATCCTTTGCCCCTGGGGCTCTCCACGAAGGACGAGAGATGGCCTTGGAGGGCCAGTTGGTACGGCTTATTCTGGGTCGGTCCCAATAAGAGAGCTGTCGTTCCTTTGAGTTGTTCCTTATTTCATTTAGTTGTTCTTCTTCTTTGGAGCTGCTTGCAAGGATGATCGGCCAGGCAGGCAGCAGAGCTAAGAATTGATGAGAGTATCTTTCTGTTTCTCTCACTCTGTACATTGAAGGGGGGCCTATTTCTCCTTGTACCCCGAAACATGTGGAGCCCCCCTCGGAACAGTGAACTGAAGAGTCTGGGCACCGAATTCCCCCCTTTTAGTGAGCTTTTGTGGTCCGTGCCCCTCCCATGCAGCTGTGCCGGAGGCGGGGGGGGTGTCCAGAAGAGCATCCGGGGGGGGCACACGTGGTCCGCCTGTTGCGTTTGCCCATCCCTGGTTTAGCTGGATGCATTGGTGGTTGTTGACAAGGAAGAACATCTCTTAGCAAAGTTTCTCTCGAACCTTCCTTAGGGCAGACCTGGGGGCCAGATCTGGCACCAATTCTGCCAGAGACACCCCAGGTCCCATCTGGCGGGGTGGGTTAAAGGCGAGTGCAATATGTAAAGGTGGTGGCTGTGGGATGTTGTGTCCTGGCTGGCTGAGCTTGCTTGGAAAGAATGCGCCGTCCCGTGGATGGAAAGTTTTCGTCCAGACGGGGTGGCCTCCGAATTTGGGTAGGCAGTGCGAGCCCGCTGCTAGGGGAGGCGTTGAACCACCGCGTTCCAGGTTGGGCTCCAAAATAGCATGCCATCAGCGGGCAGTGAAATCCAGAATCAGAAATTGCATATGAATGCATGCAATCAATCAATCAATTGATGAGCCTTTGATGCCCTCCTTATAGGAATGATAGTGTGCCGCTGAGAGGTGTAGAAATCAAATAGAAACATTAATCAGTGGTTTACAGACACTCGAATCTCTCTCTCATAGCAGTAGTAATTGAGATTTCTGGAATGTATTTTCTGTTTGCCGTAAATAGATAACAATCTGATTTAGCAGCTTTATTTGACTTAAATCTAAGGCCAAGGGAAAAGTCTGCCACGTTAATTTTATGTGGTGTATAAAAGGATTGCCATAAGTTGTGAGATGGCGTGCACACACACAGACAGACAGACACACATACACAGACACACACACACAGAGAGAGACAAATCTCAGTGTAAAATATTCTCTGCTCTCAACTGCCAAACTGGGTAAGGAACATAAATAAAGTGTGGTTTTATTTACGTATAACCCCCATTTTTGTTATCATAAAGATCCTGGAAAGTGTTAACTTAAATATATGTATTCAGATATGTATTTCCCAGCAGACAGTCTCTTTTTAAAAAAGTTAATCGTGCAGTCCTGGATGTGTCTACTTAGGAGTAAGTGCCATGGAGTTCTTTAGGTGTTTTCCGAGGTCAATGGACTTAAAATTGCAAACGAAAACTTTTTTAAGAGCAGTACAGTATTCAATGTGCATTGTGTTCATTTGTCATGATACAAATTCATTAGGAATTCACGGTGTCTTTTTGTCTAGCGGAGAGAAACACACCTGAGAAAAAGAGCTTTTTTTGAAACTCTGAAATCCCATTTCATTGTTTTCTCCTGTTTTTTTTTTGTTCGTTTGCTTGTTTGTTTGCAAGCGCTTCTGGGAAGTCCTATGAGGGCTTCAAGACTTGTTTCCTTTTCAGAAGATGACTAAGGATTCCCCTAGATAAAGGTCCTTCAGGTAGCTTGAAAGAGGACAGACAGATGGGAATGATGGTGGCAGTGGTGGTCACTGGATTCTTGGCTTTGTAGTCCAAAAGATTCTTAGACCCAAGCTTTGTTCATCATCATTAAAATTTGCAGAGGCAGGGTCTGCAAAAAAAGAGATGAGAATGTTATAGACCACTGAAAAATCATGCATGATGATTTTTCAGTGGTTTATAAAGGTGTTGACTCTTTTTCCATTTGCATTGTGTGGTGTTTTTTTTGGACCCCACGGCTGCCCTTTCGTTCAACAGAGCTAGGGAGTTAATTTCACTCTCAGGTCTCCCCAGTTGGGCTCCGGCTGGGGTTGTACGTGGGGTCCCCCCCTCTCTGTGTGTGTGTGTTTGTGTGTTGGGAATTCACACAATTCTCCCTTCTCTGCCTTTGATCCCTCTCTCTTGCAAAATCGCTAAGCCCCGAGAGGTCCGGGCGGGCGCCAGTTTCTCCCATCTCAGCTCAGCCTAAGAAGGATTAGTCCATATAAGGAGAAACGGCTCTTTTCCTTTTCCTCCTGTTTTTTAAAATGCCATTCTCTCCTCCAATCCCACACACACCCGAAAAGCCCCCTCTGCTTGCTCCGTTCCCTGCGGTCCGGCTCCTCCTGGGTCCCGTGTCGTTGCCCTCCGACTTTGGCCCCCCCTCTGCCCACTTGCCTTCAGAGCACCCCTTCCCTGTAGGACGGGGGTCCCCTCTGGCTGTTCTCCTGCCCCCCCATCCCAAAGAAGCCACCGCATTCCTGGAGGCTGAGTCGGGAGGGAGCCCTCAGCTAGGATGATGAAGGGATGGGAGGGGGGAGCCGACGGAGGGCTCCCGGTGAGCAAGCTTAAAAGCGTGACTTTTGGGGGGCAGGTGAAATCCCACTTGCAACACCTCCCCCCCCCCGTGGATGGGATGGGGGAGGTCAAGCAGCCGAGCTGGTTTGGTGCAGGATCCTGACATGGGGAAGGCACGAGGGGTTTTGAATTATTCTCCGCTGAGCCCTGCGGATCCTGCACCTGCAGGGGTGGGGGGTTGCAGTGTCTTCCCCTGCTTACCTGTTCACCTTGGATCAGGACCCCGGGCCATCGGTGGGTTTTGGACAGAGTTCGGACAGCCTTTCGTCCATCCCGGCCAACCTTTGGGACGCTCTTCCATCGGAGGGGCGGTTGACCCCATCCTTCCTTGGCAGAAGACGGTTGTTTTCACAAGCCTGCCCCTGTCTTGCCTCTGTTTAACAGATCAATTAATGGTCTGTATTAATAATAACCTTTGAACTGTGGAGCTGGAAGGGACCCTAGCGGTCATCCAGCCCAGCCCCTGCCGAGGAGGCCCCATGGGAGGAATCAAACTCCCAACCTCGGGCTCCCAACCTGATCCCCCTGAGCCATCGATTCTATTCTGTATCCATCGATTTCTCCCTGCTGGCTGCCTATTTTTCTTGCGATTTTATTGTCTTTTGAAAATTACTATGTTGTCTATGATGCCTTATTTGTACTTCCATCCCTATTTTTGTTAGTATATTATTTACTTTTGTTTAAACGCCCAGGGTAGTGGCCCCGCTACTAGTTGGGTGGGATAAAATTGTGAATTTAAAATGAATAAATAAATAACAACAGATCCATTTCCCAGTTCTCTGCCCCTTTGGCGTGGGGTGGTGGCAGTTTACCTCCTGGCCAGCCGTCCCCCTTCCCTGTTTCGTGGGCTGGCCCTGGGGAGGGGAAAAGAGGTCAGTCCCCTCCAATTATACGGTACAAATCTGAGAGCAAGAGAGTTTTGAAACGTTTGGGAGGGGTTACCTGGTCTGGGCACCAACTCCCATCAGGCCCACTGGTTGGGGATCGTGGGCGTTGTCGTCCGTGCAAGCAGCTTCCTCCAGGCGTCTGGGTTTTTCACATTCAAGTGTTAATCTGCGGAACCTCCTGCCACAAGATATGGGTTGAACCCAAGAAGAGCTCTCTTGCGTCGAGGAATCATTCTCGTCCTGCATGGGACAGCCAGCTAGCTCTACCAATGATAGGAGCCCCCCCCCCATTCCTTTGGCGAGGTTTTATTCTGGGGGGTGGTGTGGGGTTTAAGGCGAGGTGTGTCTATGATGTAAAATATTATTTAATGATTTAATTGTTACCTTCATATGCTGACCTTCTTCTGGTGAGCTAAAGTTACTATGCTTGGCTCTCCTGCAGTGCCCTGCCTGCCTTACCCCCACACAACAGCCCTGTGAGGTTGGTCCAAGGCTGGCCCAAGGTTGCTGAATCCCCTTTGTGGCTCTGTCTAAGGCCACCCCAGGCATCGTGATTCTTAGGACTCCGCTGACCATGATTTCTCTGCAGTGGTGAGGTGGAACCTCCAGATTCCATAGCAGTCTACCAGATCTTGGAAGCAGGCGGCTTTCAGATGGAGGACAGGAGTTTTCTAGCCCGTGTGTGTGTGTGGAAACAGCATTGAAAGTCAGTTTACCCCTCCAACCCCACTCTCCTTCACCACAAACCTGTGCGGGGGTGCAAATATCAGTCCCCCCCCAAAAACATTGAGCCGTCCCCAGCCCTCCCATCCCAGGGGTCCTGATGAACGCTTTCTCTGACTTCTCATGTCTTCCACTGCCTCCAACTTCAAATTCCTTTTCTCCCCGTTACAACAGAGGAAACGCTTCTCCAGACCTGGCAGGTGTTTAACCCCCCCCCCCCCCGCGAAGTTCCACAGACCTTGTGTTCTCTTCTGAAACATTCCAAAATAAAATTGTTTTGGAACAATTACAAAATGTTCCAAAATATAATTCAGGAAGAATGGAAATCAATCTATTTCTTCTTTCTTTCTCTCTTTCTCTCTCCCCCCCCCCTTATTTTTGCGGCCTCTGCCCTTTTTTAAAAATAGAAAAGCAGATGGGTTGGAAGGGGACAGGAGAGACCCCAAACGGCCAGTGGTTATGGGGGGGCAGTAGCCCGACCCGTCTCAGTGGGTGCTTGGCTGTGCAAAGCTGCCTACTGTAAAAGCGTTAGTTCTGGGGCACGTTTAGAACTTGGGACCTGAAGCAGACTTGGTGTTGCTCTGAGTTTTTATGCCCAGTCCCCCCCTTTCCATATCTCTAAATGCCAACTTTTCCCACCCTGGAACTCTTCAAAAGGGGGGCCGGACAGCAACCATCAGAATCCCCCAGCCAGGAAGAGCAGGGGCAGAGAGGGACGATGGGTGTTGCAGTCCATCCAACCCTGCTGTGTAGACTTGGCTGAACTTTACGGGGAGCTGAGTTGCAAGACGGCATTTTGCCTGTTTGGGGTGCGCACCGAGGGGCTGTGCCATTTAGCCCGCTCGGTGGCGTCATTTGCCTAGGAAGGTCTGGGGCGGCGCCCGCTCTTTAGCAAATGTCTCTAAGCTTTGCCTGCCTCGCAGGGTTGTTAGGAGGACTTAGGGGGGCGACCCTAGCTCCTTAGAGTGCAGGTGGACAACTTTGATGGGGTCAAGGGGCCAAAGTTTCTGCCTCCAGGAACCTTTGGGGACCCCGAATGGAGGAGGGCACTGGGAGTGTCTATCACTCCGTTTAGGGTTTTGAAAACGGACTCTTGGGGCTGCTGAAAAAGTTTAAGTGGGGCTCTGTGACCTTGTTTTAAAAAGTAAATCCCTCCTCCTCCTGGGAGGCTTCCCTTCAAAACCTGGCCCACGGCTGCCTTCCAGGACAGGCCGGACGGAGGCAGGACAGTAGAAATTAGGAAAGCACACGGTGTGGAAAGTTGGGCTGTGGGTCCTTTCCTGAGATTTGAACCCAGGACAGATCCATCAGCCCTGCCTACACTGCTCTCTCTGCTGTGCCTTCTTGCTCTCCTCGCCTGGACCAGAAAGATGGGGCTATAAAACACCCCCGGTTGGCCAGCTGCCTTCCTGGTCTGGCCGGTTCCCTGGTGACCCTGTGTTTTCTTGGGCCAAGTGTTCACTCGTAGCCATTCATTTCTTCCCGGGCAGGCGAGCAGGGACTGGGTTGCGGTCCATCCCCTTCTTTTCCGGGTGCGTCTGGGACGTCTGGTCCTCTCTATCCCCCTGGGCTTCCAAGTCTTCTGATGCCTTGCCACACGGCAGGGACTCCTCTGCTGCCCGCCGGCCCCACAAATCAAGGATCATTTGTTTTCAGCCTCCCGGCCTTTCTTGCTCCTCCTCTCGCTCGCTGACGTATGCTGGACCCGATGCAGCGGCCCTCCCCCTTTTCCAGCCCCCGGCAGCCCTTCCCCTACAAAGCAGAAAAATAGTAAAAGTTTTCCAGCAGCTCTTCATATCTTATCGGTCCTCTGGAAGCCGAGCGGGTTGGCTATCTCTCCGTCCTTCCCTCGCACTCTTCCTTCCGGCTGGTTTGTTCCTCGGTTGGGGAAGGATGACGCCTTGGTCACCAGAGCCCATGTTTTGCGAGTGGGTCGTGGGTTCGATCCGGAGCATCTCTAAGGAAGGGTGGGCAAAAGTCCTGCCCCACAGTTTGGGAACATCCTGGCCAGGATGGGGGTGGGTGGGGGAGATTCGCTTACAAGGCTGAATGCCGAAAACTCCCAAACGTTTCCTCCTCATTGCTGACCATCCTTAACGGAGCAGGGATTTGAACGCAGCTCTTCTTGAACCCGACTCTGTCACTCCATCCACGACACCACGTGGATCCTTGGAATAAATTTAATTGCTTTGAATGGAGTGGAGTATTAAGAGGATGTAATTGCCCCTTTTACAGGGAGGGATGTGACCTGCAAAGTGTGGGAGTGTAAATTCAGCTGCTTGGCCCCAATTATTTTATATTGCACTAAATCCAAGGGTGGGTTAGCTCTCTAGCCGTGGAGCCAGAGGTTGGGGGTTCAGTTCCCCCGCTGTGGAAAAGAACCAGCCTGGGTGGCCTTGGGCCAGCTGCAAAGTCCCCGGGGTGCCCCCTAGAGGAAGGGAAGGGGAAAACCACTTCTGCCGGGAAAATCCTGAAAAGGGGCGCCGTAAGTCAGAATTGACAGCACTTGATGATGATGATGAATCAAAGTTTCCCTAATGGGGTGTTTGACTAGAAGCAGGATTTGGAAATGAATCATCCCCTTTGTGAGAGGAGACCATCTTGGGTCCTTTTTGGTGGAAAAGGGGTATGTGTGTGTAAATATTTCAATAAATAAACAAATCAAATAAATACAGATAGATCGTAGGAATGGTTTCCAGAGCATGGCTTGCCTGTGGAGCCTCCTCATCATGTTTTTTGGGGGAGGGATGCAGGAAGGACTAACCAGCCTTGGCTGAAAACTCTGGCGGTGTTTTTTGTCACCAACCTAGCAGAAGAGTTTTGCGGTGCCTTGCGGTCTTGGTTGTTTGATGTTGTGTTAGCTCCGGTTGAGTTGTGTGACCCACTCCGTTTGATCTAAAAAGGGGGGCAAATGAGCAGAATAAGGCAAATGGATTCCCCCCACCTCCATTTCGTGCCTTATGCTCAGTCCTGTGTGTGCACATTCCAACGTGGTTCAGATTTTTGGGACTACAAGTTCCATCAGGCTGCCCCCCGACTTGGCTGTCCTTCCAGAAGCAGGGGAAGAAGAGCTTTGTCTTCCTGCAAACTTTCCCCTGCTTGAGTAGGGTTTTTAAATGGATGGTTGAGCCTTTCCTGCTTTGAATCTGTTTTTTGGTATTGCTTTTGTTTACCATTTTTAGTGTGCCATTTGTCCGACTCTTTTTAATACTTGTATACCTGCTGTTTTCAGCTTTTAAATATTGCCTTTTAATGAGGTATGCCGCCTTGGATCCTTTTAAAGGAGAAAGTTAGGAGTCAACATAGTTTGAATAAATAATAAATAAATAAATAGCAAGGGATGACGAAGACTTATAGTAACAGCTGGATTGCAGCAGATGGGGAAGAGGCTGCATTGGACCTGAAGGCCAACAGATTTGCGTTCGCTGACGTCCGCGGAGTGGATTTCTTTTAAGCGTTGTTTCCTTTTAAGACAAAGGGCTGCGTAAAAGACATTAAATCTTCTGCCTGTTTATCAAGCTGTTCCATTTTAAAGGGAAATGTCTCCATCTGCCTTGTTTGGGGGAGCTGTCCGCGGATGATTTCCGAGTGGGTTTTATGAAGGCTTCCATCCATCAGTTGTCACTTAAGAGTTGAGATTCAAGAACCTTAAAGGATGCAATAGATAATGTCAAGTCAATCTTTTGAATACTGTTTCTGCTGCTGATGTCTTTAAGGAAAACAAAATCTGGTGTAAGAGTTCAGCAAGCAGTGACTCTCCCTGTGTTTGATCGATCTGTTGCAGAGTTTTGAATTTCTAGTTAAAGTTCCCTTTGCTAGCAGTAGGAGTGCATGGATCCGCAGAGGAGAATAGTTACCAGTTTCCCAGATAGACCATCCCTTTCCTCATTCATTGGCACTTAAGATCTCAATAAATAAACAAATCAAATAAATTAAGGTGAATAAATAAACTCACTCTGAGACATACATTAGGTGAAAGAATAAAAATGTTTCACTACTTACGGTTGTGAACAGATCAACAGCAAACTATCAAAATGCACGGCTTCCAACAGACTAAAGAGAGGGAAAGGGGACACTAAGCAGAGAGGCGGGTCTCTCTTTGAATTCAGAGGCAGGAAGGAATGATTGGTTAGTGCCGGATAGAGTGACAGTCGCCCCTGCCCAGAAAGGTCCCTTCTGGCCAAACAGACTAAAGGCAGCATGCAAAGTTGCTAATAAAACTCCAACAAGAACTTCTGTTCCTTCTCACCCATTCCTTTTTTTGGTCTCTATAAATTCACTCCCAAGGCAAAGGAGGTGGCAGTCCCAGCCCCCCAGAGGGTCTTGAGCAGAAGAAAGAGGTCTCTGGCCACAAAGATGGGTCAGAGACCCTGTGAGCAGCTGTCACCTGGGAAGGAAGAAGGGCATAGGGTTATGTGTTCCACCCTGGCTGGACTGCTGTAATGTCCTCTATGTGGGGCTGCCTTTGGAGACTGTGTGGAAATTTCTGCGGGTCCAAAACATGGCAGTCAGATCGCCTCCAGTTAACGGCAGCTCCACTGGTTGCCAATCCGTTTTCTGGGCAGAGTTCGAAGGTTTGGTTCTGACTTATAAAACCCTAAATGGCTTGGAGTCCCAGCGATCTCATGGACCACGTCTCCCTTGATGAGCCTGCCTGAGTGTTAAGATCATCAGGAGAGGCGTTTGCCTCTGTCCAACCACCATCCTAGGTGTATTTGGTGGGGACACTGGAGAGGGGGCCTTCTCTGTGGCTGCTCCCAGAGACTCTGGAACTCCCTGCCACTGGAGGCCAGCTTGGCCCCCTCTTGGCTGTCCTTCCGCAAGCACGCCAAGACCTTTCTCTTCAAGCAGGCTTTCTCTTTGTGCCTGAGATAAGTTTTTAAATAGCTTGTTTGTTTGTTTCTATGCAAGGTGACTTACATCACTAAAACAATATTTAAAATCTAAAACAATAAGGATACGAACTGTATATTGTTGTGTCTTGCTTCTTTGAATGTGTTTTTTTTGTTTACCCTTTTTTAGTGTGGCAACTGTATGCTTCTTTTCAGTATGTGTATACTCCCTGTTTTTAGTTTTAACTATCGTCTTTTAACGATGTAAGCCACCCTGGGTCCTTTTTAAGAAGACAGTTGGGATTCAACACATTAGTTCATTAATTATTAGTTAGTTAACGAATTACCCAAGCGGCCACCCTATGGTGTCCACCCGTCCCTTTTGAATTCAGCCAGTCCTTGAACTGGGCATTCTCTGCTGTAATTTCCCTAAGTATTTATGATGTGGCTTTTCCCTTATGGGGGCGGTGGTACAAGGTGCCCTTTTCTTGACCTCTGGGAGAGCCGAGCGCAATTTCTGGCCTGCCGTTTGACCGCCCGGTTTCAGGCATGATGATGCCCGCTCGGTCCCCCTCCTCACCCAGGCGTGTGCCAGGAGTGACGGAGTCTCGTGCTGTGCCCAGCGCCTGGGTCATAGGGTGTTGCGTGCCGCAGGACGGGAGTGGGTGGCCGGAGGGACAGTGGGGCCCCTGTTCCAGCCTTCGGCACACTGCGTCCTTTGTGCGCCTCCCTCTGGAGCCCTTCGGGGTGGGCGGGCGAAGGGCAGCTCCCCGGGGTGGGTTTGCCGTTGCTCGACCGATGCCCGAGTGACCACTGACCGCTCCCTTTTTTCGCTTTGCCTCTTCCTCCCCGGCGGCAGCTGGAGGCCACGCTGGACCTGGCCGAGCGGCGGCGGATCCGGTCCGCCATCCGGGAACTCCGGCGGCAGGAGCTGGAACGGGACGAAGAGGCCACGCTGGCCTCCAAGCGCTTCCGGACCGAGCGGCAGGAGAACAAGGAGAATTTGCTGAGGTGGGTCCCGGTGCCCGCAGACCCCACCCTGGGCAAGGTCCACCCCCCACCCCGGTCTCCTCATTGCCCTCTTTTCTTGAATGGTGGAATTTCTTCTTCTGACTTTTAACCACGATCATGGCTTGCTTCTATTTGCGTGTCTCTCGTGCAAGGCCTCGGCGTTTGGAGGACCAGATGCTGAGTTTCATTCTTTATCGCTTGGATCTATAACCGACACCCCCAGACAGAGTTGGGATATAACTCTCAGCTGCTTTCTGTCACCTGGCTGCTGTCGAACGGATGGGAGTTGTAGTCTGCCAGCGTCAAGGAGGACTATTCTATGCCTGCCTCCTGCCCTGGTTATAGATTATAGCACGCCAGCTCCTTAAACGCCACCCTCCCTGTTTTTCTTTGTTTATCCATCACCCTTTATAAGCCCACTCGTTCCCCAGGGAGCTCAAAACAGCTCTGTTTTTCTTTTCCCTTCTCTATTTTTATGGTCACAACAGTCCTCCTAGGTAGGTCAGGGGCAAAGAGAGAGAGAGAGAGAGAGAGAAAGAATATGTCTGTGGCCCAGGGTCTCTGTGGGTTTCATAGCTCCATGAGGACTAGGACCTTGTCCTTCTGTGTGCCGGTCTTCCTTGCTACAGGATGCTGGCTTTTAAGAGCTTCTCTGTTCCTCTCAGAGGCTCTGCGTAAGAAACGCCATGCCGAGGGTCCGGGAAATTGAGAAGAGCCCCCTCCTCTATTGCACGTGTTCTTCGTCCTGTTTTTCTCTCTTGGAGGTTGAGGGCCATCGTGGTTCTTCTGACGTGGCTCGTGGCTGTCTTAAGCCACGGTGCCATGCAGCATCCTTGGTGCTGTGAGTGACCCGCCCAGGATCGACATTCAAATATTACGGGTGGAGGAAACCGGTACCTGGATCTCCGGAGCCCTAGTCCTCAGCCCTACCCACTGCACGGCACTGTCCTGGGGGGTGTCATTGGGCAAGTACTGTCCCGAGAGGGGCTTCTTTCCTTTCCACACCTGATTTCCTGTCTTCCCGGCCTCTCGCCCTGTTTCCTGCAGGTCCCGGCGGCTGGAGGAGGAGGAGGAGCAGCAGCAGAAGGCCCTGGGTCTCCTCTCCGGGAAGCTTGAGGCGATCCAGGATGTGGAGGAGCTGACGGCCTTGGTGAGTCCTTAAAAGCATGCCCCCCTTGCCCTGCCCTGCCCTGCCCTGGTAGCTGCCAACCAGCCCTGGGGGTGTCAACCCAGCCTGGCTATCCAGCTCCTCCCAGATTTTTCACAAACAGTTTGCTAGTCAAGGAAGATCCTTTTAAAGACAGGCGTTTTGATAGTTAATCATTGTCATCATCATCATCCTATGCCATCAATTGGATTCTGACATGCTGTTTTCAAAGTAGAGAACACTCAAGAATGCTTTACCATTTCCTTCCTTATGTTCTTCTAATACTATCATTTATTGTGAGCTTTAACTTGTCTTGCCAAAGGAAAAGGGCAGGATCTGAAATAAACGAATTAAATGAAGTGCTTTAGTGAGCAATGAAGAGGTGCTGACTTCTTTCCCCTTCTTCTAGCTGCGAGGGGCCAGTGAATATGAGGAGCGGAAGCTGATCCGAGCCGCCATCCGCAAACTGCGGGATGAAGAAATTAAAGGTATGAGACTTGGTAGCTTCAGGAGATGGGGTGTGTGTGTGTGTGTGTGTGTGTTTGTTTGTGTGTCTCTTTCAAACAAGATTTTCGATGCCTCCTCCATGCCTCTTCTCCTTTCTGTCTCCAGCTGCAAGCTTGGCTGGGAAAGCATACGACCATCGGAGGGACCCCAAGGAGACCCTTGACTCGAAGGGACAAGAAGAAAAATCCGTAGACAGAAGCGTCTCTGAGGTGAGCAAGGGAAACATCTTCCACCGTTGATCTTAACGGAAAAAGAGAAGGGCCTCTCTCTCTCTGTCTATCTATTTGATTTTTTCATACTGCTCATCTAGTGGCATGCCACTCCTCTGGCCAGTTTAGAACAGAAACATAAAGCCCACCCACCTGTCAACACTTAATCCGAAAAAACAATCCCAAGAAGAATCTCATCCATGGTTTGCAGTTTCATTTCCCAGAAGCCTCGGCCGGCTCACCCAATGGCCAGAGGGACCCTGGGATCATCTGGAGGGTCACAATCAGCTTGCCCTTGTTTTAAGAGGTCTCGTTTGATCTGAGATGGATGGGACCCAGGGGACGATTCTGCCTGGAGGTCTGGGCGGTGGTGCTCATGTTTTCGGGGAGGAGGTGAGGAAGAATCCTGCTGAGTCAGACAAAAGGCGTCTGCAGCTTAGCTTCCTGTGTTGGCTGCCTGGAAGGAGGAGAAGCCCCTCCTTGTGCTCAGAACATTTGGGGAAGTTATTTTTTTGGAGTGGCGTTCCCAGAATCTCCTGGGCGGTTTTCAGAGCCATAGCCAAAGATCCTCTTTTCAGAGGTAGACTGCCTCTTGATATGGAGGCTTAATTTAGCCATCCTATCCCATAGCTGTACAAATGTGTTTGATCCTCCTGGAGGCAACCTCTCCCATCCCAACACACAACGTGTGTGTGTGTGTGTGTGTGTGTGTGTGTGTGTGTGTGTGTGTGTGTGTGTGTGTGTGTGTGTGTGTGTGTTTGTATCAAGTTTTGAGCTCCATTGGTCTCCTGGCCGGGCATGGTTTAAAAAGTAGATTGTGCCCGGGGGGGGCGGGGAGAGCAAGGATTCCTTAAAGATCCCCAGCCCGGTACTTCTGGGGAATTTGGGGGGGGGGATCTTATTGAAATGGGGTCATCGTTCTGCCACTGTTTATGGTGAAGCCAAAGGTATTGTGCCAGGGCGGGTGGCTGAGGCTTCCCTCTGCTTCTCGTCTGGATCTCCTGTAGCGACTGAGTTTGGGAATCCATCGTAAGGACCAACGCTTTGCCTTGGGCGCAGGTAAATTCTCCAGATTTGGCTGCACTGAGCTGATTCTTTACCTAGTGGGTAGATGAGAGGTGATTTCCCATTTTTTTTTCCCGGATACGGATGTGCCTTTGCTCTCAGCTCAACAGCGGCCTTGCGCTTTAAGAGAAAGCCGTAAAGAATGACTCTAAGACCTGGGCAGACCTTTTAATTATGGAAGCAGAGGAAGAAAACACGTCTTCGTAGCCCGTAGGGAAGCCTCATCCCTCGATCGCATTCTGTAGCATCCATTCGGAAGCTCACTTTAAGTGAGGCAGCCTGGCCGTTAAAGCCTTGGCAAGGTTATTTCTGGAACTTTGGAAAGTTTTCGCTTCCTGCCTCCCTGCTACCTCCGTTCTGCAACGCTCACCCTCCTGAAGAGGCCCGTTGGACTCGAAATCTAGTGGGCATCGTTAGTTTTTTTTTTTTTGGAGTTTTTAGTGATCTAATAACAGTTTAAAAAGAAAAGGCCATCATGCTGGGAAAGGCAGAACTCAGCAGGAAAAGAGGAAGACCCAATGTGAGACGGACTCCCTCCCTCAAGGAAACCACAGGCTGGGGTTTAAAACAGGTGAGCAGGGCTGTTGAGGACGGTGGATTTTGGAGACGTTCCATTCATCGGATTGCTGCAAGTTGGAGGTGAACTTGGCAGCACATAACTAACAAACAGATAAATAATAACAGAACGGCAGTATCCACCTTTGTTAGGTTTTAGTAGACAATTGTGGCGCACCCAGTGTGGTGTAGTGAGTGGAGTGGTGGGCTAGGACACGGGAGTCCCGGGTTCGAATTTCTGCTCAGCCATGGAAACTCACTAGGGGTGTGTGTGGAATTGGTAAAACCACTCCTTCAATATCTCGCTTCCCTTGAAAGGTCGCTGTAAGTCAGTTCCGGCTTAGCATCCCACCATTAAGGAGTGGGAGTGGGGCCTCTCTGGAGCAGAGGCGCTTCTCACAACATCCGCTAGATGGCAGCCGCCTCCCAGAAAGACCCCCCCAACCTGCGGATTCCAGTGGCACCTTGGAAAACTCACCCGATTTCTTTCTGAACGGCGGCGACTTGCTTCTTCAGAGGCTGGGCGGACTTCTCAGGGTGTCTGATGGGTGTATTCCCCCTCTGTTTGGCTAAATAAGGTGCCTTACCCTGTAAGCATTTCCTACGGGGTGTCCCTTTTCATCTCGTTTGGCGAAACAAAGATCAGGCGTCGTCCAGGATCCTGAAGATGAACGCATTTGATTTGCTCTCGTGGACTGTCGTACCCCCGTTCCTTTGAAGGCGGGAGGGCTGCAGTTAGTCCAAAGTTACACCGAGTAAAACGCAGCACTCTGCTTTTGCTGCAGCCGGTGAGTCCAGAGGCTCGCTCGGGAATTTCCTCTGCGGAAAAAGTAGCAGCTTCCAGCTTTCCGGCTGCCCTCTTGCAGGGTCGTTGTTCGTATGGGCTGCCAAGACGCTTCCGACGGCTGGTGACCCGATGAACGAGCCACCTCCAAAATCTCCCGTCCTCAACTGCCCGGCTCAGCTCTTGCAAACTCCATCCCACGGCTTCTTTTAGGGAGTCCCTACATCTCACATCAGGCCTTCCTCTTTTCCTGCCTCCCTCCGCCCTTCCCAGCATTATTTATCTTTTCCAGAGAACTCTCCCTTTTCCCCAATGTGCCCAAAGCAGGACAGCCTCTGTTTTCAACATTTTTGCCTCCAGAAAGAGTTCAGGAGGCCTGATTTGATCCACGCTCCACTGGTTTCTATTACTTCTCACGCAGACCGTCTGGGTCCTTTTTTATGGCCCTTTCCAGACCCGAATCCCTTCCTGGGTGTTATCGGACTGATCCGTACGTCCCTCTTCCCCCTCACATATTCTGCTTGAGCAGCCCGTGTCCCACAATAGATTTCCTCTGAACTTCAGTTCGGGAAGGATATTTATTTATTGTATTATTTAATATAATTTTTATAGCTTGCGCTTCTCCTTGTATGGAGACCCAAGCCGGGTGAGGTCCGAGGCCACGTGAGGACTCGGCTTGTGCTGATTCCCATTTATATTTCTGCCCAGCCCCAGTAAATGCATATAAATCTCTCTCTCTCTCTCTTTGTGACCCACATATTAACCAGGTGTGTGTGTGGGGGATGATGACATCCTTGCACAACGTACTGTCACAGGGCCAAGGTTTAACACACCCCACCCCACCCAATCTGTGATCTGACCCCATTCGCTGTTTGCCGGCAGGACGGCTGCTTTTTCAAGCAGAAAAGAGTGACGGCAGAGGGTCGGGTGGAATTTGGGGGTTCAAGTCTACCTTGAGCTTGGAAATGTTCTATTTAACTCGTGAACCTCTGGAAATAACATTTTAAATCATCATCGTCCTGCGCAGTCAAGTCAATTCTGACTTACCGTAACCCTTTCTCGGGGTTTTCCAGGCAGAGACGACTCGAATGCAGTTTCCCCGTTCCTTTCTTTTTTTGGGGGGGGTGCATTTCTGGGGCTCTTCTGCAGCCGGTCCAAGGCCACCCAGGCTGGCTGTTCTTCTCCCAACCTCTAACTCCGCAGCCAGATACCTAAACCGTTGAACTATTTTAAAATGACATTTAAAAACTGATGCTAACATGTTTAACATTTTACTTTGGAAATATTATTTTTTTGGAAGGGTCCCTTGGCTCATTCTGTTTAAGGCAAAAGTAAAACACTTTTAGTGTTAATGTAAACTTGGCGTCTCCGGAGATCCTGCTAGACGCCCCTGCAGACCAAGATGAAAGGGGGGGGGGCTTCTTTTCACGCCTCCTTCCCCATCCGCTTTCTCCCTTTCGGGTGACGGCCACCCGTCTTTCTCATAGAGGCCATCAGGAAGTTTGGGTCCAAAACAATCTGCAGGGGTGAAGGTTTCTCTACCCTTGGGGTTATATTTTAGAAGGAGAGGAAGGGGCTGAGGACAGAAGGCAGGCGAAGCTGGGAAGCTTCTTCGGTTCAGGGGGACCCTGGGGCTTCCATCGTTCCTACTCCGCAGGGTTGTTAAGAAGATGCTGTCTTGTCTGTTTAATATTTACATTATGGGTGGGAAACAATCAGCCTCTTGAAATTCACATGCTTATTTTTTGGGGGGTGGGAGGGTTCAGGATAAGATAAGCCCTCCCCGGCTGACGTTTTTCTTTCATTTCCTAGGAGTAAAGCTTCTACTCTGAAGCAAGCAACAGGCATTGCTGTAGTGCTAATTTTTGCTAAGGTTTCTCTCCCCACCCCCACCCCTGGTGATGTGTGCGCTCCTTGCTGCCATTTTCTGTCGCAAAACATCCCTCTCTTAGCCCCTTCAAAAAAAAATTAAAATAAAATTAAATCTGCACACACCTAGCAGCAGCTCGGAGCCATACTCGAAAAAAAGAGGAAGGGATCAGGGCCCATGGTTGCCTGGCAACACGTAGTCAGTCAACCTGGAAAGGGGTCCTTTTTTGAGGAGGGGGCTCTGTCTGGTTGCTCAGCAACGGCTCCAACCTTACACAGAGATGCCCGTGGCATGCTTGGGGAGATGGGCGTATTTTGGCGCCTCCTCACAAACCTCGCTGGCTGCCTTTGATGGAGGGGTGTGGAGAGAGAGCGTGAAAGAGCGCAGGCACCGAAGCACCGCACTTTCCGCTGCTCGCTTGTGCTAAACCTTTGTCTCTTCCTCTGCGAGATGCTACACCCTCTGGAACGGCCGGTGTGTAGGGAGGGAGGCGGTTGTATGGAATCCCCAAGGTGGTCATTTGGGATGGCGATGGGCTGGCATGGGAGAACTTTCCTGATTTTAAAAAAGTGAATAAAATACGGGATGTTTAATGCATGCAGAATTAACATGCCTTGTTTCTGGGCTCGGGATAAAAAATGTAGGTGAAGTCTGCGCTTTTGCAGACGTACGTAAGGTCTGAAAGCTTGAGAAACACCCCCTCACCCACCAGGTCTGCTATTTAATTACTACGATATTGCCCAAACCCTAATAACATGTAAGGCAACCAGCACTAAAGGTCAGGGGTGGAGGTTCCAGTTCCAGGACTTGCTGTCAAGATGGATGAATTACTTGGCCTGGAGTGGACTTGTTTTTTTTTTTTTTTTTTTGCAATGACTTCTTAGACATGACTGGCCATTCAGACCCCACCTGCCCCTCCCTTCTTTCTGGAAGGGAAAAAAAGCTTGTTTTTAATAGGGACTTGGGACTTGAGACTTGGTACCAAAGACAAACTTGGAACTCAGACCTGAAGATTTGCCAGTACCCCTTGCTAAAAGGGATCACGATGAGCCAGTCCTGTGTAGAAGGCTATGTTTTTCTAGGAAGGGCTCACAGGTGTGGCCAGGAAATGGACTCAACCCGAATTAGGACCATTGCTGGTTGACCCCGGAGCCGTATCCTTCTCGTCTCTCCTCAGGTACAGGAGCGAGCGGAGAGAGAGCTCATCCGGGCCCAGATCCGGGAGCTGCGCAGCCAACAACACAGTGACACGAAGCCGCCAGATGTTCCGGGTGAGTCCAGGCAAACGCCGGAGGATGACGGGAGAAATAAAAAAACTGGGTGTGTGATTGATGTAAAATTTCTGGAAAGGGTGGAAGGGTGTATGTCATTTCCTTTGTCTTTTTAATCGCAAAAAGGGAAAACGGATGTTAAAGGGGGGGGGAGGAACTGAAACACCACAATGCTTACTCTGATATTGGCCCTAAACTTATGTTAGCAGTTGAAAATGCTTAAAGAGGAGGTGGTCCTGTTTGGCGAAATTATCGAATTTTGGAACAAAGCGGTCTTTGTTTTAGGCGAGGAAGCTTGTAAAGCTCAGTGGCTTAGGCCTCTTGTCCGCAGAGCTAGAGGTTGGAGGTTCGATTCCCTGCCGGGCCTCCTTGATGGGTTGTGTAGGTCCTTGGCGTGCTCAGGATTTGTCCTTCTCTAGTCCCACAGGCTGACCCGCCAATACTGACACCGTTGCGGTGGCTGGTGATTTGAACACACCAAATCTTGTCTTAGAAAAAATGGCACACATTCCAACAGAGGAGATACTTAACTATAGTGTTTTTCTAGGTGCTCTCGATTTTCCTGGTTTTCTGTCAGAACTTGGAGGAACTTGTTCACACAGGCTCCGTGGTGTGGGTGCTAAATCAGCTCGTTTTTGCTTGCCCTCAGTAACGAAAAGAGAGAGATTTTTCAGGAAATCTTCAGGAGAGATTTTTCAACTTTCTAGGATGGGCGAAATAAGGTCAAAGGCGGGGGAACCACAAAATAATATTGATAATAAGAGTATCTAGGGATCATAGCTTTCTGAGGAAGCCCAGAGTGGTGTTTTGGGGTCCTGGGTGGTCCGGATCCAGTCCCAGGGTAAGATTTCTCATCTCTGATGAGACTGAGTCTCGTAGCTCTCGCGTGACGCTTCTAACTCTGTTTCCCCGCTCTCGTCTTTTCCGCGCAGATTCCTCTTTGGGGACTTTTCTCCTTCTGGATCCGGCTCCTAACCGGCCTCTCTCCGAGTCCTCCTCAGCCCCAGAGAGCCGTCCGGATCCTGATTCGAGCACCGAAGGCCCCGAGGCCAGCTCCCGCGACAGCGATTCTGGGCCCGAATCCCAGCCCCCTTTGAAGGAGGAGAGCGTCAGCGGCCAGTCGGCGCCGGAGGACGGGGAGGCGTTGAGATCCCTTGAAGGGGGATCCGCTGGCGAGACCATGCAGGAGAAGCTGGAGTTTTCCAATGAGGGGGAAGGGGTCTCCTCGGAAAGGGAGGCCCCTTCGAGGCTCTCAGTCCAGGAGAGCAGTGAGAAAGAGGTAAGCGTTCTCCCAACAGACACACCGGGAGAAGACGGAGCCGCCCCTTCTTGCGCTTGCGAGCCTCCGGAGGGCGAAGTTCAACTCCCCATCATCCCCAGTCCCACTCTGGATAGGATGGGAGTTGTAGTCAAGCGCATCTAGAAGTCACAGAGCAGGGCGATGGCGGAGCGCCAGTTCTGCTATATCTATAAAGGGGAACCCTGTCTTCTTTTAAGGTTGTCGTCTTGCTTCTTCCAGAAGTGGCAGCTGGAGGTGGGGAGGGAAATCTAGATTTTGCACCGTGGTGCAAAGGTCAAAAGCCCATGGAAAAGCAAGGTCCTTGCCGCCTTCAACCCTAACCTTGTTTCATGCGGAAGACGTGGTTTACCTTGATTAGTTTCACCGCAATTCAAACCCACCACTAACGATGTTCCTTAAGCACAGGGCTAATTTTTCCCCCACTCTGGATCACACTAAACTGCACCGTAGAGCCGTTTTTGCAGATTCCCCCCCCCCATGAATTTGCACGAACCTCGTCCACGTCCTGTTTGTCTTGCAGCTGTGCTGTTCTGAGACTCACTTTTTAAAAATAGCTGTTAAACAGTTTAAGCCAAAAGGATTCACTTCTTTCCCTTTTCTCCCCCCCCCCCCCGTTCCTCTAGGACGTCCCTCACGTCCCGGCCAAGGAAGCAGGGGCGACGACCAGCGAAGGAGGAGACGGTAAGGGGGCAGATCTCAAAGGAGCAAGGGTGTTGCAGTTGCCGGCTGTGTTGGTGTGGGAGGGTTTTTGTGCTCTTTGCCCATCTGGCCAGTGGCAAAACTTCCTCTCCGGGCTGCATGGATTGCCACAGCCCTCGTCTTTCGGTTGGATGGGAGCAATTGGAGATGAGTGCTTAAAGATTGAATCCGTCTCCCGAGGGAACTCCATGTTTGTGTGTCTCTGTGTGTGTGTGTTGTGTTGAGCGCTTCTCTCCCCCTGCTTGCGTTTCTGATCTCGTTCGCCCTCCTTTCTCCCTTCTACAAGCAGGTGGAGCAGCTTTAGACCCTGTACGGTTTTTCTGAGCAGCCTTTCCTCGCAGGGCCATGAAAGGGAATCTCTCCTCCACAAAGCCGGACCTTTTGCATTCTTCTGCCCAGTAAGGTCGGGAAAGGATCCTTGCTCCATCCTCGGCTGGGCCCCCGCTCTTTATTTTCTCCTGCCGAGAAGGCTCAAGAGGCCCTTTCCCTGTTCCAAGCTGTCTCCCTCTTGGCTTCTTTCTTGCTCCCCAAATGATGATGATGGTGATAAAGGGGAAGACTGCAAAAAAAAATAAATAAATCTTAGAAACAAAATTAAATGGGGGGAATTCGAACTCTCAACCCTCTGGCTCTGCATCCAGAGACATCAACCATTGAGCTATGCAACAGTTGGATTGCATGCTCAGAATTTCCCCACAAAAGAAAACAAAAAGGCATTTGGTGTGCAAAGCGAAGGAAATCAACGGGTTGACTGTGGCTCATCCTCAATCCCCACCACTAGGGGGGGAAAATAAATAAATATTTATTTATTTAATAGGTCTCCTTTTTCACTATCAGACGTCCCCCAATGTTAAAAAGAACGGAATTAAGAATATAACAAGTTAAAAAACATTTTAGAAACAAACACAGGCATACCTCGGTTTACGAATTTAATGTGTTCTCCAGGACGTTACGTAAGGCGAAATATTTGTAAACCAAAACGCGGTTTGCCAGAGGAATGGGGGGGGTGCTGTAAACCTCCAGGCACCAGGCGTCCTGGGGAAACTTGCTTCGTACTGCGGAAAATAAATCGTAAAGCAAGGCTTTAAGCACTCTAGGGCAGGATATAAGCAGCACCATTTGCTTTTTGGAACAGAGAGAGAGGTCTTTGGACCAAAAAACCCCCCAGCTTTACAGGTTTCCCTCATCCGGCATTCAAATTTTACGTCCTCTGTGAGTGTAGATGTGTGTGTGTATGGGGGTCTCCATGTTTAGTGTGGGGAGAAATCAAGCCGACCTACCTGGCAGGATTGTTGTGCATGTTACCGATCACATATGTATCCTGGAGTTTTGAAATGTCCCATTTTTAGACTGTAGCTGCCCGATGGGTCCAGAAGATCGAGCATTTCATAACTGTGCTCTGAATGGCTTCGAAGCCTTTAAATGAGAGTTAGGCCCACTTTGGAGGGTTGTTGTGCACATGTACGGGTTTTTGACCTAGGAGCTGCTGCACCAAACATAAAAAAAAAACCCTATAAATGCCATTGCTATTCTTGCATTCGGTGCTTTGACTTGGGCTTTAAATATTGCTGTTATTTATCAGGTTTAATCTGAGATGTTTTTAATTCTTTGTTAATACTGTCATAATTGATCATTTTAGCATTCTGCTTGGTTTCTTTTAATACCGTAAGCCGCCTGGCATCCTTTTGGAGAAAGGTGGCATATAAATATATTTAATAAACTGAATAAAATGTTTCAATAAATAGGCCAGTAAGTTTAACCGAATGGGATCTTCAGCACTGGAAAGGTGTTCTTTTTTTAAATTAAAAAAAACCCCTTCTTTCTCCTTTTGTGCCCAAAATTTCTATTGTTTTCAGCAGGTGGGCCAGGGCAAAATTGCCTTTATGGGGGGCGAGGGCGGATGCCAGTTGCAAACGACGTAATTCCCACACTGGCTCTAAATGGATTTTGGGCTGGGGGTGCTGAGAGTCGGGGTTGCCCCAACATAAAAGGTTGGGTAGAGACTTTGGTCGTTTGAAGGGAAGTTCAACCAACATGGTGTGGGCAAAGTCTTAGAAAACCCTTCATCTGCAGGTTTGCCTTTTACTCTCCTTCTGCAAGCGGGCAAAGATTCGAGCAGGCTTGCCCTTCGCAACTGGGGTTTTTAAACTGTCCTTTGGTTGTTTTTTAATCCGTTCTAGTGAGGTTTTTATACTACCATTTTTAAATATAATGTTTTATTTAATCCTCCCACCCCATTTTTGTATAATTGCTTTAACTTTTCACTGTTCCCTTTTTTAAATGATGAAAGCTGCCTTTTTAAAAGGAGAGATACAAGGTAAAATATTTTTGACAAATGAACAAAATTTCCCCTTTTCTTTTGCATACTTGACAGCGTGTGTGTCAGCTCCGTTGCCCTCCGTTGCCCCCGAGCGCCCAGCCTCGTCGGACGCCCCCTGTGCGGGCACAGCACCACCCACGCCGCGTCCAAAAGTCAACGCAGGTAACTCTCCGCCCCAGCTCGCGACTCTCTTTGGGGTGGCGTGGACGTGCTTTTCTCTCTGGCTCAGCGGGGGCTTCGTTCTCTCCCACCAGAGGCGGCTCTCTCTAGCTTTTTCTCCGACCCCTTCTCTCCTTTCTGCCTCGTTGATCCACTGGATCCCAAAGAGAGAGAGAGAGAGAGATCATCCAGCTTGCCGCAGCAGCTGAATTGGGGGAGTGGAGGTGGCTTGGGCGAAAGCGATGGGTGAAATGAGCCCTGATATTGTCGCCTTGCTTAACCGACCACCTTCCAGATCGGTTGAGTCACAAACCTGTGTTGCTTACATACTGCCTCATCTCACTTAAAGCTCTTTCTGGGCGGTTTACCCCTTAATTATGCAGGTTACACATTGCCCCCTCCCTCCCCTGGTGAGCTGGGGACTCAGTTTACCAACTTTGGAAGGATGGAAAGCTGAGTCAACCTTGAGCCGGCTTCCTGAACCCATTGGGATCAATAACTCATGAGCAGAGTTTTGACTGCAGTACTGCCATTTAACCACGGTGCGACAGTGCTCACAACTCCCGTCATCCCCAGGTGGTGATGACGTGCCTGAGTTCTCTTCGTTCAGCTCCTTCTGTGGTTCTCTCTAGAGCCGTCTCTTCCAACCGGGGGCTCTCCTGGGATGGGGCCCTGTATTGGATGATGGGAATCGGAGTCCACCCGGAGGGCACCAAGTTTGGGGGGGAGAGGCTGGAACATTCAAGGTGTTCGTGGCAGCCGACTCTCCCTGCCCAGCCCATGGAGAGCACCCTCTCCCCACGGGTGAGATCATGCTCTCTCTGGACTCCGGTTGCCGTTTCTGCAGAGAGATTTGAGGCTTCCTGTTCCCAAACCCTTTTAACAGAGGTTGGAGAGGAGAGATAATCTGTGATTTATCAGAGCCGGCCCCTTTCTTTCCCTGTTTGGGTTCTTCTTTGTGCCCCAAAGAAGGCAAGCTAGACCACGCCAGGATGAAAAACTAAAAGACGTTTTGCAGCACGCTTAAGACTCACCGATATATTTCATATCCGCCAAAATCCAAAGAAACAAAACAAAACAGTACCAAAAAGAGAGAGAAAAAACAGGCAGCGCTTTAAAGACTAACCATTATATTTTAATTTTATCACTTCTGCATTCTGTTACAGTGGTGCCTCGCTGGACAGTTACCCCGCATGACAGCTTTTTTGCTAGACATTGACTTTTTGCAGTTGCTATAATGATTCGCAAAACAGTGATTCCTATGGGGGAATTTCTCTGGACAATGTTTGGTCCCTGCTTCGCAAACTGATTTTTGCTAGATGACGATTTGCTTTTCGCTAGACAATGGTTTTGCTAGACAGCTATTTCAGTGCAATGGATTATCATCGTCTAGCGAGGCACCACTGTATTTCATCTCCGTTTCATTCTGTCTCTTAGTCTCTGACAAAGCGGACAAAAGCTTGCACTAAAATATATGGGTTAGACTTATTTTGTAAGACTGACCCTTACAAAATAAGACTGACCCTTACAAAATAAAGGTTAGTCTTACAATTTTGTCTTGTTTCTTTGGATTTTTACCTGACGGGCTTGCCCAGACGACTTCTTCTAAAACTGCGCTGTATTTCAGAAGCGGGTTGCAGAAATAAGTCCATTGGCCATAAAGGTTGCCAAATACTTCGGTGCTTCCCTTTTTCTCTTGGTGCTCTTTCACGGCTGCAGATTTTCAGCAGAGCAACCCCTGCTAAAAGTTGACAGAGCTGTTCGTTGGGAGGGAGACGGTATTGGAGAGCAATCGTGAGAGGGTGAAAGAGGACTTTTCCAAAAATGTCCTTTCCCCAGGGTCCATGTTTTTTCTCTCAGAAAGGTCTGGCAGGATTCCCGGCTGTGTGTTATAAACTGTTCTCCGTTCCCAAGCCAACCGCCCACCGTCTCCCTCACTCCTTCTCCCGCTCTTTGCATGCAGATGCCCGACGTGACCAGCCCTTCCAGAGAACCGGCTCCTCCATCTGGGAGCGTGCGCGCAAGTTCAGCGCGGAGCCCCCCAGCCCTGCGGGCACCGCCGTGCCTGCTCCCCAAAAGGCAGAGAGCGCCAACAGAGGGGCCCGGATCCTGCAGCAGCAACAGCACCTCCGGCGACCGGCGGACTCACCTGTTCAGGCCCCCGGGGGCGGTGCTGGGCGGGCCTTCCAGGATGGCACCAAGCAGCGGGCAGGGAGTGCGTTCGGAGCTGTCGGGGAACCCTCCGGGCGGCTCACGGGCTCTCCGGCAAAGGCGGGGACGACGGCTCCAGCCAGCCCTAAAGAGGTGGGCGGTCTCCGGGGGCGGGGCCAGGACAGCCAATGGCAGGGTGGCAAGCTGACCCCGGCTCGCCAGCTGGTTGAAAACACCAAGGAGAGCTCCTCCGTCCGCTCAGAAGAGCCCGATGCCCAGCGGAGCACCTCCTCTCGCACCCCTCTGCCATCCCGGGCACGCAGCCCCAACGCCGACCCCAACGACGCCATGAAGACCCTGCTCACCATCGAAATCAAGGACGGGCGAAACCAGCCCGTCCGGAGCCACATCGTGGGCATGCCCGGGAATCAGCGGGCAGGTGAGTGGCATGGCCCGTAGCTGAGCAAATTAGCAGCATCTCTTTTGGAGTTTTTGCGATGATTTGGCCACGGGAGGGAGGGGCGCAGAGCGTAGCTGGTTTCCTCCTTTCTTTTGTTAGCCCGCAAAATCCTAGAACCCCTTCTTAAGGAAGCAGGAAATGCCTCTCTCTCTGTGTGTCTTTATCTCTCAACTTTTGGCCCTTTGTGGGTTTGTGCATTTTGCACTTAGGGCGAAATCTGCAGTGAATTTCTTAAGGCGAATTTCTGGTGGGTTTTATGGCGAATTTTGTTGTCGAAGGAAACGGCTGCTCGAATTGTGCTGAGAAGGAAGGTTTTGTGTAAGAGGAAGGATCAAATTCTAATGGGGTTGGCTGTGTTTTGCAATCCTCAATCCCTTCTTTTTTTTTTAATGGAGGAAAGTTTTGAACCGGGGTGGTGGTGGCATCATCTCCTTCGCTGAGCTGTTACCTGTTGAATTTCTACCCCCGTCCGTGAATGAAACACGAAACCTTTGCTGCCTGCAAAGGAAGGAAGGGAGTCTGGCAGGACGAAACCTCTAAAGATGCAAGAGAGTTAAGCATCATGTTGTGAAATATATTTTATTGCTGTTAATCTGCCTTGTATTGAGGCAGCCTATGATTTTAAAGGAATAAAGTTGGCTGTTCCCTCAAGAGGGAGTTGGAAAGCCTTCAAAAATGGCAGGATTTGGGTCTCTTGGCTACAGTTGGGCGGATTTTGTGTTTTTAGACAAGAATGCTGGGAGTTGTAATCCGAAACGTCAAATCTGCCCACCTTTATTCCTAGCGTTTTGGAGAAGGTTCACCCATCTCTTTCTCATGAGGAGGGACAAGCGCTACCTTTATGAGGCAGCTGGCTGGTGAAGTTTTGCGTTATAGTCCACCAGTGACCTATCTGTATAATAATAATAATAATAATAATAATAATAATAATAATAATAATAATAATAATAATAATAATAATAATAATAATAATGTGCCATCAGGTCAGTTCAAATGAACCCTTTACAGGGTTTTCCAGGTAGAGATTTGGTTTCCCACTCCCTATTTCTGAGGGAGGGTGCCTTGGGACCGTGCAGCTTGTCCAAGGCTACCTAGGCTGGCTCTTTTAGGAGGCACAGGGAGGATTTGAACTCCCAGCCTCTGCAGCCAGAGACCTAAACTACCGATCTCTCCAGCCAGATTTAGAAGTGTCTTTTCATAATCAGCAGCCCCTTGGAGTTTTGCTCTGTACAGCCAACTTCCGCAAGCATCGGATGCTGTTCCTAAGGACCGACCTCTCATCTCGGCTGCCCTGGTGATGAAAAAAGGGTCGTCTCCCCCCCCCCCCGCGCTTGCGCTGCTTCCCAGAAGGCTCATGAGGGTGGAAAGGTGGTCTTCGGGCGGTCGGCTGTTGTTCCTCCGGGTAGTGGAAGAAATCAAAGCTGCCGTGTGCGCAGTGCGACTGTCCGGAACTCTCAAGGCTGAAACGCTGCCCGAGTGCACCGCTGGAACAGTGGAGCACCTCCCGCGTGTGGTCCCAGCGACTGGAAACTTTCCCATTTCTGGCAGGATCAGCCTCTGTCCACGACTGGATGGGCCCTCATTCGTCTTCTCGAGGACCGAGTGGAAACTTTTCTGGTTTTTTAAGTCAGAGCCATTTTTCCAGCCGGTGCTTCTGGAGCTGCGCCCAAGTTCTCTCCAGGACAGTTGGTTCTCAGCCGCTTCCTCTTTGGGATCTGGGAAAGGGGAAGGCGGGGGTCGCCATCGAAATATGGCATCACCACCCCGGCCAAGGACGCCGATTCCAGGAGCATCGCACAGGGTGGTGGTGGTGGGGGTTTGGGAGTTCGCGTGACTCTGCTCTTCCGGCTGGGACTGCCCTGGTTTTGGGGAAAGACGGTTCACTTCGTGTTGTGGAAACGGCGTGCATGCTGAGAGGAGGAGTCCCAGAAGATGGATTCTAGATTATATGTTAAAATCTGCTTTATAGACCCACCCCCAAATCCAAGGTCTGGGGCAGAAGACTATATAGTGGTACCTTGGCTTAAGAACTTAATCCGTATTGGGACTGCATTCTTAAGTCAAAGACCATTTCCCACAGGAATGCATTGAAAACCGATCAGTGCATTCCGAGGGAAGAAAAAAGGCAAAAGGGCTGGAAATTTGAATTTCCTGCCCTTTTCCCCTGCCTTTTTTCACTCGTAGGTCGAGGCTCTGTTTGCAAGTCGATGACAATTTTTTTGCGAACGGAGCCGTTCGTAAGTTGAAATGTTCGTAGATAGGGACGTTCGTAAGTCGAGGTCCCACTGTATTCATTCCCTGTAGTTTATTTAAGGGATTTAATTTACCTTAAACCATTGATTCTCAGCCCCTACTCCCCCTCTACTGTCAACTTTAAGGATGTGAAAAGGTGAGCGAGGGACAGACGTTGACGTTGACAATGGGACAGGAGGATTTATAGAAGGTGGCCCCAATCCTGTGGGTCCATAAAGGACAGCCGCTTAGTTGGTTTTTGCGTTTTGCCAGCCGTTCTCGCGAGATCTGGGCCGCGTGCCATGGTTTGCGCCAGCCAGCCCTGCCCCAGATGTGCAGGGTAGGCATAGGGCGTGATGATGGTGCTCGACGCTGGCAAGGTCTCTTTTGACGCTGGTGCAGGAGCAACCGGATTCTTGCCCATAAATTCACGCCCGTTGTTAAGGAAACCCTCCCTTCTCTCCCTAGACCCCTCCTAGGCTTTCTCTCTGCCCTGGGGTGGGATCCTGGCCGGTTTGTGCTCAACGATAACGTTGCAAATAAGCCCCCCTTTTGGCCGTTTCCTCCCACCAAGGAAGTAGACAAAGCCAGTAGGCAGCCTGGATGTATCCTGAAAAACATACAGTGGTGCCTCGCTAGATAGTTACCCCACATGACAATTTTTTCGCTAGACATTGGCTTTTTGCAATCGCTATAGCGATTCGCAAAACAGTGATTCCTATGGGGGAATTTCGCTGGACAATGTTTGGTCCCTGCTTCGCAAACCGATTTTCGCTAGACGACGATTTCGCTAAACAGCAATTTCAGTGGAACAGATTATCACCGTCTAGCGAGGCACCACTGTATACCCATTTAATGTTGTGTAGTGACTAGTAAGTTGTGAACCTGCCTGTAGGGCTAGTTATTCTGAAGTTTACCCATCAAGGCTGCCCGCTTGCCCCCCCCAGCCAACCGGCTGCGCTCACGCATCTCTCTGCTTTCTCTGACCCTCCACAGAGCTCACCCTCGGGCTGAGGAGTGCCCCCGTCCAGATCACCACCACCAGCACCGGCAGCCTGAATCAGGTAAGCCGCCTTTCCTCTTCATGGTATCATCCTCCTCTTGTCTGGAGGTGCCTGTTCCCACACAGGAAGGTGTGTGTGTGTGTGTTTTTTACCTTGGCACTTGCTTTCAAAAATCAAGTTTCTAGTCCTTAGGAATCCGAAGGTTCATTAGGGTATGTAGAGGCTGTAGCTGTTCAAGAGTTAGAGAGGCAGATGAGTAAGATTTGTAAGTCATATTGAGATTGATTGATTGATTGATTGATTTAAACTTTTCATCTCCCTCTGTTCACCTTCAAAACCACCCAAGGCAGTTTACATGATTAAAAGAGCATGTTTAAAAGTGAAAGCTGGTAAGAATGCAGATATTTTTTAAAAGAGTCCAACAAAGGCCACAGGGAAAAAAACACGGGTAAACAAAATCAAGACCATTTTTCTTCTTTTCCAGCGGGTGGAAAATGCAGGCTGGGTTCTTGGCTCAGCTACAGTAAAAGCCAGAAGAAGCGATGCAGGATACGGAAAACATAAACAATGTTCCCTAAATCTGCCTCATTTCCCCCTTCATAGTCCTGTAATCGGCTCAATGGGGAGGATCCCCTCCCTTTGTGCAGGGGTTCAGGCCTCAAAGAGGAACTAGACCGACCCTGGCAGAGCAGGACGTATCTGCTGGTTGCATATCTTTGTACACCAACGTCCGATCATGTTCTCTGGGCGGTTGATGTGAAAGAGCCTTTTAGGGCGCAAGCGGTACATTCTCCGCTGAGACTGGGTTGGTGGCACCGGGCAGCCACTTCGGGCAATGCCCGCTGCCACCCATGAAGGAGACCCCTCTCTCTGGGTTCAGCTGGAAGTCGCTGCGCCGTCCCCTTTCCTAAGGATCCAAATCTTCACCTATTTTGTCCTTGCAGGTGGCGAGAATGTTTCAAAAAGGGTCTCCTTGCTAGCCCTCCAGATGATAAGATTTTGGCGCAATTGTGTAAAAACAACTGCAAGTTTTTTGATCTGTTGTGTTTGTGGCAATCCTTCTATTTCAAGCGAAAGCCTTATATTTCAGGAGGGGGGGAAACCTTATATTTTGCACAGAATACAAGGCCAGCAAAATACTTTTTTTTTTTTGGCTAAGTGTGCTCAATCATTGGGGGGGATGCAGGAAAACACTGTCTGTTACACGGTGTGGGGCATTTGAGTTTCCAGAAGATCTTAGCCATTTGATTCCCAAAAAAATACAAGTTTCTGGCCCTCATGGATAGGGAAACAGGCTTCCCCGCATTCGTGAGAGTTGGACTGGACAGCTGCTAGCGGGCGCCGTCTCTCTGCGTGGCCTCCCTGCATGTTTTGCCCTGTCTACCCTCGCTCGTTGGTGCCGAGGAAGCCGGAACGGCTCCTTAAGCCGAGGCTTTATCCAGGCTCCCGGCTGCTGCCTGTCGGTTCTCGTTAAGGTCTTAGCCGCCGGCTCCGGGCAGGCTGCGCGCGGAGAGGTGGATGGCCCAGCGGTCCAGGAGTGGCCTTTTGGGATCGGACCTCCGGCCAGCCTTGCTTCCCCCCCCCCCCCCGTACAGGTGAGGCCGTGGCGAGATTCCAGGCGTGGAGACCGGACTGGGAGGTTTTTAGAGGAGGGGGTGCGCGGCAGGGTTGGAGCGAAGGACTTGAGGGATAAATAAGCGTTTTCGGGTGGATCTGGGCGACAGAAGAGGGAGACGTGCAGCCGGCGCAGGGGAATCTGATCCCGCTTTGAGGCATGCATAATTCAGGGAAGAGAACGGACAGTGAGGAAGACAGAAACGGCCTCTTCTCAGCTGGCGCTTGACCAGCCAACGGTGGCTCAGGTGAGCAGAGTGGGGGCTTCTCTCTCTCTCAATATCTCTCTCTCTCTATTCCATGCCGGAACGCAGGAGATGGGGCACTGATGGGGGAATGCCCCCTTGAAGTTATCCTTGCTCCAGGTCCCCATCGCTCTGTGGTGTCGGAGGGTTAGAAAAGGATCTGTGGGGTGGAAAAGGTGGGACAGTTGGGGGAATGGAGATGGTCTCTCCATCCTGGTAAGACTTTGGCCTGGCTGACGGGAAGGGTGCCATTTCAGACCGGGCGGGGGCAAAGAGGGGAGAGATAGAATTCCTGAATGCAAAGAGGGGATTGGTACGGATTTTTGTGCACAGAGGCCAGGAGGAACGGCCCATTTCCAGTTGCCGGCCTCCTCCTTTTCCACGTCAGAGCCTTCCGCCGTGCGGCTATTCACCTGCGGCGTTAAGCAGTATGCGGGGCCCCACAACGTCTGTTTTTACTTTGAGGAGAACTTTGTACCTGTTGGGAAGGTTCAGGTGGTGTTCCCTTTTGGCTCTGCAATGGTTTTGAGAGGTTGACACCCCCCACCCCTTGATGCTAAAGATGTAGGAGCCTCATCTTTTTTTCCAAATCGTACTTTTATGGTTCTTTCTGTCCTTGTTTTGTATCTGTTTGTGGGCATTCATGTTCACCCCTTGTGGAAATTTGCACACACAAAAAATTTGTGCATTTTCCAGAGATGTGCATTTATTTAATTTTTGTTTTCATTTTGCTTCATCTGCCTGTTTCAGCGCTTTTGGGGTTAAAGTCTGCGCATAGTTCTGCCTGAGATTTCACAGAGTTGTGAAAGCTTGAGGTTAGGTGGACCTTAGGGGATGTGAAAAACCCCACCTCCTGAGGGATCCATCAAAATTCATCCCCAGCTCTAGATCACACCAGTGAAACGTGTGTGTGTGTGTGTGCCCTGCAGCTTTCTAAGTAGCTTTTCTCAGCCTGCTGCTTAGGTCTGCAGAGTGCAGAATGTGGGAACACTATATCTGGGTGTGTATTATGGTGCGATGATCTGAAAGCAAGTTTCTAGTCCTCAGGGCCATAGCTGGAAGCTTGCACACACTTGGGGGAGGGGATCCCTGAGAAATCTCAGAAGCATGACAGATAATTTCTCATGTTGCATAATTGCTCCCAGGCATGTCTAGTTTTCTGCTCTGGCTATAACGTGGTCCTGGTGCCACCCTCCGTCCTGGGCAATAATCCGCCAGAAAAATGGGCGGCTGCTCAGAGCGCTGAGGGCGAAGGTCTGCAGAATGCAGGGCTCTGCACCGAGTCTTGCCGTGAAACTTTATGGTCCTAAGAAGATCTGCCCAGAATCCTGTGGGTTGGTTGCCCCGGCACGTGCGCAGGTGATGTCCACTCCAGGGACACATTCCTGCTAGTGGATGCATTTCTGCACTTATGGGTTATTTTGCACCATTTTTGTGTCCAGATACAAACAGCAACATGTCGACAAAGGGCAGTTAGCAGCTATAGCTTATGGCACTGCCTTTCCACTGGCATAAACAACCAACAGAGGGCCTTCTCCATGGCTGCTCTCAGACTGTGGAACTCCATCCCACTGGAGGCCAGGCTGGCCCCATCTTGGCTCTCCTTCCACAAACAGGCCAAGATTTTTCAGGCAGGCTTTCCCTCCGGGACTGGCCACCGGAGTGGGATTTTTAAATGGATGGTTATGCCTTGCTCCTTCAAATGCGTTTTTTGTATTGTTTTGGTTTACCATTTCTCAGAGCTTGGTGGCCTGTTGAATATGTGTAGGCTTCCTGTTTTTAGCTTGAAAGATGTCTTTGGATGATGTGCGCCGTCTTGGGTCCTTTTCAAAGAGAAAGGTTCGGAAATGAAATAAATAAACAAACAAATAAAAATGAAATTAAATTAAAAACAAATAAATTAAGTTACATTAATTAAACAAACAAATAAATTGAGTCTAACCATTGGGATGGTGGTGGTATATATTTTTCTGGTTTCCCAACACATCCATTCATGTCTTCTCTCCCTTCCTCCCAAATTCTTTAGTTCCTGCTCCAAATGTCATTTATTCTAAACCTTCCCCCCCCCCCCGCAAAAAAAAAATCTGTATTTCCAGCATGCACGCAAACCACATGTGTTGCCAGGAGCAGGCACTGTCCAGGGTGGGGGTTTTGTGGGGCAAAGAGGGTCCATCCTTTTTGAGTAACACTGGCTCAGCCTCTGACCTGGTGGGGCTTTAGGGGGGTCTTGGCAATCTCTCTCCCCCCCCTCGGACGTTTTAGCCTCCAGCTCTCATGTGTTGCTGAAGTCGAAGATAAAGATCATCCACCTTGTATTTCCAGTCAACGTCCATGGATGTGAAAGCAGGATAGTAAAGACAGCTCATGGAGGAAAAAAAGGATTTGTTTGAAATGTGGGGCTGGAGGAGAGCTTTGCAGATAACCCCAGACGGCCAGAGAGACGAACAAGGGGGTCCTGGATCAAATCAAGCCTGAACTCTCTCCGGAAGCCAAAATGATGAAACTGAGACTGTCCTACTTTGGGCACATTCTAAGAAGGCAGGGTTCTCTGGAAAAGGCGATCATGCTGGAAAAGGTGGAAGGCAGCAGGAGAAGAGGAAGGGCAATTACAAGATGGACTGACTCCATAAAGGAAACCACAGACTTGATTTTGCAAGAGATGAGCAAAGCTGTTGAGGACCAGACCCTTTGGCGATGGCTGGTTCAGAAGCCTACCGTCCGTTGGAGGTGACTTGACAGCACGTAATAACTAACTCATATTCCCTCCCCATCCGTTGGGTTGGCTGGGTTTCATGGGAGTTGAACCCCAGGCCCAAAGGTTGCCCATAAGGGTACTTAACGGCCACAGTCAGAACAGGCCTCCCATGACACGCACCCCATTAGCCACGGGCAATCACTGGCCAGATGGCTAGTCCCCCTTCCTTCTTGCCTTTGCGTACAGCGTCGTTGGGTTGAAAGGATTCTACAAGGAGGTCCCCGAGTGTCCCCATGGCAAAGGCACGCCCTCCAGGTGTTTGACTACATCTCCCATTATCCCTTCACTTTAAGGCAAGGTGGCAGTGGTGGATGGGAGCTGCAGATCAAGCGTGCCTCAAGGGCGCCCTGTACAAAGCTTGAGGGTTTGTGTGTGTGTGTGTGTGTTAGCCCTTTTGGATTGTGTCTTTGGCTGCTTGACACTGCCCCAAAGGAGCCCCTTCTAAATAAAGCCCCCGCCCCTCGGTAGCCGCCAGAGGGCACCCCTTCCTCGGCTGTGCCTCCCCCGGCTTTTCCCAGGGCAGGATCTGTCCCCCTCCTCCTGCGGCCAGCCAGAACACCTGGCTCAGCTCCATCACGCCTGTCTGTGCCCATCACAGGGGAAAACCACCCGGCCCCTCCTGCCTTCCTCCCCTTCCTGCATTTTCTCCAGGACAAGAATAGCTGGGTCGGGACACAAAGCCTCTCTCGCCCGCCCACCCCCTGTTTCCCTTTGCATTTTGGAATCCCAGCCATCAAAGGTCTTGCAAGCAGCCAGAAGCACAGAGGACGATCCCCCTTTTCTGCCTGGAGATCGTTCAGCCCTTCAGTTGCCCAGGGGTTTCTCGCCATGCCCGGGGTGCCCATGCCTCACCGCGACCTGGACGCCCGGGAGCCGGCGCTGGAAGAGCCCTTGCACCGGGCCCTGCAGGAGATCCGCCGGGAGCTGCAGATCTGGCGCCAGGCCGTGGAGCAGCGGGTGGAGGAGGCCCTCGGGGTGGTGCGCCCGTTGGCCGCGGCCCTCCAGGAGCTGCGGGACGAGGGCACCGCCTTGCGGGCCAAGCAAGAGGCGCTCAGCCGGAGCGTGAAGTGGCTCAGCCTCTCTCTGGGCCGGGAGAAGGACCTCAGCACCCTCTTGCTGGAGTCGGAGGATCCGTGCGCCCACTTTTCGGGAACTGCAGAGCCCAGCGCGCCGGTGGCCCACCCGCCCGCCTTCTCCATCACCCGCCGGCACTCCGAGGTCCACCTGTCGCGCCGCGGCAGCGCTGGGGGCTCCCCCAGTTCCAAGGAACACCGGCCGTGGGTAGGGAAGGACTGACCCCTGAGCAGGTGGGCGCCCGTTCCTCATGCCCGCGCTGGGCATCTTGCTTGGGAGGAGAGAAGGATGGCTCTTTTCTATCCGGAGGGCTGCTTTGGGCGAAGTATCCGTCCGGGTTTCTCCCCGTGTCGTGCCAAGGGGGCTCCGAGGGGGGGGAACCTCCCTCTCTTCGTCCCACCCAAGCCAGAACTCAACGTTGCAGAAGGAATCCCGCACGCCAGAACTTTGCAGCCCACGGAGAATAGCGGAAGGCTGTGACGGCGGGCACATTGGCGTTCCTGCTGCTTTGGGGAGCATCTCCATGACGGGAGAAAAGATTTCGACCTGGAGTCGTGGGATTTTCGACAGAGGAAGGGGGGGAGGAAAAGAAGCAGCCCAAGAAAGAGCCGAGCGAATGAAATGTTTGTAGAGTTATAAAGGCCTTTAGAAATGGAGTAAATTACGACCCTTTTGCTGTTTGGCCTCATTTGTTGTTTCTAACGGGGAGACGGAGCGTACCCGGGAAATTCTTGCGACCCCAAGGTTGGGAGTTTGATTCCTCACAGTGCCACTTTGACAGGGAGACCGACGTGATGATCCAGAGAGTCCCTTTCCAGCGATGCAGTGCTAAGATTATTATTACCGGCACCAAAGGTTATTGGAGGAATGCAGAGCAATTTTTAAAAGGTCCCCTCTGAATTTCTTCAGAGTACCATGCTGAGGGATTTGCAGACCCCTTCCCAACCCACTCAGGATGAAGGGCGAATGTCAGCCCACACCCACCCAGGAACATGCTTAGTTTCCTTTTAAATGGATACGCCTTCTTTTCCCCTGTCAATATTCCACAAAACCGGGTGGGCGAACCCAGCAGAGCCCTGGCGTCTCGGTGGCCACTCACAGGAAACCCCCCCCCGTCAACCCCACCCCTGCCGGCGGGTTATCTCCAGCAGTGAGGGCCTTATATTTTCCGCAAGAACATAACTGTATTCCAAAGAACAAACGGTTATGTGCTTGGTTCTCCCGCTCTGTACTTTTATTACACCACAACCCTGCAGGGTAGCACTTTTGCCCACCAAATTCAACGGCCCTGTGGGGGATTTGAACTCGGGCCTCCCTGCTCAGAACAATTGAAAGGGGGGGGAGGGTGTTATATACCGTAATAATAGTTCAGGATCTCCTCTCGGTGTTGATGCCGACCCTCTGTCTTTCACGGGGTGGAAACAGAGTCGGCGCTGCGAGCCTCTGGTGCGAACCCTCTGCTCAGAGATTACCGTCGTTTGCTCGGGTGACGGAGGTGGTGCGGTTTGGGGCCTGGCCAGGTTACCTGTGCCAACCAGACCCCCCTCTTCCCCCCGCTTTCGGCCGTCTTCATGCCACCGGGGCGGGCAGGAGGGTGCAAAAACAGCCTCCGTGGCAGCCGTCCCGGGGTCGTCTTTCACCAGGCACCCAGCCAAGCCTTTTTCGCCATGCAGGATCCGCTCCCTGTCGCCCCCCCCCCCCCGCTGCTGGCCCGAATTTTATTTAGAAAGTCTTCATTCTTTCTCCGACGGCTCAGGGAAACATCCGAGCATTTCTGGGCATCGGCAGCAACCGCTTTGAGATCCGTGTTGTTTGAGGTTGCGGTGGTTCTGGGGATTTTCAAGAACGCTTTTTAAGAACATCCATCCTATAAACAAGGAGCTGCAGAACTGACAGGACAAGGACAGTGAGGGGTCCCAGGATGCTGAGAAGGGAGGGTTTGTGGACTGGGAGGCGGGGGAGGGACCTCATCTCGACATTTTATTTACCTTTTCACGTGAACTTGTGTGCCTTGTGAGCTTCGTTTGAAAACACTGAGGTCTAGAACCTTGCTTAGTAAAAAAAGAAAGCTGAAATCAAGATCCTTTGAGCCACTTGTAAAAATATAGAGATCCATTCTGCACAAAGGGAACCCAAGACAGTGCACCCTCCTGCCCTGGGTCACAAGCCACCCACGGTGCCCGGCAAAACCCACCCACCCACCCTTCACTCCTCCGTCTCTCTTAGCCAGGGCGTGCTGGCCTGCTGTCGTGCCGGAGAGCGCTCTAGCAGAAAAGCGCTAAGTCCTCCACCAAGTGTCACATCCCAAACCTCTGCAGGATGGGGGGGGGCAAACTGCTTGGGCTGTGTCGTGCAGACACACTCGGAGTTGAGCTGAGATATACTTCAATACCACCCGTGGGTGTCCAGAGAAACATCAACAACGTCCTGTGTGACCAACGTTGCCCGTTCTCATAGGCTGCGGGTGTCCACGGAGTAGAACGGGCTTCCTTTCTGAATTCCTGATGCATTTCTTTCCAGGTACAGATTTAGTGTAATGCCAACGCGCAGCAAATGCATTCATGCAGACGGATGATGGCACAGCTTTGTCTGTCACTGGGAGGCTGACTCTAGTGCTGGGATACTGAGAAGTTACTTATGCTTTTCCCCTGGTGCCCAGCATCCTAGGCTTGCCACATCTGAGCACCGATGCCCTTGTGGGGGGCTCTGGAGCCTGGCTGGCATCCTAGGGCACATTGCGCATGGGTTGTGTTGACAAGCAGATGGCATTCCGCCCTCGTCCCTGATCACCAAGCGGCTTTCTCATAAGCCCTATTAATCTCCCCGTTGAAGTCCCCTGACACAGTGTGTTTATTTGTGGTGCGGTTTCCCTTGAACAAGGATCCTGTCGTCAGGGTAAACACTCATACGGCGCCACCGAAAGCAACTGGTGAGCCCACCTCAGAGTGGTTGTGGATGATGGGCACCTTGACACCATCCCTGATCTCCCTTCTTAGGGTTCCCGATTCACGGCACTTCAAACAGAGGGACTGTTCTCTGTAAAACGTGGCCTCCAGTTATAAACTTACTCAGTGCAGAATCTGCTTTCTAAGAATTAAATCAAGTTTCTAGTCCTTAGGCTTGCCAAAGGTCTGCTGGAGACCTGCAGGGAGTGCCTGGCGAAACCTCCAGAGGTGGAGCTGTTGAATTAAAATAAGAGAAGAGGAGGTTTTGAGAGTTGAACAGCGTTCCTTCCGTGACTAGCAAAACTGGCATTTATGGGGATACGAGGGAGGGTATTCTCAGTGGCAGCCCCCAGATTATGCGATGTTCTCCCTCCTGTCCTTCCATCAACAGCCAAAGACTCGTCTTTTCAGGCAGGCTTTTAACATTCATGGCAGAATCCCTGAATGCCATTTTTAAAGTTAAGATAGTTTTTAATGTTTTGCCTCTCTTAAATTGTTGAGTCATATTTTAATCAGTTTCATAGTTTTAAAAACAAAGTAGAACACTGATTGAAATACCATATTTTTCTGTGTATAAGACCCCCACTTTTCTAACCAAAAATTTCTTTCTTTGCAAAAAGCTGCTTTCTGCCTTGCAAAAACTGGACGGGGAAAGCAGGGATCAAAGCGCTTTGATCTCCCCTTCTTACTTCTGTGTATAAAACGACCCTCAATGTTTCCTCTTAATTATTTTAGGAAAAAGTGTCATTTTATACATGGAAAAATACAGTATGATTGAATAATTAAAGAGATGTATATTTTACTGTGTGTTTAATTTGAATCTTTTTAAAACTGTGAGCTGCCTTGGATCCCCTTGCCTGGAGAAAGGTGGCCAATAAATAAGACAAATATACAAACAAACAATCTTTGTCATGGTGGTAGAATTAGGAATGGAGACAAAGTTCTCTGTTTTTATTGACGGTGACCTGCAATAGCTTTTTCGTTGAAGGTGACATGCAGTAAAATCTGATACTCCACCAGGAAAGCAAAATTACCCTTAAATATCTTGGGAGCTGAAATACCAAAAAGATCATCTCTCTTCCCCTCCTGAAGCTGCCTGTCTCTTAAGTTGGACTGTGAAGACTCTGTGGCATTACCCTGTTGGTATCTGAGTCATGTCTGGAGTGAATGCAGGAGATAAAAAAGGTGATCAGAGGTCTGAAGAGGGAGTGTTTGCAGCCCAGTAAATCTATCCTCAAACTGCATACATTCTGAGGGAGCTGCAAGGGATTATGGGCCTTGTAGGATTTCCCCCCCATGCAGAGACTACCAGACCCGTAATCCCTTGCAAGTCCCTAAGAGCTAAGTAAGCCCTACTGTAATTTTCCATGTTTTCTCTACAGGAAAAAAAAAGGCATTTCAAGTCTGAAGTTGTTAGTTTGAGAACTTGAAAACCTTTGTCAGAACTTTGATTAATGCCTCAAGAAGTCTAGCTGGGGAGGCGTGGGGATGCCTAAAGAATTCCGGGTGCTGTAGTCCACGAATTCCATATCTACTTGGCTCGCTAGATTTTCTTTCTTTCTTTCTTTCTTTCTTTCTTTCTTTCTTTCTTTCTTTCTTTCTTTCTTTCTTTCTTTCTTTCTTTCTTTCTTTCTTTCTTTCTTTCTTTCTTTCTTTCTTTCTACTGGCAATGACTGAGGTTGCCAACCCCCCCAGAGAGGCCCGAAAGGAGAGAACAAGAACCTGGGCCTTCTCTGTAGTTGCCCCTCAATTGTGGAACGAACGAACGAACGAACGAACGAACGAACGAACGAACGAACGAATGACCGTCTGAAATTCGCCTCCCCCGTTCCTTGCTAACTTCCAAGAAATCTTTGAAAACCTCCCCGTTCAGGCAGGCTTTTCAAACTATTCCGTCTTAGTAGCCACTGAGGGTACATATTTAACACCTATCGCTGCTGGTGGTTTTGAATGACTGTTAGTTTGAATTTTATTTACTGATGGAATTGAATTTATTGTAGTTGTGTTTCTGATTTCATTTTTTTTTTAAAAAAATGTTTATTCTATTATGTTTATTTATGATTTATGACTATGATTGCTGGTTTATGTTTCTTGTTCTTTTCCTAGCCAGCAGGACCTCTGGTCAGAGGAGTGCTTTAAAAAAGAAGTTATAATAAATAATTAAATAATAAATATAAATAAAAGAGGCAATAAAATAAGGGAAAAAAACAGAAGGAAAAGTTGGGGAATCAGCCGTGGACGTTCCTCTCCCTCCTCCTGTGGCGTTGGAGAGATCCAGGGCTTTTTAGGCAAGCTTCCTGCTGCACGATTGTCTTTTCCCTCACATTTTCCGCCTCTGTTTCAGATGGAGGCTGAGCTGCCGGAACAGCCCAAGGCAGCCGAGGTGATGTCAAATTACACGGAGAAGGAGAAGGCCCAGGAGGTTCACCGGCGAAGCCGGCTGAGCGCTGAGGAGTTGAGCAAAATTGAGGAAGAGGAGGTGCTGGATAAAATGGTAGGTGGCAGCTGATCGAGGAGTAAACTGTGTCGACGTGTGGCTTCTTTGGGTGTAAACAAAGCCCAAAAGGTGGCCAAATAAGGTCATCACTGGAGTATATATGTACAACTGCTTTTTACAGGCTGAATAGGAGCCAACCGCGTGATGTGGCTGCAAAAAAGGCCAATGCTATTTTGGGTGGCATTAACAAAAGGAGAGTCTCCAGATCCTGCGAGGGGCTCGTTCCCCCTCTATTCAGCCGTGGTGATCCATGAGTTCTGATTTTTGAGCTCTGTGTTCAGTTCTGGACACTGCGCTTCAAGAAGAACACCGACAAACTGAACCCAAGTTCAGAGGAGGGCAACAAGGAGGATCAGGGGGCTGGAAAGCAAGTCCTAGGAGGAAAGGGTAAAAGAATTGGGTATGGTTAGTCTTGAGAAAAGAAGATGGAGGGGAGATAGGAGAGCACTTTTTAAAAACTTGAAAGGTTGTCCTATAGAGGAGAGGCAGGACCTGTTCTCCATCCTCCGAGAGTGCAGGACACAAAAGAATGGTTGAATATCAGAAAAACTTCGTAACTGTTAGAGCAGTACGACAATGGAACCCATGAGGTGGTGAGCGCTACAGCGCTGTGGAGGCCTTCAAGAGAAGTTTAGACCACCACCTGGCAGATGTCCTTTGACTTGTGTTCCTGCCTTGAGCCGGCGGTTGGGCTCCATGGCCTTCGAGGCCCCCTTCCCACTCCATTATTTCTGTGATTCTATGCTGGCCCATACAAGGTTCTGGATCTCATTTCTTTTTTTAATGGTCCTTTTAAGGATTTGGACCGTGTAAATGGGGATTGTGGGTGGGGTTCTAATGGGTGCTGAAGGATTTTGCAGGATGTTTGCATTGTGGAAATACAGAATTGTAGAGTGGGAAGGGAAACTAGAGGTCATCTAGCCCACCCCTTGCGGGGGCAGGAAATCCACAGTTTAGGGGAGGAAAAACAAAAGGTGTGAATGAGTGAGTGGGTGGGGGTGCCTTCTCTTACACCTTACTCCTCTTCCTGTAGCTTGACCAGACCACAGACTTTGAGGAGCGGCGGTTGATCCGGGCGGCCATGCGGGAACTGCGCCAGAGAAAACGAGGTATTCTCCCCACCCTGTCCCCGGCAATGAGTTTCAGAGTTGTACATTTCAGAGTTCTGAGTCTGGAGCTGAGAAAACTTACTAGAAGGGTAGAAGAGGGAAAGGTGGAGAGTTGGTTTTGGAGGAGCAAGGCGTCATTCAGAATCGGGAGGTGGAGGCTCCTCGGAATTAGAATGGAGTAATTAAACCCATTTACAGAGGAAGAAGAGAGCTACCAGGTGTGTTTTAGCAGATATTCTCCAGGACAGCTAAATGGAGCCTCCATGTTCCGCAGCAGTCTATATTGAAATAACAGGCCTTGGGGATAACCCATGGAGAAACCCTTCATCTTCCTACCCTTCTTGTTTTTGAACTTCCCAGCGGCATCTGCTTGGTGCCAGGTGGGTACAGAATGCTGGGAAGTGTGGCCAACGTTTTCTTTTGCCCTTGCTCCTGTGCTCTGAGCAGCATTTGTTTTTCTGATCACTTGGCAGCCCTCAGTCTTACCGTGTCTCTTGCTCAACCTGCGAGGCCTGCAGGTGTTCGCTGGACTGTGCGTAGCTTTCTAAAACCCGGGTGTTTTCCACCCTGTTCCTGCGTGGGAAGGATTGTAGAAGGCAGGAAATTTCCTCGCCAAGAAAGGCGAGGAAATTGATGGAGGGCTTAGGTGTGTTTTGGGAACACAGATCATCCTCCTAGCTGGCCTTTTGGGGTCACCCTCCACCTCTACGCCTTTTGCCAACGTGATCCCCAGATGATCTGGTGCTTCATCCTGGTAAGAAACTTACTCTTTTAAATCCCACCGGCCCGTATCGAGTTTAACTTGCTTTCAGGTTTATCCTTCCATGCATCTTACGAACCAGGCAAACTTTACAAGCAGGAGAGGGCCCCCCCCCCAGGCTTGGAATCATCAGCGCGGTCTACCCTCCCTCCCCGGAAGATACTGAGCCCCCTGGGATTGGCGCTGAAGGCTAGGTGGTCGTCTTGTGTGTAGACGCAAATGGCAAATGTTTGGGAAGAGCAAATTCTAACCAGGAAGGTCGGAAAAGGAGGAAGATGGGTGTGAGCCGGTATGGAGAAGAGGTCTGAGTAGGCTCAGGAGACCTGGGTTCGAATCCCGCCGCCTAGAGTGGTCGTATAGACCAGATGGGCAGGATACAAATCAAATCAAATCAATTAATCAATTAAAAAAACCCTTTCAGGCAGGAAACTTGCCGAGTGACCTTGGGCCAGACCTACACACTCTGAGCCTCTCCTACCCTGCAGGGTTGTTGTGTTGATAACTGGGTGGGAGAGGAAAGCCCTGTGCAGCCAGGGAGTCCCCCGTTCCTTGACTGTACAAACCAAGCTCTGTCTAAACCCCAGGATGAATGTTGGTGTGTTCTTCATATACGACGTATCTTTCCTCTTTTGCTGTCTTCTACTCTTCTCCGCTTGCTCAGTTCTTAGTACCAGGGTGCTGCTCGTACACCCCACGCACGGAGACACAAGCAGACGTGTGCAGACACACACACACACACCAATTTGTGGCGAGTGTGAGTGTCCTTATTGTGCCTCTACCAGGCCCCATGTGACAGAGCCCTACAAAGCCCATGTCTCAGCTCCAACACAGTAGGAATGTTCGTGAACATTCCATAGCACCTCCTCAACCAAGCCAAGCAGATGGAGAGGGCTTCATTTGAATGAACTGACCCTGAAGAATTGAAAAGTTGCCCTTCTCCTCCTCCTCTTTTCCTTCTTCGGGCTTTCTTTGGTTGCCTCTATCTCTCAACTTAATGAACCCCCTGAAAGATTTTCCCCAAAGCCTGCGATGATTTTGTAAACAGTAAATGGAAATGAAGTCGGACCACACAGAGCCATGAGGAGCCCTCCTGTCCAAATCATCAAATGGCTTCAGATGGTTCTCCCGTTTCTCCTGAGTGTAAAGAGAAGCACCGATTAGTGACAAATGAGGTGGAACTCAGTTTTCTCCAGTGGCCTCTTACGTCCTTGCACGCCACGCACGTAATAACCTCTGGACAAACTGCAGGAATCCTCCCTGCCTGTGTACAGTGGTGGCGGTGGAGGTTGTAAGGGTTTTTTGACATGCCCAAGATATTTCATCTCTGCCTTGTTGTGGTAAACTCCTGCGTGACCTCCGGAGTAATCAGGTTATCATCCTCTACTCTTGCTTGCAAAGGCTCACCCAAAGACCTGGGGCCAAGCTCAGCGGCTGTCCTTTAGCCTGGCCCTTCCCCTGCAAGGTTGTTGAGGGGATAAAGCAGAGGCGGAAGGAAGCAAATTCTCAAATGCAGTGACTTTGTTAGGGTGAGCTGTCAAGAAAATACACATGCTTTTGATGTCTCCGGGGCTGTTCTTCAAGCTTGCTGGAAGAAGGAACGGGGAAAAGTGTGTGTGTGTGTGTGTGGGGGGGTTGCAGGTGTTTTATGCCCTATACCTTTGAAACAAAACTCAGTTCCCAGGTGGGAAAACCTGGCTTCTATCTTTTTCCAGAGGAAGAGCCGTTAATATGTACTTCCTTGAAAGCTATAGGGAATGGGACGAGAGGCAAATGCATGCCGTGTCTCGTGGCCGTGGCCGAGACGCCGGTCGTCCACGCTTTTGTCTATGGACTGACCCAATCTGGGGGGGCGTGTGCTTTGCAGACCAGCGGGAGAAAGAGCGCAGCCAGCGGCTGCAAGAGGCCAAGACCAAAGCGGCCAGCCACGCCACCGAGACCACCGCCCGCCAGAAGGCCACGTCGGCCGACGGATCAGCCGTCAGCACGGTCACCAAGACCCAGCGCCTGGTTCAGTCCAGTAAGGAGCTCCTTTTCTGTCGCTCGCTGGAAGGCTTCTCCTCTCTTCTGCTTTTCAACGGAACGGATCGGGCCCTGTCTCTCTTTCCTTCGCTGTGGCCTCACCCCTGGCAAGCACGACTTCCTACAGCTCTCCAGGGAACGCTGCGCCTGTACATCTCTCTCTCTCTGTCTCTCTCTGGGCGCTTTGTTGCATCTGGCCCCCTCTTTTCTTTCGGGTGACGTGCCTGCTCTTGATTCCCGCTGCCGCCTTTTAACCGTCCCTCCTGATCACCTTACATTGGACCGACCCGGCAAGGCGAATCGGGGCGGCTGTAAGCTGGGAAGGCTCACCCTTGGCTTTGTGGCATCATGGAGGGGATCGGACAAGATGGTTTAGGCGATCCCTTCCACCTATTCTGCTTTCCATACTAAAGCACCGCATGTTTGAGAAACAGCTGCAGAAGAGCGGTCCCAGCCCTTGCGTCTGTCTGGCTTGTGGGCTTTCTGGAGGTTTTGGGGAAACAGCCTGCTGGGTGAAGTTGCAGGTGGTCCGAGGTGATTTTTCTTAGGGTCCTTTTCTTCCTCTTGAACCAGATGATGGCAGCAAGACGTCCCGCACGATGATGATGGAGGCCAGCTACGTGAAGAGATCGGAAAGTAAGCCCCTTTCTCTGCCACCCTAGAAGAGCTAGAGGTCTTGAACGGGTGACACACATTCAGGTTCAAGCCCAGTCAGACTCTGGGCCGACTCTTTCTCTGGAAGCAGGGGGACTCTGGAAGCTAAGGAACTGTTTACGAGCAATGCAGTGGCTAGTTACAAGTCATCTCTGATGGGTAACAAGAGCAAAGTTACATTTGGGAAGTAATGGAATAGCAGGAAGCAAAGTTATTGGACTTAAGGAAAGAGTTACGTTTAATAACTTATTTTATTTTTATGGAATTGGCATACTGCCCAGCTTCATGAACCCCTACTCTGGGTGGTTTACACATTAAAAAACATAGCAAAATGATAACAAAAGTATAAATAAGTCCATTTAAATGCTTTTAAAGCATCGGCTAGCTACCAAACAGCAAACAATAGCCACATAAAATAGACAACGAGGAAAAAAAAAACATCTAAGAGAATTTAGCAGTTAAAAGATTTAAGAACCTAATCAGTGTTATTATTTAAGGGTTGTTAAAGGTCACGAGTCGGCCGCCAAGAGAAGGATGCCAGCAGCCTCTCTGAACAGCTATTAGTTTCCTCAAGATTTGAGGTTGCTTTCAAGTTTTAACCTTTTAAGGATGATTTAGGTCATATGGAAGGCATGCTCGTGGAGGGTTTCCAAGTTCTACGCTGGTCCCCTATCAGTTTTGCAGTTTTCTTCGGTTAAAAAAGGAAACAAGACCAAAAGGGACACAGCAAAGTAATTTTTTTCAGCTTGGGAGCAAATAATAGAGAAGCAGTTAAGGGGTAATGGAGATAAATTCTTTTTTAAAAAGTAACTTTCCAAGTGACGCTAAGGAGGCGTCCGGCGTTGATGTGAAAACAGTTGCAGAAGAGGGGGTGGTCACGGGGCAGGAGAATCATCTCGGGGGCAAGCTGCGGGCGCTCTTCTGTCCCAAGTATTTACGGGGGCTTCGTTTATTAAATGTCAATACGATTGTACTCCTCCTTGGTTCCTGTCCAGGCGCTCTCCGGCCGTAGGGAACTGGGCAGAAAAACGACTCCGCTGTTCTGTTTCTTATTTCCTTTTATAAACAGGCCAGAGGGCTGCGTTCTCCCTGCCCCTTTCTAAATTAAATCACAAAATCTGGAGATAGAGCTTAAGAGAATAGAGTTTCTCCCACAACTGGCATTTCAGTTGGCTTTTCTTCCCCTTCCCGTGTTCACCTTTTTAAGGACAATCCAGGCATAGGCACCGATCTGGGGGCATGTGTTCCCCCTCTTGTCTTCCCCCCCAGTCTTGATTTGTGGTGGCCTCATTTCCCTTCCCCACCCATATTAAAAGGAGACTGCAGCTCCGCCCCCCAGAACCCCCAAGTGTCTATGGAGTACAAACACTATACAGTGGTGCCTTGCTTAACGACGATAATCCGTTCCAGGAAAATCGCTGTTAAGCGAAAACATCGTAAAGTGAAATTTAAAAACCCATTGAAACACATTGAAAACCGTTCAATGCATTCCAATGGGCTAAAAACTCACTGTCCAGTGAAAATCCTCCATACGGCAGCCATTTTCGGTGCCTGTAGTGAGGAATCCATCCCTAAGCACAGCAGGGAGCCATTTTAAGCACCCAGCGGTCATTTTGAAAACCCGACGATCAGCTGTTTTTGATTGTCGTAAAGTGAAAATCGGTTCCCGAAGCAGGGAGCCGATCATCACTAAGCGAAATTCCCCCATTTAAACCATCGTTTTGCGATCGCAAAAACATCATCGTAAAGCAGATTCATTGTAATGCAGGATAATCATTAAACAGGGCGCAACTGTATTCTCAGAATTGCAGGATTCTGAGATGGGAATTCTTTTTTGGTAGAACCAACGGGAGTTCTCGGAATGGTGCATGCCTTAAAAAGCATTACGGGCAGAGTTGTTTTGTGCTTCTAGGAGTAAAGCGGTTAAGATTCAGAAATCTTTGCAGGTTTAGTTCAGATCCACTAGAAATCCACCAGCAAAATCCAGTCCACGTTCTCTTCCGAGTGCTGCCACCGTGGGTGTGGTTTGTGGCATGCACGCAGCCCTGTCTGGTTTGGGTCCGAATCTCCCCCTATGAGCCTCCCCAACCCTAAAAGTCTTGAGAGGAGGCCCTCCTCTCAGGCCCATTGCCATCACAGGAACATTTGACGGGGACACAAAGCAGGGCCTTCTCTGCGGCTGCTCCCAGGCGGCGGAATCGGCCTTTGGCCGACGGTCAAAGACCCGCCTCTTCATGCAAGCTTTTAATGACAATGCTCGAGTCCCTCGATGCTGGCGTTTTGCCTTCTCAGAGTGTGCTTTTCAAGTTTTCACTGTTTTCAATGACTTAATTGACTTTTAGTTGTTATTGAATTGTTTTTAATTATCTGTAATTTCTTTTATTTTTATTGTTCCTTGTTTTAACATTGTGAGCTGCCTTGGGGTCCCCTCGCTGGAAGAAAGGCAGCCTACCAAGGACCCCAAAATACACTGCAGTGCAGTGCAATAATTAATGGCTCATCTCTCTCTCTTTTTCTTTTTTTTGGCTCGTCTCCGTCTCTCTCCTGGTAGATGGCAGCACCTTCGTCCAGACCAAATCATCCTATACTTCCTCCTCCTCGAAGAAAGTGGGCAGGTGAGTCCGACGTTCGTCCCCATCAAGCAAGGCTTTCCTCTCCCGGCATCCGAGGGCTGCGGAGACATTTCAACAGCATCCCTCTCGGGGTTGACTCTCACGGGGCGGCTCTTTGTGGGATTCTTCTCCCCTGAGGACTTGGGGCAGACTTTTGGGGGTTTACGTTCTGGTTCTGAAGCGAAAGCACCGGCTTGTGGGGCAATTAGAGGTCCTCTGTTTCAGCATCCAGGTAGAGCATACCTGTCTGGACGTTTCGCTGCATCTGACCTCACAGGAAGTCGACCCAGGTGGACTGGAGTGTCCCCGTGGGGTTAATGCAGCCGGGCAGACCCTGGAAAGGAGGGGAAAGCGACCCACTGATCTTTGCTCACAGCCTGCCCCCTTCCACCTCCTTCCCAGAGATGGACCCAGAATCTAGGGAAAGGAGGACCCACGGTGGGGCCAGAGTGAGTGCTTGGAGCTCCTCTCCTGCAGGGGTTCCCCACTTTGAGTCACCCTCGTGTTCTTGGACTGCAACTCCCAGAATCCTTCACCACCCCATGTGCTGGCCAAGGTTTCTGGGAGCGGCAGTCCCGAGAATGACTGGGGGGGTCACCCAAAGATGGGAGCCGCCGCTCTACGAGATACAGTTCGCGACAGCTCTGGAGCCCAAAGGGCGCTGGTCCATACGCATGTTTATTTTTTGAGTTATAAATATCTCTCTTTTTTTCCCCACAACATTTTAAAAGCCGTTTATAGAAAAGATTAAAATAGGTAAACAAGGCATGCAAAACATGGGGAAAAGCCGTAACGTAGCATCAGAACCTCAAGAGAGAGTCAATTTCCTGCCTGAGCTGTGGTAAATAATAAAAACCCTTTATAAAACTGAAGTGGTAAGATTAGAATCCAGGGCTTCTCAGGTCCCTCGAAAAGGCAGAGGAACGGGAGCTGTCGGGTCTCCCTCGGAGCAGAGTTCCCGGGGGTGGGGATGCTGCTGCCACGAAAAGGGGCCTTGTTTCCTGGCTCCTCCCCCCCCAGATGATGCCTCAAGAGGGCTGAGCCCCAGATGCAGGCGTTGACAGTCCAGTGGGACTCTTGACCGCTGGGGTGGTGAGAGTCAGCCAAGGCACTTTGGCTGCCCTAATAATTGGGCGCCGTCAATTCTGACGTAGGATGGACCTTCCCAGGGTTTTCTAGGTAGAGAAGACTCAGATGTGGTTTACCTTTTCCTTCCTCTAGGGGGCAACCTTGGGACTCTGCAGCTGGCCCAAGGCCACCCAGGCTGGCTCTTCTCCCAGGAGGTCCAGTGGGGGGAATTGAACTCCCAACCTCTGGCTCCACAGGCAGAAACCTAAACCACTGAGTTATGCAGCCAGCATCTTGTCTATCATGTGACCTCCCCTTTTTGGCCCCTGGAAAACATTGGTTGAGATAGGGCACCATCATTGGGAGCTGATGCGTCGAGAGCCACGGTGAGGTCCAAACACCAGTAGGGAAGGAATAAGAAGTTGATGGAGATTTTTTTTTCCTCTCCTCCTTGGCCCTCCGAAAATCCCGTCAACTGGGTCCAAAACTTGCCCGTTTGGGCGACCCAGTTGCCGAGAACCAGCGTTTGCCTCTTGGGAGAGACGATTGCCACGGCCCTAGTTTGGCCGAATTTTGGCAGAAGACTCTAACCTTGGAACCCTTGGATTGGGACGTTCAAGGGGGGGCGGCGGTTAATTGTATCCTTCCCAGTCAGCCCCACTGTCCTTCCCCCCCGCCCCCAAAATCAGGAGCCATTTAGCGTTCCTGTTCCCGGCGCCTCTCACTTCTCCCTGTTTTTGCTGGCTGTCCCTCCCAGCATCTTCGAGCGAGAGGACGAGAGCCCTGGGCGGGCGGGCAGCTTGGCCGCCCTGGAGCGGCGCCAGGCCGAGAAGAAGAAGGAGCTGATGAAGGCTCAGAGCCTCCCCAAGACGACCACCTCGCAGGCCCGCAAGGCGATGATCGAGAAGATGGAGAAGGAGGGTGGGAGGTGAGCAGCTGGAGGCCGGCGGGAAGGGCGGGCGGGTGGTTGGTCTAGAACGGAAGGAAGAGACGGAGTGGATGGGCTGGTGAGTTAACGAGGCAGCATGATGATGATGTTAGAAGAAAACATGGGTCTTGGGAGAGGGAGCCTCTCACGGTCTTCCCGGAAGGTCCCAAGGCTTCTCTTTCTTAACATAGTTCTCAAACTGGGGGGGGGGGGGTTTCCCCAGGTGTTCCCGTACTACAACTCCCAGAAATCCCGGCCAGCACAGCTGGTGGTGAAGATCTCTGGGAGTTTGAGTTCAAGAACATCTGTGGGCCCAAAGTTGGCAACCAAGGTCTTAAAACAGGATCTAGGGTTGGCCTGATTTTTTCACCTCCCCAGGAGCCACCGAGGGTGGAGCCACCATCGCTTCCCCCACCCCAGAAAAAATAAAATTACACACACAACCTACAGTTGGATCACACAAGTTATTTCCCCCCCCCCCCGAAAAAAACAAGTAAAGGCTTGAAAAGACATTTTAACAAATATCTATTCTATTCTAAGCCCATAAAATGGGGGATTTTTCATTTCTTATTTTTAGGATATCCCTTCCCTGCCACAGGTGGGGAATAAGCCCTTTTAGTTGTAATAAAACCGTGCGAGGCCCCCCCAATTAGGGGACCCAGATCAATTCTCTCTGTTTTCTCTCCACAGCCCGGCCAACCCGGCGATGTCACGGGTCGCCGTCCAGCGGTCTGCGAGCTTTGGGGTCCCAAATGCGAACAGCATCAAGCAAATGCTGCTGGATTGGTGCCGCGCCAAAACCCGGGGTTACGAGGTGAGCGCCTCAAGGGGCATGCGCACCCGGTGGGGCTGCCCCTTTCCTCCTCGCCGCCTGGGTCAAGGCTGGGGAACCACGCGGGGGCCACGGATCCAACTCCTCCCCAACAGGTTCTTGAGAGCCCCCGTTCAGGCGGAGCCAGAGTCAAAAAGTTTCCCTGAAAGTTCTCACGGTTGGGAACGCCAGTTCCACGAGACGAGTTTCCAACTTTTGAGAACGGGAGCAAAGCCGCTCCCAAAAGCCAGCAAGGACCCAAGCAGCCTTTTTGTGAGACCGGCAGAGAACCTCTCTCTATCCGTCGATCCAGCCAGCCCCACCAGCCAGCCATCGGAGCGCTCGCCCTCTGGCTTCCTGTTGCTCGAGCCCATTCTTCCGTTTGGGGGGTCTCTGTGGCCAAGAACACCTTCTGCTGTGCTAGTGCATCACACCTTGTTTTCCGTGGTGTGACATGGAGGAGGGCTGCCCCCCCCATCAGATCTTTGTGATCTGGTCGGTTGAGGCGCTCCTTCGGTTCTCAGTGGTCCCCAAACCTTGGTCCTCCAGATGTTCTTGGACTGCAACTTCCAAAAGTCTTCACCACCAACACCTCTGCTGGTCAGGATTTCTGGGAGTTGAAGTCCAAGAGCATCTGGAGGCCCAAGGTTTGGGGACCACTCCTCTATGGGTTATGGGCTTCTGGGACGCCACCAGGAGGGGCCCGAGGGAGACCCTGGGCGGGCCGCGTTTGACCCGAGGCGCTGCCCTCTGCTCCCCTCGCCTTGACCCGTGGTCCTCTCTCTCCTTCCTTGCCTCGACAGCACGTGGACATCCAGAACTTCTCCTCCAGCTGGAGCGATGGGATGGCGTTCTGCGCCCTCGTTCACAACTTCTTCCCCGACGCCTTTGACTACGCACAACTTTCCCCCCAGGATCGACGGCATAACTTCGAGCTGGCCTTTTCGGCGGCCGAGTACGTATCCCATCTGACCCCCTCGGGACCGAGCCCATTATCCTCGGCTGGGTCCAAGTGCCCTGATGGGTTTGGCGATGCCCTGGAGAATGTTTGGCCCATGGGGGGGGCGGGAAGGTAGTGGGGGACCTCTCCTTAGAGCTGCAACTGCTTCCTGTCTGAGTGGGTGGCCCTGGATGAGATGGGAGGGTCGTCCCATTGAAGCCCCCGACAGAAACGGAATCTGCTGGGCTTCCACCTCGTCTTACGGCCCCACAGCGACGCTGGCTAAACATTACGGCTCTTCACGGAAAGCCTGCTGCTCTCACCATCTCTGAAAGTTCTCTACGCAGAAAAGCTCACTCCGCTTGTTTTAGAGAATTCTTCCATGTTTCCTGAATTGCAGATTTTTTAAAATGTCTTCTGGTGGCTTGCAGGGGGAGAGGGGGGACCATAACAGGGCAGTGAACATCCCCACCCCCCACCTTGGCCTACTGCTACCGATGCTTTTAATAGGCATCAGTCCATATGCTTGCGGCAAGCGTACGGTGATGGGCCCATAAGGAAACCTGTTTCTGGATGGCTTGTTAAAAGGATCTCAGAATCCTAGAATCACAGCATTGGAAGGGGCTTGTAAGGCCATCTAGTCCAACCCGCTGCTCAGTGCAGGAATCTAAACCAAGGAGGTCTGACAGACCCAGTTTTCTCCTGAAGGTCTCCAACATTCAAATGAGAGGTGAGCAAATTTTGGATCTTGGGGACCCAGAACCCCCCACCTGCCCACCTCTAATGGCAATGGAAGCGGAGTCCGATGCGGTTCCCGTAGGTTTCTCTATCTCCCCCAGATCCATCGCTCTCTACGCCCCGCTTGGGTGAGAGGACCCCGGGTGCCGTGCTGAGATGGGGAGGCAGTTGCAATGGAGAGCCGCCGACTGCCTGAGGGGGTGCATCCGTGGCCTGTCCGTGGCTTTGCTGTGGGAGCCCCTAAACGACCACCTTTTTGAGTTGTCTGGCCCGATGGTTGCCCACCTTCCAGTGTGTGGGGCGGTTTGGAAAGGGCCTGGCGAGAACTGCTCAAACTGCTGTTTTCTGGTGCAAGGGCTTCGGACGGCGCACTTTCTTTAATCCTTAAAAGCTTGAGCGTTGGGGGTGCCGGGGCAGCTTGGTGAGAGGGCCTCAGCAATGGGTTGGTCCCTGGGAGGGGGGGGCCTGGCTGGCTGGGCACCGCTGTGGCTGATTCAGCTTAGCCTCCCTTAGCCCAGCAGACAGGCACAGAGCGGCGAGGGGGTAAAAAGGCTCTTTCTTCTACCTTTCTTAGTTGAGACTCTATCTTCAGCCCCTCTCCCTGGTGCTTCTCCTTTCCTTTCTGACATGTCCTCTCAGGCCTGGGCTGTCCGCCCCTTCCTCACCTGAAAGGGGACCAGCAAATTCCTCGTGAGCCGTGTTGGACATCCGAGGTCCCCCACTTCACTTAGGAGCATTTTGGGACATTGTAGGATTTGGCACTCCCAAGAGAGAAAGAGAGAGGTTGGGTGAATCCCACAGACACTGTAAGGTCAAACTGACTTACCCACCTGAGGGCCCTTTTTTCTCCCATCTGTGTGCGTGCCCCCAGGGGTCTCAGAATTTGAAATAAAACTAGAGTTACCCTAGTTTGGGGCAGTTCGTGGAATTTGTGCAATTTGCAAAGTTTTGCAAATTGTTCGGTTGCCCACAAAACCCAGGCTAGTTTTGTGCAGGGGGGAAAAAAAGATGGTTTGAACAAAACAGGATTCTTGATCAGGAGTGCCAGAAGATTCCATTCCAGGGAGGAAGATGCCCAAGTTGGTCACCCTCCCCTGTCAGGATGGAAACAGCAAAGATTTACCATATTTTTCTGTGTATAAGACATCCCATGTAGAAGATGCCACCACTTTTCTAACCCAAAATTAAGATATCTAAGTGGGGCTTAGCAAGTGTAGGGGGAAAGGGATCAAAGCGCTGCAGGATTGCTTCAATCCCTGCTTTCTCCCTTCGTGCTAAGCCCAGTGGGGCTTAGAAAAAGGAGGGGGAAAGGGATCAAAGCAATTCTGCAACTGCACGATCATTTTGATCCCTTTCCCCCTTATACAGCCATGGGATTGCTTTGATTCTTTCCCCCCTCCTTTTGTTAAGCTCCATGGGACTTAGCAAGCAGAGGGGAAAGCAGGGATCAAAGCGATCCTGCAGCGCTTTGATCCCTGCTTTCCTTTTGCTAAGGATTAGCAAGTGGAGGGAAAAGCAGGGATCAAAGCCCTGCAGGAACAATTTGATCCCTGCTTTCCCCATCCACTTGTTTTTGTTCTCTCCTCAGCTTACTTCTGTGTATAAGACAACCCTCAATTTTTAGTCTAAATTTTTTATACAAAAGTATAGTCTTATACGTGGAAAATATGGTACATCCTTGATCTGGAAGACTGCCCCCTTCCTTGCTCCTGAGATACAAACTTTGTGGAGCTGGCCCCTCTGGGCCACCAAACCTCAGGCCCTTTTATAAATGCTGTTGAGAGCCAGATGTTCCCGTGGAACGGCTACCAACCCAGAGGGCCATCTTCATGCGGGCCCCGGGTGGCTCTCCTAGCCTGCAGGGTTGCGTGCGCCTGTGACTCCCACCTTCCTCTCGGCCCGCCTCTTCTTCCCCCCGGAAGAACCCGGTCCGTGGGCCCCGAGAGCAGCCGACTCCCTCCTCCCACGGCCCGAACTCCTGTGCTGCCGCAGCCCCTTCCCCGTGTCTCCCTCTCGGCTTCAGGCACTCCAGCTGTGCCGTGGCCCAGTTCCAAGGACGAGGCGAGAGCCGTTTCCCGCGGCCCTATAACCGCAGCCGTAGGGAAAGAACGCTTCGCCTTGGAATGGGCGCAAGAGCACCGCTCTTCTCTTGCCCTGTCTGTCTCTTCTCCTCCTCTTCCTCCCTCTCCACCTGTCCGTCTCGGCTTGTGTTCCGACCCGGAGCTGTGCTCCACCTTGCTCATGCCCGGCACACCTTGCTCCCGGCGACCCTTCTGTTGCACCCTTTCCTTGTCGGTCTCACTTGTATGACGTGCGAGTCCCAGCGTGTGTGTGTGTCTGCGTGCGTGTGTACGTGCGTGCCACAGCCCCTCCCGTGTTTGCATTGCACGTCCATCCCCGAGCATGTACATGGGTCTCACACAGAGAATGTCAATTGGATTTATGTTATCTCTTGTGTTTTTTCCCTCCGGCCTCTTCTTGTTTCTTGGTGACTCTCTCTCTCTCTCTTTCCCCCTCCCCGACCCCCTCCACTCCCCATCTGTCTGGGCTGCAATCACTGGCTATCTCCCCACTCCTGCCCCCCACCCACCCCCACCCTTCCCTCTCCCCCCCCCATCCCCAGGACACACGCGGAGTGCCCCCAGTTGCTGGACGTGGAGGATATGGTCCGGATGAAGGAGCCGGATTGGAAGTGCGTGTACACTTATATCCAGGAGTTCTACCGCTGCTTGGTCCAGAAAGGGCTGGTTAAAACCAAAAAGTCCTAGCCTCCCCTCTCTGTGGAGCTACGGTGAGAATCCTCGTCTTCTCGGTCCTTGCTTGCGGGGGGGCGGGGCGGCGCACGTGTGTGTGTGGGGGCCAGTGTTGCACTGGCAGACGGCAGCCATGTGTCCTGAGAACAAACCGACCTGTGCCGGGAGGCCAACAGTGAGAGAGCAGCCCGGTGGTGGGATCGGTTTGTATTGCCATCGTCCGGTTGAGCTGCAAAATCATTTGTGCACAGAAGGGTCCCAGCGTGCTTACGAGGGGCGCCGTGCGTCTCCGTGTCCCCGGACCGTCTTTGAGGTCACTTATCCCCCAAATGCCTCTGCGGCGTTGCCAGCTCTGGCGTTGGAACCCGCTCTGTTCCGAGCGGTGCAGAGAAGAGGTCAGGAGCAAGGCTCCCCGATCCGTCCCCTTGCGATGACGTTGCCCTGTTTTCCTCTGGCGGAGGCAGCAGGGCTTAAGGAGCAGGCCAGGTGAAGAAGGGAAGCCTCTTTCTCCTCTTCCCCCCACGCCGCCTCCTCCTCCTCCTCCTCCTCCAGCTCTCCTTTCTGTTTGCTCTGTCCTTATAAGTCCCGGAGGAGCCGAGGCCCTGGAAAAAGTGACTCAGGCCGGCCTTGTTAATGTCTCGGCCTCCCGGGAGCACGCCGGGTACACAGCCGGCTGAGCGGGCTAAACAATGGCTTTATAAGGGCAGCCCGGCTTTGCTCTGGAGGCTCACCCAGGTTTTTCCATCACCCAGGCTGCCTGCAAAAGAGGGGGTGGGGGGGGGTCCATTGTCAGTGACCTCTCTCGAGCCCCCCTTGTTCTCCGCATGGACTTCACCGGAGGCTGCAGAGAGGGGCAAGGAAACTCTTGACTCAAAGGCTTTTCGGAGAAAGGAAAAGATGAGGAAGCCGGATTCAGTCTGGATTCTATTTGGTGCTCAGTGGCATGATAAGCCGGCTTTGGAGAACTTTGCCATAGCTGGGGGAGGCCCTGGATGGTGTGGGACGACCAATGCCATTGTGCCTGATTTGGAGTCCAAAATCAGGGGGTCATCCCTGTGATGCTTCCTCCAAGCAGGGAGATTTCTCAAAGGTACTTCTCTCTGAGGCTGGCCAAACGGGTCTTCCCCACGAAGCCCACAAGCTAGGAGTTAAAGTCTGTAGATCTGTCCTGCTCTTTTCCCCCACCCCCTCCGGCCATGTGGCCACTGCCTTGCCGGCCCCGATTCTAGATCTAAGGATTCTGCTAAGCCATGGATGAGAAGTTCATCTCCTCCTCCATGATTCCACCTCGCCCGCTTCGGAAACCTGTCCCGAATCCTGTGCTTTTACTGGTTTGAATTCTTCAGCTCTTGGGGGTTGCCTTTCTGAATGAGGTGCTCGCTTGCACCACGGTGTAAAGGACGGGGGGGGGGGGCAGTCCACGCTAATTTCCCAGTCGACACGGTTCGCTGTTGTTCTCTGTAGTGGAGAAAGACGGGTGGGCTGGTGGGGTAAAAATCAAAGAATTCCCCCTAGAAAAAATGATCTTCCGAAAATAAGGAGAGCTAAGTTAAAGTTAAGCAGCCGAAATATAAGCACATGGGGCTCTAACCTGAATCAACCCCACTGCTCAGATGTTAATTCAAATGGGGTTTTCTGTTTTCGAGCCACGATGGATAACTTGAAGCCCCCCAGAGGTACGTAGCTGGCCTGCAACTTTCCCCCTAGCTAAGAGGATTCTGCCCCTGGTAGACCCAACGTTTTGAAGGGTGCTGCGTTGGGAGAAGGCGGTACGGGGTCACCAGTCATAAAACCGATGTACATTGGATGTATTTCTCATTGTGAGCCCCCCCCCACCAGCTGCCTCTGTTCTAGTTTACTGCAGCAAGAACCGCCCTGGACACATGTAGGACGAATGGGTTTTCTTCGGCTTAAGCCTTTGGGGGCACACGATGAAACCCCCAGAGGTGGGCTCCCCCATGTCTGGGTCCTCTCCGAACCAATATCGGTTTGCTTGTAACTCTGTCCTCTTTGCCAGGGATATTGGCAAGTCTTTGGAGGTCTGAGTCCCAAGTTTCCTATTAAAAACAAGTCGTCCCCCCAGAAAAAGGGAGGGGTGGGTAAGTTACGAATCACAAGTTGAATCCAAGTAATGGGGAGGGGGGGAATACAAGTAGACTTCAAGTCAAGTCACTGGTGTGACTTAAGCCTGACTTGACGGCGAGTCCCGCCACGTGAGTCCCCCTCCCTGCTATTGGCCGTCCGTTTCTGCCCCTGGTTCCTTTTCCGTGTACCCGGCTGGTGGGGTCATCAAGAAGCGCATCTCAACAACCACACCTCTGTAATTGCTGGCTTTTGCTTGCCTGCCTGCCAGCCCGGAGCGTTTGATTCTTAGCCAGGTTCTCTCTCACCCCCCCCACCCCCCCCAGATGTTGCTTCTGACTCCAGGGAGAAGTTCTGGTCTGGATCAAGGAGGGACGAGGGGAGGGAGAAACGGAGGGTGTCCAGCCCGTACTCCACTGGTCTCTGGTGGCAAAACTCAAGTACTGCTGGTTAGGAATGAATTGTCTCCAGTTTGCAGTCACGGTGCTGACGGAAGGCTTTTCTCGTTCCTACGGCAGACGCGAGGCTCATTGCAGATAATGAGTTAGCATGCACGTCTTGGGAAATTTAAATGACACCCAGAGGAAGGCTGGCATCGAGTGAGGTTGGCGAAAGAATCACAGAATCCTAGAATCGTGAAGGGGCCTCTTAAGGCCATCCAGTCCAACCCCCTGCTCAAGGCAGGGATACAAATCGAAGCAGGTCGGACAGAGGGTGGTCCCGTTTTCTCTTGAGGGCCTCCACAGCTTTTGGGGCGCTCACCTCCTCCCAAAGTAATTGGTCCCATTGTCGTACTGCTCTAATTGTTAAGAGTCCCCCCCCCCCCCCAAATATTCAGCCTAAATCTGGCTTCCTGTCACTTGAGCTCATTTTTGTGTGTCCTGCACATAGGAATGATCGGGAACTCCTTCCCTTCCATCTTTTTTCCTGAAGGCTAAAAGAAAGGGGAGTTTATTTTCCTTCCCGCCCTCTTGTTATTCGCTGTGGGGAGAGAGAGGGCAAAGACTATATAGACCGTTGTTTTGAGGTGAGGGTGATTAGTCCAGATCAGGGTTTTTTTTGGGGGGGGGGGCCTTGGTCCAGCCCCAGTCTTGAACCTCTAATAGAGTCCAGCCCCCTCGAAATGGATGGGACTTGTGAGTCAACCCTCCGACGAGCTCCCCAGATTTCTGTAGGTCTACTCTAGTTGTAAATGGGACCTAGCCCATGGAGGCAAGTCAACGAGGGTCGCTGTGAATGTTCTGTCCATTCTCTACCCGTCCCTACTTGCCCCCCCCCACAACCCTCCCGTAGGTCAGGCCAAACCAGGATCTCCTGGAAAGGCCCCCTTATTTTAAGAAACGCCGCACGCCAGGCCTGAACGTCTTCGTTTTCTCCAAGCAACGGCTTTGTCGCTAGCCATTGCATGCCTCTTAACCACCGGCTTGTCGCTTTTGGGTGGCTTTTCCTCCCTCCAACACTGTTGGGAGATGCTGGGACGGCGGCCGCCCCTCCTCATCCCTCTCTCCTCCTTTCTCCCCCTCTTCCTCCTCCTCGTGGGGTGCTTGCCGTGACGGCGCACTCTCTCTCTCTCTCTTTCCAGGATGCTCGTGGACTGCGTGCCGCTGGTGGACGTGGAAGACATGATGATCATGGGGAAGCGTCCGGATGCCAAGTGCGTCTTCACCTACGTCCAGTCCCTCTACAACCACCTGCGGCGCCACGAGCTTCGGATGCGGCAGCAAAGCTTCTAGCGCCTCCGCCCCCCCCTCCCCGGAGACCCCTCCTCTCCCCCCCCCAAACCCAGGAGCCCAGCCTCGCTTGGCTTCCCTCCCCCCCCCGCCCTCCAGGTGGGACTTTGGGGGAAGGAAGGAAGGCAGGACGTGCCCACACCTCTGGCCCCGATCCCTCCCTCCCCCTGGGAAGAAAGCTCCCTACAGTGAGATGGCCGAGGGGCGGTCCTCCCCTGCCCACCTCCCTTCCCCATCGCAGCCGGGCGGGGCAGGCGGCCATTTAAGCGAGGTGGGGGCAGTGGGGCATCTTGGCGCGTCACTTTGAGGAGAGGACCGGCGTCAGCGCCTCCTCGTTCACACATGCTTTTTATATTATTATTATTAATATTTTCTGTAAGTTATTTTCTTTTTTTAAAAAAAAGTTTTGTAGCCTGCACCCTGCGCTTTTCCCACCTCCAAACCCTCCCAAGCATGGCAGAACCCTCCACAGGGAGAGATCTGGATGCGCGCCATCGACGGTCTGTGCTTCAGACTCGCCACCGGAGTGTGTGTGTGTGTTGCTGTTGTTTCAAATGACACACACAAAGGCCCTTGTCCCTCCATGGAGGTCTAAAGGAGGGAGACAGAAGGTGCCAGTCCTTTACAAAGAAAACACGAGGCCCATTGGTGCTTCCTTCCTGAAGATGATGAGAGAGTAGAAGCCAGGAAGGGACCGTCCAGCACAGACCAGAGGGAAAAAAGGGGTCTTCAATGGAATCTGGCCCGTCATCCAGCCTTGTATTGCCATCTCTGACTGGCAGCTGCCTTTTCTAGCCCTTCCTGCCGATCTGCTGTCTAAAGACAAACCGGGTGCGACTCTACTTCGCTTCTGAAATGACCCCCTTTGGGTCTTCTACCGAAAAAGACTCTTGGCCTATCTAGGCCAGTATTGTCGGCTCTGACTGGCAGCCGTGGGTTCTCCAGAAATTTCAGGCAGAACTCTTCCCAAGCCGTGCTGGTGGTCCTAGTGCCCATCGGCCCTTTTAATTTTTTTTTTTAAAGAAACCACCGCGTCCCCAACTGCGCTCCATTCCAGCAACTGGGACCTCGCCTTGGACGCTTGGCTCCTTACGGTTCCCGGCTGGAAGGAACCTTCTTTCCATGAGACACAAACACACACACCCCGGGCATCCCTTTTGCAAGAGAGCGAATGAGGCAAGGCAGGTGGCGATGGTGGTAGGTCACGCCAGGAGGGAACGATGGGATCTGGGGTTACGGGCACACGTGGACCATGGGCTGGGCTTCTTCCGCTGCACCGCTGTCGGCTCTTGACCACGCGCCGGATTGTAACCATTCTTACACTAGCACAAGAATGTTGGTATCGGGCACCAGCGAGACAATAAAAAGGTTTGGATAGACCGATCCTTTCCTGCCTCTCCTTGTCCTGCCCTCATGCAGGGCCCGACTCTCCTTTCAAGGCTCAGGCGTCAAGCTGGCACCGGCACCCCAAAGGGAGGGGGTTTCTCCTCGGGCAAGGAGAAAGGCCTCTCGGAAAGAAGAGGTCGCAAAATGTCCCCCCCCCCCGGGGTTTTCCCCTTCCAAAAATGCACCCAATTCCATCTGAACGTCTGCTACTTAACACTCTGGATAGCTTTGGCTCGTCGGTTCTATCGGACTGAAATAATTTGGCGTTATCGAAGCAGGCCGAAGAGGTTGCATCTACAGTGATGTTGATTTTTCTGGACAAATACGCTCCGGGGTCCGCCTGGGAGCACCTTTGAGGCTCCTCAGCCACCCACCGGAGGTGGTCATGGTGGACGCGCAGCTGTGGGAGCCCTTGATTCCCCGGGACGTGGCCGTCTTGATTTGTGCCTGGGGCACAAAGCGGGTATCAGAGTATGAAGGAAGCATGCTGCCTTCTGGATCTCTTCAGCCCACATTTAGGAATGGGAGGGGGGTCATGTGCAGCTATTCTCCCCACACTGGGTTGATCTCGTAATGTTATTACCCCAATTGGGTTTTACCATTTCCAAACCCCCCCCCCCAAACTTCCCAGGACTTGGGAGACCCAGGAATTTGAATCCAAGTCCTGCACAGTCTGTCCACAGCATCATGGTGGCTTTTGACCTTATAGAACTTCAGGTCTTATTTCCAAAGTGCCCCGCAACGGATCAGTTTATAGGACGGGCACCCTCCGCATGGCCACGAATTATACTAGAATACAGAGAACGGATAATTCGGCAGACCATCAAGATACCTTCATGGCAAATGCAGGCTGGGGGAAAATGGCAGGTAAGGTCAAATAAACTTGTTAGGGTAGAAACATGGTAGATTGAGAAGGAGCACCCCACGGCCCTTGGGTTAGAAGCCTTGTGGAAATGATCCACGTGGGCTTTTGCAAAAGGGAGCGATCCTTTCCTCCTGGAAGCAGAAAGACTGGCAGGAAAAGAAGCATGGGCTCCCTAATTTCGGGCTCTCTGCCTGGGGCACAGCTCAGTTCAGCCCTGCTTATGCCCGGCAAGCACCCTCTCGAGAGAATGCCCCAAGGTGAGGGTCACCCCGGGTGGAGGAAAGGGGCCCGTCCACCATCCGGCTGGTCTTCAGGGAGGTCCCGACTGGAGCATTCTGATCCCAGAGAAGCAACCCAAACACACACACCAGCATTATGGACAAGCAGGACTTTTTAATGTTTTAATACACAATTGAAGAGGGTTTTTTTTGGGGGGGGGAAGTGGGTCATATTTCCCGGCATGCTTTTGCTCCTGAGCCGGATGGGACACTTTGTTGATCGGCCCTCTGCACCAGAGTTTTCTGCAAAGGGCTTCATCCTGTCCCCGGCCCATGGAGCTCAGCGGCGGGGGATTAAAACCCACAGCGACCCGTTCTTAAGACGGGGTGAGAGAGTGGAGGCGGTCTACGGTGTGAGCGGAAACGAAGGCATTTAAGAGCACTGGTGCAGCAGGACTCGCCGGGGGACGGAGGGCGGGCGATCTTGCAAATGGAGGGGGCAGCCTCGAGAATTCATCTCCGGAAAGAAGTGGGGCAAGGGCCAGCTTCTGTGCCACCAGACCTGGCTTGACGCCACGTGGTGGCCACTTGGCCCAAGCCACCGTAGGGCGCAGCTGCTTCCAGATGGCGGTTCGTACAAATGTTTAAAGGTTTTTTTTTTTTTAAATGAAACCCAAATTTGGCAATGGCAGTGAGGCGAACTGGAAGCTGGAACTTGTAGGAGGCGTGTCCCTCGGCCTGATTTCAGGAAACGCTATCCTTCCCTTATTTTGCATCATCTCCGTTGTCGAAAAGCTGACGCCCTATACTTTGGACAAAACGTCAGCCGGTAGCGCACAAGCGTGTCCAAGCATGTCTCTGCAACAATGAGGACTAGAAACGGATGGTGTTTTCTCCATGTGACGGGCTACATTTGCAGCCTATGCTGTGTTCTTTGGCTTAACTTCCCTCCTGCAGCCCACCCACAGCCCTGCTGGATGGATCCTGCACCAACGCATCACCCAGAATTAAAAAAACCTGATCTTCTTGCTGACCCACCTGGGCCCGGAGGTCTTCTAGAACGCCCAGATCTCTAGAGCCCGGAGGTTTTTCTAGAGCGCCCATCTCTCTAGAGCTCCTCGCCCGTAGCCCCCTTCTCCTCTGGCCTGGGGTTCTTCTTGGCTTCCTCGGAGGCCGGCCGGGGCTTGGCTGGGGCTTGCTGGAACTCCTCCGGGACGGGGCCGTCGGGGGTCTCCTTCCGGTAGAAGCCCAGCTCCTGGACCAGGTGGTTGATTTCCTCCCGGGTCATGTCACTGAGGGGGATCCTCTAACAAAAAAGGAAGGACCAGTGGCAGGAACTGGAGCCACTCGGGTGCACTGAGATACCTCTGGTGCCTCCTCCCCTCCCACCAACCGGAATGGAGTGGAGCAGAAGCCCAGCTGGCTGGCAAGTCTCCAAAAGAGAGGCCCGCCCTGCCAGACCGGTTTGCCAGCCCCACGGGTTTCCTTAGAACCCGTCACAGGACGGGCTCCTTTGCCTGGCACGGCCCTGACCGCTAAACCCCTTTTTGGTGGGTTATGCCAACTGCAAGGGTGATAAATCTGCTCTCACCTCCAGCTCTCTGTATCCGGAGCTGAGCAGCACCAGTTCAGGATCCGCCCCGGCAAGGTGTTTCATGACGAGGTTGTGACTGAGAGAGAGAGAGAGTTAAGGAGGCTGGATTGGGCCTTTGTGGGCACCGTTGCAGGAAAGTGCAGAACATCATCCTCTAGGCCTGCGGTGTCCCGACCGGGGGTCCCCAGGTGTTCTTGGACTACAACTCCCAGAAGCCACTGGCTGTGCTGGCCGGGGTTTCAGGTTGAGCAACCCCTGATTCTCTGCATTTCAGCTCTGTGGCTGCCCCTCTTGATTCTCACCAGTCGTGACCAGTAGGGCCACTGAATTAAATCCGGATGGAACCTGAGCACTTTTAAATGGCCTCTTCAATCAAACCACTGCTTAGAGGCAAAAACAGGGAATGGGAAGTCTCTGGAGGCTGCATCGCCCCCCTCCCTGCTCACTTTTGGGGAGGGCTCAAGCAAGCCCCTCCTGGCTCTGAAACCTGCGCATTCCCTGATCCAACCCTCGGCTTCTTCAATCGCCTCCAGAAAATCCCTCGTGAACCAGAAGATTTGCCTCAAGCCAGAATCGATCTGAGAAAGTTAACTTTTCCAAACCATAGGGCTCAAGGTCTCGACTGGTCACATAATCACTGGAGATTCTGGGAGGCGTAGTCTAAGAAAAATAAATTGCCGGACAATAATATAAGAATCCTGTGCTGTCAAGTCACTACAGTGGTGCCTCGCTAGACAGTTACCCCGCATGACAGTTTTTTCGCTAGACATTGGCTTTTTGCGATCGCTATAGCAATTCGCAAAGCAGTGATTCCTATGGGGGAATTTCGCTGGACAATGTTTGGTCCCTGCTTCGCAAACCGATTTTCGATAGACGACGATTTTGACAGCTCCCTCCGCACTCGCAAAACGGGTGTTTTCAGGACCTAAGCTTCGCAAGACAGCGATTTAAACAGCTGATCGGCAGTTTGCAAAGCGGCTTTCCTATGGCCGGATCTTCACTAGACAGTAACAATTCTTCCCCATTGGAATGCATTAAACAGATTTCAATGCATTCCATTGGGGAAATGCTTTTCGCTAGACAATGATGTTGCTAAACAGCGATTTCAGTGGAATGGATTATCATCGTCTAGCAAGGCACCACTGTACTGATTTATGGCAACCCTTTCTAAAGGTTTCTCAGTAAAGAAGACTTGGGAGCAGTTTCTCCTTCCCTTTTTCTCCTTCCCTTTTTCCCAGGTGGCCCTGGGACTCCTGTGCAGCTGGCCCAAGGCCCCCCAGGCTGGCTCTTCTCTCTCTCGAGTCGTCACAGGGAATCAAACTCCCAACTTATGCCTCCTCAGTAAGAGACCTACCCCACTGAGCTCTCCAACCAGCTACCTTGCCCAGTTCCAAGCCTCTGGACCTGGGTCAAGGGTGTCCCTTTTCCCCCTCCTCCTTCCCGCTCCAAGGCTTAGGAACTACATAACCCATGAGAAGGATACTAAAGAGGAAGGTCTTCCGTGATAAAGGCCTTCACCTGGAAGAGAAAGAAAGAGAGAGAAACAGTGTGGAATTCAGTTGCTCATATATACCGGCTCCGTTTTACTTCTTTAATGCCGGGGTATTCACACCAGTTACTGTACCACCTTGACGCTGGTTTTCTAGTCGAATCCGAAGGAATCCAGAGCTGCTCCCTTTGGTGCGGGGCTTAGCGTTATTCCCTGCAGCTCAAGGACAGGGCGAAATAAAATCGTGCTGAATTTGTGCTGAATTTGGTCGCTGACGGCGAAAAAGATTATCCGAATCCCATGCAGGGCTTTGTGCTTCCATCACTCCGGCTTTTGCTCTCCTGCCTCTCCCACCCTCGTTTGGGCGTGGGGGAAAGGGTTGTGACAGCGTGCCAGAGTGGGTGTCAAGAGCTGGAAACAAGGCCCCCTTCTTGCATCCCCCAGATCTCTCCCTCTGTGGGGGGGGGGGAAACCCCTGCAAAAAGCATCTGGACACAGTGGCTTTGCAATATCACGGAGAAGAATTTCTGACGTTCTCGTTCCCGAATCTACAAAAATACAACCGGCAGCAGGCTTTCACGGCGACATTTGGTTTTGATTTTTAGTGGGTTTTGCTCATTTCAAAGTTCTTGGGTCCCATGAGCCAAAAACCAACGTCCCGAAGCTTCAGAAGTTGGCCGCCCTTAGATTAGACCCTGCCCTTATCCCGTAGGCCACATCCGGCCTGAGAAGCCGACAGCCCTGAGCTATTTTTGTAGGCCAAAGTTTCATCCCTGCTACTAAGTTTGTAACGCCAGAAAAATCTATGCCTTTCCCCCCTCCCGGCATGTAAGAACTGTAAACTCAAATCTTCCAGAAAGTATGCTTTCCCCTGAAAACTGAGATTTATATTTATAAAGTTAATTTTTTTTTCTTTAACCACAGCAGCAGACATGGGAGAACCTCTCTCTACCCCGATCTCTCTGGGTCACAAACCCCAAATCCGAATTCTCAGATTTTTTTTTTTTTTGTAATCTCTAAATAAATACCTCTGGAGTTCCTGTCAAATCTAATTTCACCCTCAAAGCTGGGAGACTACGCATCCTTAGTCCCCATGGAATCAAATGTAGCATTTTAAATAACCCCTTAAAGTTTTCCGGGCAAATCAAATGGGTCTCTTCAATTCTACTCACAACAAGCCTGCAAAAACAGCTGACATGAACATTATAACACTGGAACTAGGGATGGAAAAAAGGGGGCTAAGATTATAAAACGGGGGAACACCCTTCAGCATTAGCATCATCCTGTGGAAATTCTCTGCTCTGCTGAACAACAGCCCTCCCTTTTATGGATTGATTTTATTTTATTTATTCACCCCCATCCAACTAACCAAAGGGCACCCGGGGTGATTTTACAACGAAACGGAAAGCAAAACAGTCAACCGAACTTCTAATCGTGAAACCTCAATACCAGTATAAAGACGAATACAATGCAAGAAATCATAATAAAACACAACAACAATATTAAAACGTTTAAGCCTTTTAAACAGCAGCCTTACGATCTTACTGGCTAAGAGTTTAAGTGGGTGAATCAGAATAAAAATACCTGTCGGAAGAGCCAAGTTGTTAAAAAGCATCTTAAAAATTGCCAGCAAAGGGGCCAGGCGGATATCCGGAGGAAGTTGATCCGAGAGTCGGGGAGCAGCCACCGAGAAGGCCAGGTTTTCTCCCTCTGAGCTACTCCCGGGGTCAGCATCCTCCCACGTCCGGATGAAGCCCCTTCAATTCAAAGGGCAACCCAGTCTAAGAGCGGCTTAAAGAGAATGCACCTCAAAGAGGGAGGAGATCCGGGCCCCATCATCCACCATGAACAACACCTGGGCGAGCCATCCTCCCCACTCAGGTGAGAGGCCTGGCTGTCCTTTTTCAAACCACAGGGGGGAAAAAATCGTTTCTAATTCTGCACCGCGCGCTCTCAATTTGCCGATTTAATTTTCTGCAAATCCTCCTGGATCCTCTTTTCGAAAAGGGGGGGGGGGCGGCACGAGAAGAGCAGAGCTTAAGCCAGGCCTACCTCTTTCAGGCGGTTCAGCCGTCATCCTCCACAGCTCTGCAGGCAGGAAAAGAGAGAAGAAAGGAGATTTTTAAATGGGGGTGTGTGTTTGCGGCACATATAAGCCCCTTCCCGTCCCTAGCAAAGACATTTTCCACAATACAGCCAGGCTGCTACATGGAGAGATGCATACATCCAGCCTAAGACTTAGCTTTTGTCCTGTTGTGTCTCCCGGCACCTTATTCAGATAGACTGCTGCTGACCATGGAGGCCCCGCGTTCTCCACCACCAACCCCAGACCCACGGCCGTTACCGTGGGATCCAGCAGCTATCGCTGCTGAGTGATGATGGGGAATGGCTTCTCGTGGGACAGAAAAGACAAATACCCCATTCCTGCCCCATCAGGAAGGGGAAAAGTGCCAGCTTGCGGGGTCACACAGGGCCACTCAATGCTCAAGCCGGCTCAGTGTGCTTGGGAAGAAATATCCCTGCATCGCACAGAGAAATGTGGCCTTTATTTTTTTCAAAGCCATTTTAAGAAGGCCTCGAGGGAATTCATGCAAACCGAGCCAGATTGCATTTAATTGGATTTGAGCGAATTTATCTATTTTAAATATTTTTACCCCGTCTTTCTCCTTAAAAGGACGCAAGGCGGAGTACGTCATTAAAAGGACGATATTTAAAAGCTTTAAAAAAGCAGGAAGTATACAAATATTTGAAAAGAATCAAAACAAGGATCCTATTAAAAACGGTAAACGAAACTAATATTAAAAACACATTTAAAAGCAACTGATTTCATTCAGAAGAGCCGGGATGGGGTGGGGCTGGACAGGAGGTTGTTATAACTCGGCCACAGGACTGGATATTTTTTTCCGCCCGGGCGCCTGGTATCGCCTTCAAATTTTTGCAAAATTTGTGCGCTGCTTTCACGCTGTTTTTATAGCTGTGTGGCTTTGTGGCGAACACAGAAACACACCCGAATATTGCCAAACTGCCGCCCAAACGATGCCAGACACCCATTCGAATTGTGGGCTACTTTGTGCCTTGAACCCCCCTTCTTTTGCGCCTCCCCAGTCCAGAATGGATGTCCCCCAGACCCCTAACAACATCCTGCCACCCTCATCGCCAACCAAGCGTTTCTCAAAACCCCATAAGCATAACCCGCCCTCTCCCACGCTCTCTCTCTGGGAACTGGCCCTTGCAGGTAGACTGCCTCTAACGCTAGAGGCTCTCCTTCAGCTAAATGTTAATCTGTATTTCCAGAACCGAAAAGAATTCAGGTTTTGAACCACAACTCTGCCATGCTGACAAAGGGGCTCTGGAAGCTGCGGTTACTCCTTCCCCCCCCTTTCCCCCCCCCAGTCCCTTTTCCAAGATCCTTGTAGACCCAGCACTCCCCCATAAATGCCAGCGATGTCCTTGCCGAGGGTGGGGGTCCTCTTAAGGAGAAAGGGCGGGAATGAATGAATGAATAAAATAAAATAAAATCCTGACACACACACACACATACCCCTCTCACCGGTTGCTTTCCGTGGTTGGTCAAGGGCCCTCCGCGCCCCACATTTATCCCCATTGCACCCTGTTTCTATAGGAACTGGGAGGGAAGCTTTAACCCCCATGCTCCCCCCCTCCTGTCCTACCCCTTTGACCCAAGGCGCTCTGTGCATGCTCGCGGGCACCGCCTCCTGTTGACGCTCCAGACCCCCCTCCAGACCCCATTTCCTGCGCCCCCCAACCCCGCCCCCCAAGGGGGTCTCCAAACCAGGCTGGGCGGGCCGGAGGGGGGCTCACCTCCACCTTCCCCCTGGCCAGCCCCTCCAGGCGGCGCCAGTCGACCTCGAAGGCGCGCAGGGGGCCCGGCCAGACCCCCGCCAGCAGCAGCAGGAGAAGCACCAGCCTCGGCGGCCACCCAGGGGGAGCCCCAGGCGGCGTCCGCGGCAGTAGCCCGGCCATCGCGCTCCGAGCCGCGACCAGGCGCGCAATGGGGGCCGCCCTGCCGCCGCCGCCGCTGCCACGTCAGGCCGGGAGGAGCCCCGGCAGAGAAGGCGGAGGAGGCGGAGGCGGGTCGGGCCAGCCTCCTCCGGGCGCCCGAGGGGGAAAGGCGCTGCCGGGAAGGGCCGGGCAGCATCCTCAGCCAGCGCGGAAGAATCCTTGGGGGTGGGGAGAGGAGGAGGAGAGACGACAACTCCCACCCTCCCGTCCCCGGCAGCTTGGACTCCAGCTCCCATCGCCGCAGGCGGATTTGGGGACGCTCCTGTTTTTTTTTTTTAACTCCAGTGCCCAGCATCCCCGTTTTTTTGAGGGGTGGGCCTGAGGCTTTTTCACACCCGGGGAGGGGGAGAGCCACCGTTTCAGTGCTGCTGGAAGGCAGCCCCCCCCCCGTTGTGGGTGTGCGGGGGGGGTCGGGGAAGGGGATACAGAAACACCCAGAGTTTGGGTTAGGGAAAAAAAAATCATCCTTGTCTCCAATGGTTTGTTGAATGGGATTTCGGTTAGAATGTTTCATATCCGCCCTTCTTGTTACTTTGAAATGGATGTTGAATATAATGGAAGGTTTGTTTGATCAGGAAGGGTTGTCGGTTGTTCTATTCTATTGGGACCCGCCCAGAAGGGGCCCTTGGCCAAATCAATACAGTACATGTTTTCTTTTTCTTTGCTCCCTTCCCTCTTTCCTTTCCTTTCCTTACAACTCAGAGTCCCCAGAGTCCCCCTTGCAGGCCAAGCCTTCTGAAGCTCAGGACAATTTGGAAGCCCCCCAGAGAGGCTGCTCAGAGGCTTCCAATTTGTTCCAACCCCCCAACCCATGGGGCTGCTGGAGTTCCCTGTCCCCCCTCCCTTTGCCATCTCCCCCCACCCTCTGTGCTTGGCAGAATCCAAGGTAGGACCCTCAAACAGATGACCTAAACCCTTGGTAACACTCCTTGGAGTGTCTGTCGCAGCTGCCGTTTATCCCCCCCCTCCCATAAACCAGTGTAAAAGCACAACGGTGGTGATCAGACCCGTGCAGTTCAAAGGAGAAGTGTATAAACGTGCGCCTTCCTATGTGCATCCGTGCCGCGTCGAAAGGCTGCCGGAAGGATGCAACGTTCACAAAGTCTGGGATAAACTAGCAGAGACAACTTATCCTCCAGAATCTATCCCATAATAGCACACAAACACCCCTCGTTTCCCCCCCTCCCCACCTACTGAGCACCTGTCAAAGCCTGATTAGAGACTGACACAGATAGGGCATCCCTTAAATTATTCACACTTTGGTCTCGGAGTGAAAACGCAAGCAAGATTTCAGAGGACGATCAAAGGATGGGAAGGAGAATAAAGTTATTATTAATTTTTTAAATGGCGAAGAGAGAGGATGGAGATGAAGCCGAAGCAACCCTTCAGAGGCTGATGGGGGTGGCTTTTCTGGCATCAGGAGAGAGTTGTTTTTGTTTTTAAAAGGATGCTCCATCATCATGCCGGAGCCACCAAAACCCCACCTCTGCCTCTCTCGTGCAAGGAAGGCCTTGCACGAGAAGATATTTGGATCTGTGCTTTTGAATCCTCACCTCTCTTCCCATGCAGTAAAAACAACAGCAGTTCAGAGAATGCATAGAGGACTCAGGACTCCTCCTCATCATCCATGTGCTGTCAAGTCAGTTCTGACTTCTGGTGACCCTTTTCAGCATTTTCCAGCAGATAAGACTCAGATGTGCTCCCCCCCTTCCCCTCTTCTGGGGGTGCCCAGGGATTGTGTGCCGCCGCTGGCCCCAAGGCCACCCAGGTTGGCTCGTCTCCGGGGAGGAAGAAGCAGGAATCGAACCCCCAGCCTCCGGCTCCGGAGACGTTAACCACTGAGCTCTCCAGCCAGCGACCGTCATAAGCTAGGGGTCCAAAATGTTGGGGGAAATATTGCCTTGTTTGGCCTGTGAACCCTTTCTAGGAGTCGACTATGTGTGTGAATGGAGTTATATTTTTATTCTGGGGCAAAAAGCGAGGTCCTGAATTCACCAGGACGGAAGCAAAGGGTGGCCAAGGATGTGGACAGATCAATATTAGGGAAAACTTTGACAAAACTGTTTGATAGTAGGTTTGGGTGGCCCTCTGCCAGGGGTGTGTGAAATACAGATTTCCTATTTAGCACCCTAAGATCCTCCCAACTGTTAAACTGTACGATTCTGCAATCAAAGCCCGTCTTAGAAAGTACAGCTGTTTTTGGTTGCTCAGTGGAGTACCCAGTGTGTGGCGTAGTAGATAGAGCGAAAGACTAGGACTCGGGAGGCCTGGGTTTCGGATCCTCGCCCCCCCAGCCACAGAAACTCACTGTGCGTGTGGAACGGGTAAAATCACTCCTTAAATACCTCGAAAGTCTTTGTGGGGTTGCTATAAGTCAGTTTGGACTTGACGGCACCTGAGACCAACACCACAAGGAGAATGAGGCTGAGGAAGGGGAGTATTGTGTCAGGCAAGGAGAGAGCTGCGTTCGAATTCCCCGCGTGGCTTTGGAAACAGACTGGGGAGTCAGAATTGGGAGCTCGAACGTTTTCCTGTGCCTGGAAACCCCCGATTTGGAAGTGCTTTGATGGGATATATTAGCAACCGTGGCACAATACACCTCCTAGGTTTTCGGGAAGGCTCAGCCCTTGGGGGGTAGGATGGATGTCCTCTAGGCCCCCTGGCTCAGCTCTGGGGATTTCCCCGGCACAGCTGGCTGCACTAATAACGCCCATCAGCAAAGGTGATTAGCGCTTGCTTCCTTCTGCCGCCTTTCGATAATCACCTGCAGTGCCTGTGATTATTTTTTTTCCTGTTCTAATGAAAAAAACAACAACACCCCCATGCAGTTGTTGTTCTGGAGCCAGGAGGTAGGCTGGTTCCCTCGGGCTGCTTTTCCATAACACGGGTTTCGAAAACAAGGGCTGGGCTTCCATTATGTATGGCCTTGTGCAAAATACAGGTGCCTACGCGCACGAAGCAAGGCTGGGAAGGCCAGAGTGTCAGAAACGACTGGAGTTTAGATTTTTAATTCGTTAATAAGACTCCGGTGCCTTCAGGTCAATTCCGACGGATCGCAACCCTTTTCAGGGTTTTCGGGTAGAGAATATACATTAATATATTTCCCTTCTTCGGGGGGGGGGGTCCCTAGGATTGTGCAGCTGGCCCAAGGCCACCCAGGCTGGCTTTTCTCCCAGGAGGCCCCATGGAGGGAATCAAACTCCCAACCTCTGGCTCCGGAGCCGGAGACTTAAACCATTGAGCGATCCAGAAGAGCCAGCCTGGGTAGCCTTGGGCCAGCTGCACAGTCCCAGGGCAGGGTCAACCACTTTTGAGTCTTCTCTACCTGGGAAACCCTGGACAAGGTTCACCTTAAGCCGGAATCGTCTTGATGGCGCATGATTTCTATTCATAAATTCATTATCCTTGGATTTTAACTGTCACAAGAGTTGACACCCCCACCGCAAGAGAAGGGAAATGTTCCTTTTGTGGAGTACCAGTGCTCGTATTTTCAGCCCACCTGGCCACTGGGTTTCTTTTCAGCTCAGCCCTTCTTATTCCATCGTAGGCGGCCTCTGCCTCAGTTTCCCCCTTGGCCCTGCCCCAACGGCTGGGCGCTAGCTTCGCAACTCCAAGTGGGAAGTCTTGCGCTTTTTCATCCCCCGCCAGGTGCTCCGGCTCGGCTCCCATTGAGAGAGAATGCTAAACTACTAATAATAACGCGGGGGAAATCATAAAATGCACACCGACTCCTTGCTCGGCAATCGGCGAGGGGATGAGTCACAGGGAATGTGGGGGAAATGTAGAAGCAGGCGAAGGAGCCATGAATCAGACAAGGGACGGCAGGGGCCTGGCGAACACTCTCCCCCGGCTGAGCCTTGTCACAGGAGGGGGTCTCCACAGGGGGCGCTCTCCCCCTCTGAGTCACAGGGCGCACATGGCGTGCCTTGAACTCCGTGGTCTTTCCCCACAGATTAGAGCCCACTGAAAAAAAGAAGTGCAAAGCACAGAGGGCTGGTTTTATGCAACCAGCAAAGCAAAGGAGAACGCTTCCCCAGGATTGCGTGGCTTCAGGCCCCCGTGTTGGGGGTTGCATGTTCGAATGCTCTCCTCCACCCCGCCTTTCCCCTCCCTAGCAGGAGAGAACTAGCACATCAGGGAGTGAAGAGGGTTCTGGTGGGTTTCTCCTCAATGCCCTATTTTTTCCTGGGTGAGAATGGGACAGAAAGGGGGTTCATGGGATCAAACCCAGGCTCGTTTCGTAGAATCTTGGAATCATGGCATCAGAAGGGGGCCTCTTAAGGCCATCCAGTCCAACCCCCTGCTCAAGGCAGGAATCCAAACCAAAGCAGATCGGACAGAGGGTTGTCCAATTTCCCCTTGAAAGCCTCCAGCGTTGAGGGCTCACCACCTCCTGAGGTCATGGGTCCCATTGTCATATTGCTCTAACAGTTAAGAAGTTTTTCCCAATCTTCAGCTTAAATCTGGCTTCCTGCAACTTGAGCCCATTCTCATGCATCCTGCACTCTGGGATGATGGAGAACAGATCCTGCCCCTCTTCTGCAGGACAGCCTTTCAACTATTTGAAAAGTGCTCTCCTCTCTCCTGTCCGTCTTCTTTTCTCAAGGCTAACCATGCCCAGTTCTTTCAATCTTTCCTCGTGCTGTTGGGATATGTACCCTTGCTCTTCATCAAAGTTATTGGGTGATCAAACAGTTTTGCTGTCACAGAGCATGGGTTGTGCCAGGTACATAAAAAGTACAGCTCCCCTTAAAAAAAAGGAATACAAGGGGAAAAAATCAATTTGTTTGAAATCTGGTGGTGGAGGTTTGTGGAACAAGTGCGTCTGAGATGAAATCAATCTTGAACCTCATCTAGAAGCAATAGTGATTGTACAGAAGCTGTCCTACTTTGGGCACACCACAAGAAGACAGGATCCTCTGGAAAAGATAATGCTGGGAAAGGTGGAAGGCAGCAGGAGATGAGGAAGACCCAATACAAGATGGACTGACTCCCTAAAAGAAGCCACAACCTTGAGTTTTTAAGAGCTGAGCAGGGCAGCTGAGAATAAGACCTGTTGGAGGTCACTTGAAGGGATGTCATTTCAACAAAGGACACACACACACAAGCAAGCAAGAAGTCACCCAAAAGCAATGGAAAAATGCACCACAGAAGCCGGCGCAGCAGATCAGTTAAGAGACCTGGTGCTCTAATAATAACTAATCCAGGCTGTTCTCAAACAGCCATCAAACAGGGAAACAAATGGAGGTGGGGGGGCATGTACTTAAGAGTGCCAGTACAGCAGAGAAACCTCTAATTAGAGAAATATCGCAAGTAGCTGTATCAGTCCATTAGGAAAAAAAAGAAGTAAATAAAACCGAAACCAAGGAGAGGCCTTTGTTAGAACCAATTAAAGAGAAAGTGTGTAGAAGCTATGCACGGATGGCGCATAGGGGGTTCACACATGACACACGGGACCTGCGTCGTAACTACCCATTTTGGTGGCCTTGTGACTTTCCTTTCCTTTCCTTTCCTTTCCTTTCCTTTCCTTTCCTTCCTTCCTTCCTTCCTTCCTTCCTTCCTTCCTTGAGGAGAGAGAGAGAGAGAGGTGCGCCGGGCTGATCATTTTGTGTCATTCCAGCAGCAATATCGTGTGCCTTCTAAATTTCGGCGCCCTGGGTCAAAACCCCAGTCGACCACCCGATCCATAGCCATGGACACCCGAATCCTAAAAGCCGTAAGCAAGATCTGTTGCCACCAGTTAACACAAACATTTGTTAACGTGTGCAATGATTCGTAAACAAAACAGCATCGTCTTCCAGATCGGCTCAGTCTTGGGGCAGAGTTAGGAGGCAGTTCGCTTAGAGCCTTCCTGGGTAGCCTCTTCCCCACAACAAGTGGGCACGGCCCCATGGCCGGTGTTGGAAGATTCCGTTGCCCTTTGTACCCGGACCCGAAGGGAGCGGAGGGATACCCTCCTGTCCTTTACCTCCGGCAGTAAAATGCTTGCACCTGGCCTGGACGTCCGCCTTATGCAGGTGAATTAATTTTTAACTTGGCTAACTTCCTGTGTGTTCCCATCCTGCAGCACTGCCTAGTACAGCTTGTATCTGAGTGCAAGAATTAGCCTGAGGTGCAAATCAATGCCTTCCTTTTCATTGATGCACAAAACATCCATGTTGATGTGGTTATGCACCATCGAGTCATTTCTGACTTATGGCAACCTTACGGATGAGCCCTCTCCAAAATGTCCTGCCCCCAAAAACCCTAGTCAGCTTTTACAAGCCTGTGGCTTCCTTTTATTGAGTCAGTCCATCTTGTACTTGGTTTTCCTCTTTTCCTGCTTCCCATTTTCCCCAGCATTAGTACACTCCCTGCCACCGCCCCTGGAGAATCCTGCCTTCTCATGATGGATCGAAAGTAGAACATCCCACGTCATGCCACCCCCCCCCCAAGGATTTAGACATCCTTTTTTAGGGCTGTCTAAGTGGGCACCACCCGACGTATCTTCATCTGCCATCCCCGGGGTGTGATGAACACGAAGCAGATCATTGAGTGGACAGAGAATTTCCCAGAGAGGAAGACACCTCCCGGAAAGATCATTCTTTAACCTCCTTCCCAACTCCCAACCTCTGAGCTGGCAAAACTGCTTACTAAAAGCCATTTGTTCCCATTGTTTGTTTGAAATGCAAACCACAAGTGCAGGATGCTGAAAAGCAGACAACTGTTGACATTGCGTTACCGGAATTTTTTTTAAATTTCTTCCCTACCTTTCTGGAAACAAACATCTTTGGTTCGAGGACAGGATTATGTAAAAATCCAAATAATAGGAGTTCCTTGAAGTGTGGAACATCCCCCTTCAAGTCTTATAAAGCCCTATTAAGGTCTCTGTTCTAGCTGGCCGGAAAGCTCAGTGGTTTAAATCTCTGGCTGCCGAGCCAGAGGGGGTGAGTTCGATTCCTCTCCCTGGGCCTCCTGGGAGAAGAGCCAACCTGGGTAGCCTTGGGCCAGCTGCACAGTGTCCCAGGGCGCCCCCTAGAGGAAAGCGTTGCCACAAGTCAGAATTGACGGGACAACGCATGATTATTATGATTATGTTGGAAGGCCAGCTCACCTCCAGGTCAATGGAAGCACAAACGAGGCAAGCTCCTTGTGTGGATCCAGGATGGCGTTTCTCCTCCCTCGGTGTCTGTTCTGCTCCTCTTGAGACCTGCCTAGCTGTCAGTTTTAACTTTCACTAGAAGCCCAGACGGGATAGAGGTTGACCTGCTTATTTCTCACGGCACAATCTGGACCCAAGTGGACCCAAGGGGGCAAATCTCTCAACAGATGGGGACCGTTTGAGTGCAATGGAAAGATGGGAATGAGAAGGCCAAGCCAAGGCATTATGGGATGTGAGGCGGTGGGGATAAGATGGCAGCTCCTTCGCCCCCCGGGTTTTCTTGCCCCACTGCTTAACATTGCAGCCCACGAGCCTGGCATACGCAGGGGGAGGAGGGAGGAAGGGGGGGGGAGAACCAGCATCTGAACAGGAAATGGCCCTATATGGGTTATATGAGGTTGCTGCCAGTTTTGTGAACTGCTGGATAGCTCAGTGGTTGAGGTCTCTGACTGCAGAGCCAGAGGTTGGGAGTTTGATTCCCACTCCTGGACAGACGCTAGACTCCATGATCCACAGCGTTCCTTCCGGGTCTGCTGTTCTAAGATGATTACTACATATTTGTGTCTCCTTCTGTCTGGGGAGGAAGGTGGTCTGCAAGGATGGGGCTAGCAGCTTTTCCTCCTTCCAGCCGTTGGCACCAAAGAACGCCTTGATGCCCTTCGGCCCTCCAGTTCTGTGCGTCCTCGGGCAAACCCCCCCCCCCACTTCAATGTACAACACCCAGTCGGATCGGACACTGAGATTTCTTTCAGGATCGGCAATGGGGCAGGATCCATTCCCCCCCCCCACATTGGGTTGGGCTGGTTTTAAGGGTGGCTGGGCTCTCTGCCCTTGAAGGAGGTGACGTGGCTCCTGGACCTCTGAAGCCACTGCCTCTCTCTCTCTCTCTCTCTCTCTCTCTCTGCCTGAGAAATGCCCACCGAGCCATCACAAATGTAAATCAGAAGCCCGTGGCCGGAGAAACAAAATCGAAGTGGGATTTGTCCACGGTGGCTTTCAATGGAATGGAATCGGGAGGCGAAAGGGTGCGCCGGAGTCTGGCTCGGAAAAGGTGGCAGCGATGGGATGGGTGAAGAGTCGTGTGATTTAATGCTGAGAGGCTGAACCGGGAAGAACGACACACACCCCCCTTCCTTCTTCCTCTTCTAAACGGTGACCTAGTTTGAGGTATAAACAACAAAAAGGAGGGAGGCGGGAGCCCCAGAGAGGAGCAGAACCGGCCCTGCCACCGGGCAGGGGAGGCAACTGGCTCAAGACACTGTCAAAGGGTAATATATCGTGGTATATTTAATTTATTCTGGTTCGTTTTTCTACTACCAAAACAAGCACCGATTTTTCTTTTTCAGGTCCTCAGATATCATGTCGGGTTCTCATACATCCTCAGTTCGAGGTGACGGTGTAAAGGAGCTTCCGCTTTCAGGATCAAAGCCCTGAGTTTTCTTGATGGATGGGGGGGGGGCGCTGTGACATCCTCTGCTCTCCCCACCCACCCACAGCTTCCCGGTTCCTCATATGCTTAGTTGCAGTCCTCACCGTGCTTAGAAGAGAAATCTGGTTTAACTGATGAAAAACAACTCACTTGAGGGTGATTTATCTTGAATCAAGAGCGGTTAACTCTACAAAAGACCTGCCCCCAATCGTTGATACAGACTGATCCAGCTGTCTGCCTCCTTATTGAGGGCCGTGGGGTTGGCTATGGGGACTCTCATAATGCTCATAAGTCTATCCCTGCATCACTGTGTATATGTGTGGGTCACCTTGTCTTGTTTCTGATCTAGGCCTCGAACTTTCTTGGTCACTCCCTGGGGAAAAGTGGTGGGACTCACGGAGGCTCTGAAGCATGGATGGCCTCCAGTAAGATGGACTGGCTGGAGATTTCAGGATTAAGGTTTGCCCACAACCATGAATGGGGCTGAAGGCTCCCCCTGGAAATGTTGGAGTGATCCCTCCCTATTCTTCCGCAACCTAGTTTGATTCACAACTCCAAATTAATGTATGTAATTAGGGGATGTACTGCTGTGGTCCCCTTCACGAATTGCTGCCTTGTCATTACGAAGGGGCTTGAGTAATTCAGAGAAGGTATGGGCTATGCCGTGCAGGGACACCCAAGACGGACAGGTCCTAGTGGAGAGTTCTGACTAAATGCGATCCATCTAGAGCAGATGATACCACTCTGATGGCAGAAAGTGAGGAGGAATTAAAGAACCTCATAATGGGGGTGAAAGAGGAGACCACAGAAAATGGTCTGAAGCTCAACATAAAAAAAACCAAGATCATGGCCACTGGTCCCGTCACCTCCTGGCAAAGAGAAGGGGAAGATATGGAGGCAGTGACAGATTTTACTTTCTTGGGCTCCATGATCACTGCAGATGGGGACAGCAGCCACAAAATTAAAAGGCCCCTGCTTCTTGAGAGGAAAGCGATGAGAAACCTCGACAGCATCTTAAAAAGCAGAGACATCACCTTGCCGACAAAGGTCCGCATAGTCAAAGCTATGGTTTTTCCAGTAACGATGTACGGAAGCGAGAGCTGGACCATAAAGAAGGCTGACTGCTGAAGAATGGATGCTTCTGAATTGTGGTGTTGGAGGAGGCTCTTGAGAGTCCCCTGGACTGCAAAGAGAACAAACCTATCAATCCTAAAGGAAATCAACCCTGAGTGCTCCCTGGAAGGACAGATCCTGAAGCTGAGGCTCCAAGACTTTGGCCATCTCATGAGAAGAGAAGACTCCCTGGAAAAGACCCTGATGTTGGGAAAGTGTGAAGGCAAGAGGAGGAGGGGACGACGGAGGACGAGATGGTTGAACAGGGTCACCGAAGCAACCAACATGAATTCGACCCAACTCTGGGAGGCAGTGGAAGACAGGAGGGCCTGGTGTGCTCTGGTCCATAAAGGGGTCACGAAGAGTCGGACATGACTAAACGACTAAACAACAACAACAGGGCTTCTCAGAAAAGGGGATTAGACAGTTCAGTGGAGGAGGACAGGCAATAAATGATAAAACCTCTAGTCCTGATGGGTCTATGGAACCTCCAAGTTTAAAAGTACATCTCAGGAATGGATGCTATGAGGCAGCAAGGGGAGGGTGCTATTCCATGTCTATCCTGGCGGAAGGCTTACCAGAAGCCCCTCACGCCCCTTGACAAGAAGCGATGTCCTGGATCCAACCCCATGGGGCTCTCCTGACCTTTCCCACCTCTGGGGCTCTGCTGTACGCTCAGAGGAGGACCAGAGGGGCTGAGGAGGGTGAGAGTCTTGCCGGAGGCAGAGCTGTGGAAGATGATGCCCCGAAGAGGCATTCAGTTTGCTGCTTTGCTTACTTTTCAGCTGCTTTGCCTAATGGGGTGGGAAGGGCCCGAAACAGGACCTGGATTTTGGGAGCACCAACAAGAGAGGCTACGGGAATTTTCCCCTGTATGTGGTGTGTAGGTGTAATGTGTGTGCCTGCATAAATGCAAAGTTGCATCTTCACTGGTGTGGCTGGGAAGTCCGACTTAGGAAAGCCCCGTGTTCAAATCCTCACCTGGCCGTGCAACTCGCCAGGTTCCCTTAGGCTGGGGGGGGGGGCAACTCTCTGACCCACCTCATAGGGTTGTCGTGAAAATAAAGCAGGGAAGAAGACAGCAGGGCTGGAAGAAGGGGAGGACGCAAGAGGAACAAATAATAAACAGGCGGGTTAACAATGTTTGCACAACGGCTGCACAGGGCACATGCAGCGGCTACACAAAGGGACACATTGAAATAATATGGTGTGAGTGGCCCCACAGAACCTCGGCTGGTGAATACGATGCTGGTTCTGCACCTGCTCTCATGACCTCTCATGATGCGGGCATCTTGTTAACTAATGAAGATTTCTGGCCAGGAGTTAAGACTAGTTATAATCTTAGGACTGCGGGGCTGGAAGGGACCCGCAGGGTCATCTAGTCCAGCCTCTGTCCAGGAGAGGCCTTGGGGGGGAATCGAACTCCCCATCTCTGACTCGGCAACCAGAGACCTAAACCCCGCAGCTTCTCAGCAGCCGGGAGGCTCCTCCGGCCAAAGGATTCGGGCAGCCATCAGACTGGTCGGAGGGGGTCGGGGCGGGCATCCTCGCTCCCAAACCTCGGGAGGCCCGTCCGGCTGTTCCCCTCGCCCGCTTCCCTCGCCCAACCTCAGCCGGCCTTCCTGAGGACTAGAAGCTTGCTCCGCGCCTGCCGGCCTCTCTGTCTAGCCCGGTTGCCCGGGGTCCCCCTTCGGGGTCCTTCCCGCGCCCGGGCGCGCCCCCGGCAAGGGCTCCTGGGCCGCCGAGCGAGGCGAGCCGGCGGCTGCGCGGGCGCTCGTCGTGCGCCTTTAAAGGCACCGGCAGGTGGAGGCGCCGATGACGCCAGCGCTCGCCGGGCTCGGCGGAGGGAGGCAGGCAGGGAGGGAGGGAGGGAGGCAGGGAGGCCGCCGTGCGAGGATGGAGCTGCCCGCCACCGGCGCCAGCAGCAGCAGCAGCGGCCGGGCGAGGGACCGGGCGAGGGATCGGGCCGGCTCGAGCGGCTCCGGGGAGCCCGGCGGCCGGCGGCAGGTGAGCCAAGGGGCCGGGCCGGGCCGGGTGGACGCCGGGCACCGGGGGCAGCCCAGCCAGGCTGGGGGGGGCCGCGAAGCCCGGAGCGGGGCCGGTCGCGCCCTCTGCCCTCCCCAAGGACCTGGGCAGGTCGGGGACCCCCCCCCCCCCGCGCTTCGCCCTGGGCGCCGAGGGGGAGGCGAGAGGGCAGCTCCTTCCCCCCGGGGGGGGATCTCTCTTGGGGGGGGAAAGGGGGATGCTGAAGTCCTTGAGGGCGCGCTCGTCTTTGGACGGCTGCTGGGAAGAGAGCCGGAGCGCCAGGGAGACCCGATCCCGGCGCTGGGACGCCCCGGCGGGAGGACGCGCGCCGGCCGGCTGGTCGCCTCTTCCCAGCTGGGAAATGGGCGCAACGCGCCTCCCCGGGCCAGCCGGGCGTGTAGGCGGGCGGACGGGCGGGCGGGGGGAGTGCGGGAAGGGAAGAGAGAGATGCACGTGCTGCTCCGGCGTGGCGCATCTCGGTGCGAGGCCAGGCGAGGAAGAGGGACCCCCCCCCCCCGGCGAGCTCTCCATCCTTCCTTCCTTCTTATGTAAGGGAGAGCCGCGGGATTGCCAGACGTGCAGGGCTGGACAGCTGTGGGACAGGACAAGGGCGTGGGGGCAACGAACCCCTTTTCTGGACAGGACTGGGGAGGAAGGATCCCGCCCGCATCCCATGCACAACCTGGGAGGCAAGGCTCTGCTTTTCGGAGCCACCAAGCCGGGCTCTGGAGGAGGAGGGGGTCAAGAGGTCTGGGGCCGTGGCGGCGGCGGGGGGGGGGCTTGCCCTTCCCACTTGTGCACGTCTGGGCTGCCCTCCCTGGTGGGCCAAAGGTGGGCCCTCCTCCTCCTCCTCTTCCTCCCCCTGCGCAGGCAGGGAGCGCATCCGCCTTTCCTGCTGAGGCTCTTTATGGGTATCTGTTGCTGTTGGAGAAGGAGGGCTCTCAGGATGGCTCAGCTTATGGCTAGAGTTGTGTGTGTGTGTGTGTGTGTAGACTATCTCACTCCAAAACCCCCAGGGAGGAGATTGCCCCCCCCATATCTCGGTGTCCCTGGACCTTTGTAGAGCAACAGATGCCGAGAACAGTGCTCTGCCCCAAACCGCTTGCAGCCCACATTTTCGCCTCCACCCACAGGGACGAGCTAAGCTGTTGGGGAAAGGGAGCGTTCTTCCCTCAGAGGAAGGAGGGAGCAGAGGCAACACACCTCACCCCCCCCCCCAGCCCAGCCGGAACAGAATCAACTCTATTCTTGAAGGCTTTTACGACCAGGAGCCAATGGTGGTTGGGGGTTTTCCGGGCTGTCTGGCTGTGTTCTTAAGGTTTTTCTTCCTAACCGCAGAGTTCTGACTCCTATCCTTTGAAGATGCTGGCCACAGAGGGGGGGGGGGGGAACGTTAGGAAGAACAACCTTCAGAACACGGCCAGACAGCCCGGAAAAACCCACAACAACCATCAAAACCAATTCTCTTTCCTAAGACTGGTTAGGAAGACGGCTCTGCCCTGCCAGGGTATGGCCAGGTGCATTGGCTCTCTCTCTCTCTCTCTCTCTCTCTCTCTCTCTCTCTCTGTGTGTGTGTGTGTGTGTGTGTGCTTGCCCTCTTTCCTGGGCCTGGCACCGCTTTTCCCACGAGAAGGTGGCCTGCTTCTCAGGTTGTAGCTGGACCGTTGAGCATCCACCCGCTCTTGGGCTCTGTGTTGGCCCTGCTGCCTGGCCCTCGGCTTCTTCCTCCCTCCCTCCTTCACCAAGAACAGAGTCGGACGGGCGGATGGGCCCTCTGGGGGCAGTGGAGGAGGAGGAGGTGGCAGGGGCAGCGGCGGCTGAGAGCGATGTCCTCTGTTGACCCCGTCAGCATTTCAAGGATCCTTTTTCGCATCCAACCTGGCAGTGCCGGAGAGAGAGGGGAAATGAAGGGCATAACAGAGAGCAAAGGATGCTCGCCGTCCTCTTGATTGGAGATCAAGAGGTCCTTCTGCAAGAATCTGTAGAGGAATGCTCATAAAGGGTTGACCACTCCCTTTTTCTGGAGGTATTCTGGGACCGGGCAGCTGGCCCAAGGCTTCACAGGTTGGCTTTTCTCCCAGGAGATCCAGTGGCGGGGGGGGGGGAATCGAACTGCCAACCTCTGGCTCTGCAGCCGGAGGCCTCAACCACTGAACACCATGGAGCGTAAAGCAGAATCATTTCCCCATAGGACTGGAGTCTCCTCTCTGTGTGTGGATGTGAGGAGGGTCAGCTAAGGCAAGATTTCTCCTCCAAAAGATAGGAACATTTGTGAAGAGTTTTGTTTAAAGACATTTATTTCAGCCTTTATTCTAGGATTTGTTTTCAGTAGATAAGGGATGGGACAAGGAGCGTTTCTGCAGAAAACGGCAGAGCCTTTACGGCGCCTTGAAGACTCAGCCATAGACCGATCATGCGAGGAAAGCATTAGAACATCTTCTGGGATCAGCCCAGAAATCAGATATTTTAGCAAGGGCAGAATGCTCCCTGGATTTTAGCAGTGTGTGGTTGTTATGATCGCTTCAGTGCCTTGAACTTCAGCGATGCACAATCTGTGACGTCCTGTCATGAGCGCGGAGGGTGTGGGCACTGTGACCCCCCAGATGCATCTCACGAAGCATCCTGCCGCAGTTCACGAAAGCTTAATTCCCTTCCCCCACACCCCCCCGCACTTTGCCTGGGTTTCCCCTTTACTCTTGGTATCGTCTGCATTTCTGAGGTTATTGATATTTCTTCCAGCAATCTTAATTCCAGCTTGGGATTCATCCATTCCAGCCTTTCGGATGATACTGCCTTAACAAGCTACAAACAAGGGCTGACTGGCAATTTCCTCCTCTCTCACGTTTGGTCCCCTTAGCTGCTGTAGTGCAACTTGGTTCCACACTGGCACCAACTTTTTTAAAAAATAAATGATTTAAAGAGGTGGTCAGTTTGAGGGGAACTGATATCCCAGTGAGTGCCTCTTTGCTTTCTCTCTTCCCCCCCCCCCCCCCCCGATTTCCAGCACGCTTGCAAGGCCCAGAGGCAACCGAGGCACACTGAAGAACAACTTATTTTCCTTCTTCTGACCCCGCTCATAATTACGGCTATATATTCAGCGTTTGTATAAGCAAGCAAACAGGCACACAATTTCCGTTCGCTGGAGACCGTTGCCGGAATTACTGGCTTTGCCTTTCTTTTGTATGTGTGTGTGTGGGGGGGAGGGGCTAGAAAGGAGCTCACCCTTAACTCTGTGAAATAATTGCACAAATAATTAATAATTAATGAGCTAATTAATGAAACCATCACTTTGAGCGAAGAAGCTGGGACACCCAGCTTCTGGTTTGCCTGCTCAGCCACGAAGCTGGATCGGCTCAAGCCGTTCCACCGTGGGCACCGATACAAAAGCATTTTGCTTACAAATGAGTAGAAGCCCCAGCAATTGGGGGGGGGGGAAGCATAGGACTGCAGAGAAGAAATTCAGAGCAAATTCGGGCTGCTGGCTAACTCAGTGGTTTAGGCTTCGGGCTGTAGAGCCAGACTTTGGGAGTTTGATTCCCCCCCCCGGGCCTCTTTGACAGGGCTGGATTTTATGACCCCCTTATTTGTTTTATTTAAAGGGCACCTTTTCCCCCAATCAGGGGACATTCCAGCTCTGCCGCTCTAAGGCTAAAATTAAAATTAAGGCTCATACGTCATGTAGTCAGTGGAAAATAGCATGAATCCGACCATCCCAAGAAAGCAGCATTTGGTATATTACCTGTCCATGTAAATCACCCCCTGAGGCAGGTTTCCCTGTTGCTTAAAAATTAACTATCTGGCAAGCCAGGGACACAAAGGTGTCCTTTCCGGAACAGGGGGGTCTGCTTTTCCTGCCATGTTTTTATTGCTGTCGGGGAAACCCACGGAGCAGCCTTTGCCCCCCTTGAGTCCCTCCCCACCCCACCACTCACTGTTCCAGACAGAGCCACGGCTGTGATTCCGTGGACTCTTTCCTCCCTCCGAGAGGACAGATTCTGTGGTTCCAAGATTCCATAGAACCTCAGGTTCTATGGCTGTTGGACGCGGGAAAGGGACACCCAACCCCCAGCTCCTGGCACAAGCTGGGCATGGTGGCATGGAAAGAGACTCCTCGGGAGAGGACGCTGGCGCCCCTGAGTTGGAACAGCTTTCGGTATTATGCTGGCGAATGAAAAAATAATGGGACCCTCTACCCACTACCCCATAACCATTCAGAATGGTTTTTATGTTCATGGCCCTCATTTCCCTGCTGGGCTGTGGGAGGCCATAGAAGGTCAATATCAGGAAAAACTTCTTAACTGTTAGAGCAGTACGACAGTGGGACCCATAGCCTCGGCAGACAGTGAGCGCTCCAACGCTGGAGGCCTCTTCCAGAGAAAACTGGACCACCTTCTGCCCGGATCAGCCTTGATGTGGAGTCCTGCCTTGAGCAGGGGGGTTGGACTGTATGGCCTCAGAGGCCCCTTCTGACTCCATCATTCTAGGATTCTGTGATCCAGCTTGTACTATAAAAGGGGTCGTGAGGAGAAGGAGCAGGATCACGTTAGCAGCTTCTCTAACTTCTTTTTGTTTTAATTGGGCAGAATTCAGGCTCCCAACGTTGCTGCACTGCCCCTTTTTATATTTATTTGCAAATATTTGTAACCCACTGACTTGCTGTCTTGAAAGTTGTATAAAATAATATTTTTTTAAAAAAATGCACTTAAGTGCGATCTGCAGAATTCAAATACTTCGTTGATCTCCGTCATATGGATGGGAGGTTGAGCTACGAAGGGGAGCCTTATACAAATAGTTACCTTTTTAATGTGTATAAAACCCGCAATGATGACACCCCCACAAGGAGCCTCTTGGCCCAGTGGCTAAATTGCAGTACTGTATAAGATTCTGCTCCCCGCCTGAGTTCAATTCATGGAGTGCTATGAGGTGATGTACACGTAGCAGACTTTACCTGGAGAGGATTCTTGGAACAGCCTTCCTCTTCTTGTGCTCTTAGATGATTCCACCTCCTTCCCTCTAGAGCCTGTACAGAATTTGCTGTTGAACCCTCGCCTCCCGTTGCCCAACAGCCATGCCGAGATAGTATAAAAAGCAGTTAAAGTTACACAGCCGAAAAGGAATATAATTCCTCCTTCTTAAAATCAGTAACCCATTGCAAACGGCATGTTAATCGGTTCCTTCTTTTTCAGTAACTAAGGTATAACTAGGTGACCTCATGTTTCAATCATAACGGTACTCCGTTCCTTCTTTGCAGCAACTAACTAAAGTTCCTTTACATTTTTAACCTAGGGTAACTTAGTTACACTTTAGTTACTGAAGGAATTGATTACCCTTGTTTGCAGGTGATTTACTGTTAAGCTCTGAGCGAAGAAAATGTCTGCAGGCCGCAAAGCTGTCTAATGTGCTTTTATTTCTGTTTGTCTTCTCAAAGATGGAGACCAGTCGCCATGGCAATTGGGATCAGGGCCCAGCTTCTCCCGTCGGATCCCAGCCGGTGTCTCCTCGAGGCAGCATCTCAGGTTTGGCCGCTCCGGGGTTATTCTCTCCTGTCGCCAACCCGTTCGGCTCTGACGGTCCGACCCGGTTCCAGCTGGAGGGATCCGGCCACGCCGTGTACGCCGGCGGGACCCGGCCGGACGCTCTCTTTGACCCTTTCCAAGGCCGGCTGCAGGCGGACGGCTCTCACCAGGCGGGGCCGGAGGAGCGGACGCTCGGGAGACCCAGCCAGCCGCTTTCCTTGGAGATCGGCAGAGCGCCGCCCGAGGGTTCAGGCGGGATGGGTGGTTTCCACAGCCCGACTTTGCGCTCTCCGGTAGAACTGCGCCCTTTGTCTCCTGCCTCGGGGAGTTCCTCCACTACGTTCTCCAGCATGTCTCCCTCCATGAAACTCAACCTGTCGCCTAGCAGGGGGGCCCTCCCGGAGCTTTGCACCCTGGAACCTGTGACCTCGGGCAGCCTGACCATGGTGGAACTGAAGGAATCCATCCCAAAAGCCGAATCCAGCGACCACATCTGCCTGAGCCGCTCTGCTTCCTCGAACCGACCCGTCTCTCTCCCCAAAGCCATCTCCAGCGAGTACATCTCCGGCGGGAGGGTGGCCCCGTCCAGAACATCCATGCTCTCCAAGGCCGAGTCGGAGGAACTGGTCTCCTATGCGCGGGTGAGGCATTGTCCCAAATCTCAGGACCTCAGCGGCAGCAGCCACAAAAACGCCAAAGAACGATTTCCGGCCACCCTCAGCAACTCCCAGACCAAGCAGGACAACGAATTTCGGTGAGGAAGGCTCAAGTAGGGGGTCGGGAGCAGCAGTCTGGGTCCGTCTTTGGGTTGGTGGGTGTGAAAACTGGACACGAGGAAGCCTGCATGGTGGAGCAGGGAGGGAAGGTAGAATCCACAGGTGTCCTTGGTCAGAGGTGGGATTGAATGAGTTGATTTTTCTGGAGAAGGGCAAAGGGAGAACCTGCTGTGGATTTTGGTCTGAACTTCGCAAGAACTCCCCAAGAGGCTGAAGCCGGCCGCCTATAAAGTTCAAACCAAAACCTGGAGCAGACCCACAATCTTGTGAAATTGGAGTCACTAGCCCCTGAATAGATGAAATGGGCTGGGGGGGGGCACATCTTCAAGCCACCCACCACGGACCTCCTGAGTCCCCAGGCATTTTAAATAACTTAGTGCAAGGGAGCGATTCTCATATCATGCGATCCAGAAATCCACTCCAGATTTTAGTCTGTGCTTTAAAGGACCGATCCGAAGTGCTAGACTAGGCACCTTGGACAGTGAATATAAAGTTTGGACTAAAACCCAAAGCAGACTCTCAGAGCCTCCACCAGAAAGCTGATATCCTCAGCCTTTCCTGGCATCATCCCCAATATTTGAGGTGACGTTATTTCCTTTGCATGATCTACGGGCAATTTACGTCCGGGAGTACCATGTGGTTTGAGGTTTTGCCTGGATTTCCCCCCCTTGAGCAGTGCATGAGCCCCCTGGGGAAGGTTAATGAGGTTTTAACTGGAGTGGCTCCAGATTTAAAGAGCTACACTTAGATACATGAATGACCACGGTTGCAAGGTTATGAGTACTTATTCCATTAAACTCAGTGTGATTTATTGGTTATCAAGGGTTGCCAGCACATTATACGTGCATGAGAGAGAGAGAATGTGCAGGATCTTAACAATACACTTGAGTGATTATTTTTAAGAGCTCATTGTTGTGCACCTTAGAGGAACTGCTGCAGTATAAGGAAGGTCATACTCTGTCCTCATTTGCAAACCACTGGTGTTTATGCCTGATGCTAATGCCTCCCTGTCTAGAACTGGTACATTGGTTGGATCATGTGTTCGTGTCCCTTCGGGATAACTATGTGTGCAGCAATAGTGCATCTGTGCAACATGGTTAGAGCAGTTTCATACAGCCTTGCCTCTCACGGTTGCATCTTACAGTGTTCTGGGATTTGTCATCTGGTGAGGTCCATCCAACATGCCCCGAAAGGTGGAAAAAGAAGGTGGACTAGATGTTGGGACTCCTTTGTTCATGTTGCACGGATCCTTTTCAAATGTTCACGGATGTCCCTCTGTTGTCTCATGTTTTTGGATTCTCTCCAACGCTTGGCTTTAGGCAGAAGTGCGGAATGGAAGTTGGAGGGTCTTGGTTTCATAGGGTTGGTGAATCCGCTCCAAGTTTCAGCCCAAACTTTACAGTCCCCATCCAAGGTGCTGAATCCTACCTATGGAAAAAGATTCAGCACCTTGGAGAGAGTTCCTGCAGAATATTTGGACCCAGAAGGGTTCTCTCAAGTCACCAGCCTCCCAGGTTTGATGGCTGGTATCTTCAGGCACACAGGGTTCCTTGAAAGAAGGAGGAGCAAGTGACCTCAGAAGCACCTTCTGAAAACCCAGAGAGCAGCTGCCAGTCAGAGCAGACCATATAAAGTTGAATGGACAATTGTCTCAACTGGTGGAAGGCTGCACCTAGAGGATATATTGATATACTGTATATTAATTTGCTGAATTATGCAGTTCAGGTAGCAAGGCCTCGGATATCACTTGTGATCTCAGGGAACTTTCTGAGGTGTTGAACCTATTTTGGGCGACGGGTCAGCACTACCTTAGACCATGCCTATAAGATGGACCTCACGATGAACAGCGCCCGTCCAGGAGGACGTTTGATCCCCTTGTGGAGTACGTCTTCCTCCACCCTTCCGATGGGTGCCAGGGCTCCCCGGCATGAATGCGAGCATTTGCACGTAATGTTTATAGAGTGCAGGAATCTTGCCTGTTTCGTCAAAGATGCTGGAAACTCCTGTGCATGCACACAGAGATATATTGTTGCAGAATCTGAATTTTGGCTAAAATTCTAGTAAGTCTAGCTGCACTTACTGAGGGGAATTAGTTTCCCCTCTCCCCAGAGCAGACTGCTCCTAATTGTCTCATCAACTGGCACTTACAGTCTCAGTAACTCAGAGACACTGGTAAGAGAAATACTACAAAAGGTTTCATTTACTCACAGTTCTGTACAAAAAGGATTGCTTACAACAGGCATCCACAAATTCACAACCTGCTTCCAGCGGGTGGGGGGGGGGAGGAGATCTGTCTATACGACCTGGTCCGGCTCAGACCACAGACCGGCACCGAGCCACAGACCGGGGGTTGACGACCTCTGCTTTGGAATCAGTGGCAGGGAAGATAGAATTGGTTGCTGCTGTTTGGGTGGATGGTCACCCCAGCCTAGAAAGGTGGCGATTCTAATCACAGCTGCTGGTCATGGGATTTCCCTTCTCCTGGACCAAGGGGGCTGCCAGACCCCACGGCCTGTGATGCTTTAGGTGCCAGGTTTTCCCGCATGGCTCAGGCATCCCTTCTTCCAGCCCTACCTCTGCAGCAAAGCTTCTGCCAGCCTCGGCTGCCAGCCGGCACATTTCTCTATGGAAACAGTTTAATTGTGCTAATGCTCCAGGATTAATCACTCTGGCCGCAACAGCAGACTTGTGATCTTGGGACATCTGACAGCCCTTGGTGGGTTTATCCTGCCAATACAGTGGTGCCTCGCTTAGAAAAAATCACTGCTAAGTGATTTCATCGCAAAGCGAAATAAAAAAGCCCATAGAAACACATTAAAACGCGATTAATGCGTTCCTATGGGCTTAAAACTCACCGTTGAGCGAAGATCCTCCATAGCGCCATCATTTTCAGTGCCGCTAAAGCGAGGAATCTGTCCCAAAAAACAGCGGGCGGCCATGTTTTTCCCCCGGCGGCCATTTTGAAACCGCCGATCAGCTGTGCGAAAATGGGGGCTTTGCGATGATCGCTTCCCTGCGATCATCGCAAAGCGAAAATACCCCATAGGGAACATCGCAAAGCAATCGCTTTTGAGATCACAAAAAGTCAGTCGCAAAGCGATTTCGTCGCTAAATGGAGCGATCGTTATGCAAGGCACCACTGTATATATCCCCCCCCCCAAAGAACCCAGCCAGGCAGGCTAATGATATTAATAGTCAACAGCCGTGCGCCAAGCACTCTATGCCTCTGGCCTGCAGCATTGGGGGAACCCTTCCAAGCCAGCCATTTGGCAAAGTGGAGAACTGTCTTGGGCGGCAGGTTCAAGCGGGTGGCAACAGCTGGGAGGGTTCCTCCTGAGCCAGGTTGCTCCTTATATTCCCCCTTCAAGTGGCCTGTTCTGCAGACTCCCTTGGCGAACCTGTTTTTACAGGTCTCAGCCTGTCCTTGGCCTCAGGCGGCAAAATCTCTTGGGCCAGGCCTTGCTTGCAACCGTCCTGCAGTGTAGGTTAAGAGAGCAGCTTGTCTAGCAAGAACTGGAATATTGCTTGGCCCACAAGCTCAGCTGCTGTGGTGCTGGAAAAAGTCTTTATAAGATGCCCCACCTCCTGTTTTTGTGTGTCATAGACCCCAATTGAAAAATCGAAAACTTCCTCCCAGAAAGGGCAGGGGGCAGAAGGGAGCAAAGCGGGGGATCCCCCCTTCTTTTCTTAAGGGAGGCAGGCTAAATAGGGTCACTTGAGATGCCATGTGGATGCAAAGATCACACCCAACAGCACACCAAACCTCTATGCAACCTTACGCCGCCCTGTTTAACCCCCTGCAGCCTGGTCCAATTGAGGCGTGCAACTAAGCCCTGCCTTACAAATTTTTAATGATAACCGTCGAACTTCTTGGCTCTCCTTTCGCAGAACGAAGAAATCCTTGCTCTTCCAACAGAGCCAGGAAGAGCAAGATGGTGTTGAAGAGGCTCCGGGTGGCTTCCCCCATTCCCCTACGCAAAAAGAATATTTTTACATATATGTCTAATGTTCAGTCCTCAAAGCAGCTTGCCTCAACCGCCTCTTAACTCCTGCCCTCCCTATTGGGGGGGGGCGATTTTGTACAGGATATTTTAATGTCAGGCTCAGCATGCTGGAAAAAAAATTAAATACTCTCTGGAAAGCTACCAGTTTGAAAGAAGCAAAGGCGCTCATCATCTGCGTGCTTCTTGTGCTATTGTAAAGACCCGGAATGTCATTTTTTTCAAAACCTCTTTGCCTGCCATTAGAGCACTTCCTTGTGTCTCTGTCTCTATTTTTGGACTTCTGTACCCAGAAATAATGTGCTTGAGGGACACTTGCCTGCTCTTGGCCATATTGGGAGTGCGGGAGCAGAGGAGCAGGGATCCAAAACCATTTGGTAAGACCAGGTGCAGAATGCGGCTGTCCCAGGAGATTTTGCTGCCTGAAGTTGACAGCCCTTTCCATGCCGGTTACCCAAGTGAGCTTGAAGGGTAAAGTAAACTGCCTTGAACCCTAATGCCAAGACTATTCATAACATGAAAACGCTTTGCCCAAATCTCCCCATATTTGGCACAGAGCAAGAACAGGCTTTCTGATACATCTGTGCTAAATTGGATGCCAATCCAAGGTCCAATTTGGTAGGTATAGTTTTTTGTTTGGGGCACCCTCTTTTTTGAGTTGACTGACGGAATGCTGAATCTTACTGTCAGCACAATATATGGGTGCCCTCCCGGGCACCGATAATAACACACGTTTCCTCGCTTAGGGCTTGCTAGGCAAGTCCCATGAGATCAGAGCCTGGACATAGTACTTTTTTTGGACTGCAACTCCCATCACCCAAAGCTAGGGGATTGTGGGACCTTGTAGACCGAAAAGGAGCCTTTCCAAGATCTGTGTGGGTCACAGCAATTTCCTCCAACATTTTTTTCTGCTGCCTTGTAGCCTCTACCTCTAGAGGCCATTGCCTCTCTCTGCCTAATGCTTGAGCCAGCCCCGGTTGGAAGTAGCGATTGTTCTCCTGGGCAAGATTTTCCTTTTTCCCAGGTTTCTGATCTGGGTGAGGATGTATAGCAGAGCGCTCTTCACTGCAGGTGTGTGATGCTATTGATGATAATAACATCCAGTTTAGGTATAATAACAAAATAATCCAAATACTTGTGAGCTTTCTTTATAAACATTAGGAACATATAAGGATATAAGTGTGTATTGCTATTGAACAGGAGATGAGAAATGTTTGTTTTTATCAATTTTGCATATCTTCAGCCGGAAACAAAGCCTGCGTGGCGCTGATGGGGGGGGGGCTCTTCTCTAGTCACCTGCATACTTCCGGATTTCTCAAATTCCCGACCTCTTGCTCTGCAGCCAGAAACTGAAACCACTGCTCTTGTCATAGACTGCTTTCAGTTGAAGAGGCCGCTTAAGAGAGGAAGCAGACAGACATCCTAGCTCAGAAAAGTGAGGGGTTGGGGGTTGAACCCATAAAATTCCCCAAGCCAACCCCCACCTTTTCCAAGATTTCATACATGTACAGACATTGTGTAATGTCTCATAGACACTGCAGAGGGAAGGGTTGGAAGCTGATGCACGCACTCACCCCACTGCTCTCTGCGTCCTGTATGTGGAAAATCAGCCAAAAACTAGGCGCCCAGTGAAGTGTCGGGGACAGAGTCAGACTGGTACTTACGAGGCTTGGGTTTGAATCTCTGCTCAGCCGTGGAAACTCACTGGATTTCATATGCAAATATCTTCATCTTCTACATAGAAAAACCCATTTTGGGGTGGGGTGGGGTTAAAAAAATCTATTCGGGAGGAAGCAAAGTGGAGAGCTTTCCCCATCCAAGATCCACAGGACCAGTATTTTCCGTGTTAAGAAAAGGAAAAGGAAAAATAGCTGTGTGTGATCTGTGTGCACAAGGAAAAACTCTTGCTCGAGCAGAATCTGTTGAAAATTACAAATAAGGTGAACTTTTGAATCCTTGAGAAATCTCCATCTAGTGATAAAGTCGGGTAGACTGGGGAAAGAAACAGAGTCTCTTCCGGACTCCCAAAAACCTAGCTAAATGCAGCGTCTGTTGTATTTGAAAGCAGACCATTGGCAAGGCCAAGCTGGAGGGAAGGTTTTTTTGCAGATCTGGTGCCCTCCCTTTCGATGAGGAGAGACCATCTAAGCCTCCCCGCTTCCTGCCATGGCCTTAGGAAGACCCTCCGGCTCTTTCTTTTTGGCTCAGAGCAGGGAAATGGGGAGCGCGAGGTGTTACCCCTATGACTGGTCCTTGATGCTGGTCTCCCTTCTGCCGCTTCTCAGCATCACGGTGGTCACCTGGAATGTCGGCACGGCCATGCCTCCCAGCGACGTGACGTCCCTCCTGCACCTCAACACGGGGGACTCCAACGACACGGACATGATCTCCATTGGGTAAGGAAGGGGGAACCGGGGAAGGACAGAAATCCCCCCCCTTTTTTTCTGTGTGTTTCTGAATCCCTACCCAGCGCAGTTTCCCACTGTGGATCTATGCACGGGTGCGCGGGTATGTCCTGGACATGAGGCTGGAGCAATATAGAGGGTGGCCTTTTATTTGAAAAGTGTTGTTTGTTTGTTGATTGATTGGTTTTTAATCTACCTTTCTCCTTAAAAGAGAACCGAGGTGGCTGACAACAATTAAAATAAAGCATTTCAGTTAGTAGCTCTGAGTAGACAATGACTAAAAGGATCAATTAATAGGATACCAACAAACATAAGCAACACCGAAACACTTGAAGTAATGTACCCCGATCCATTAAAAAAAACCCCACTCTGCAGCCATTCAGCCTGAAGAGAGAGGTCTTTGCCTGCTTGTGGAAGGACAGCACAGAGGGAGCCAGGATGGCTTCCAGTGGGAGGGAGTTCCACAGTTTAGGAGCAGCCACAGAGAAGGCCCTCTCCTGTGTCCCCATCAGACACACCTGAGAAGAGGGCAGGACTGAGAAAAAGGCCTCCCCAATGATTTTAACACCCAGCAGGCTTTGAGGTAGCTTGGATTCAAAGCCATTTAGGGCTTTCTAAGTTAGAACCAGCTCTTTGCATTGTGCCTGGAAATGGATCCTGTTTTGAAGGTATTGTTCATTTGATGTCACGATAAAGGGCCAAGCAGAGGGAGATGAAGGACCTTCATGTTGCCCATCATCCACTGTGAGCAGCACCTGGGCAGCAGGCACATGGGACTCCATGCTACAGTTTCCCCCATTCTGGATGCGACCTGCAGTAATTCCATTCAAATGACAAAACCCGGGCTTGGTTTTTTATTTGTACCTAAGTCTGCACCTGCAGCTTCGTGGAAAACTGGCGCCCCCTTGAGAGGATGATGTGTGTCCTCTTCTTTTCAGGGGGTGCGCCTGCTCCCACCTGTATTGGTCCCTGCTGGATGGGGATGATGGCAGTTGTAGTGTCTCTGATCCAGCCCTGCAACGGAGGGCAGGGGACCACATGGTGTGTTCTGGCTGGCGATGGTTGGGTTTTTTCTTTGCTTTGCAGGCTGCAGGAGGTGAACTCCATGATCAACAAGCGGCTGAAGGATGCCCTCTTCACGGATCAGTGGAGCGAGCTTTTCATGGAGGTGCTGAGCCCTTTCAATTTTGTCCTGGTGAGCATCACTGGGGGAGACCTGGCAGCAAGGTAAAGGTGGACAGACGACCAGAAGCCCTTTCACCGCTTGTCAGGAACGATCCTTTAAGTGAACTGACAGTGGTTTTGGCCTCTGGCTGTGGAACTGGAGGTTGAGACTTCGATTCCCCCACGGGGGCCTCCTTGACAGGGGCTGGACTGGATGACCCAGAGGGTCCCCTTCCAGCTTTGCAGTTCTAAGATTATTATTACTAATCGTGTAAGCCAAAGGGAATTTGTAGTGGACTTATGGGGGGGGGGTCTGGAGGAATGTTGATCATTCTCAGAGGCATCGCTGTTTCGAAAGCGCAAACACTGATGGGAGGATACGGGGCAGAAACAGAAAAGAAGCCGGCGTCTCAGTTAGAATTGGAACTCCCATAAGAGTTCAAAGATGTTCATTCCCTGCCCCTTAAAATAAGACTTTGCATCTCTGCAGGTTGGGAATTAGTTTTGTCCAGTGACTGCAGAAGACTCCGTGTATGTGCCATCTTTTGAAAGATGGTGCCTTTGGAGGGAGAATGCTGTATCACTTTCTAATTGGGAAGCTGGTGTTTCATCTGTTCCTGCCCTGGTAGGGCTTTCACAGTGGTTAGCTCACACTCTGCCTGCTTTTCTCATGCAACAGAGCATGGTGGTACTGATGATAATATGAGCGTGTGGCATTCATCCGTGGGATACTTTGTAGAATATAAGAGGACAATTCCCTGCCCCAAGGATCATGCAGTGCTGAAATGATTGCGTCGATAAGATGGCTGAAGAGGTGGCAGAATTTTGATTGTAGCATGGAATGATGCTCCTCAGTATGGATTTAAATGAAAAGAAAAGAAGAAGAAGGGAAAAAGGCCTCTTTGTAAGCCGGTCACGATGGCTTCTCTCCTTTTCTTTTCTCTTTCCAGGTGAGCACGGTGCGAATGCAGGGGGTCATCCTGATGGTCTTTGCAAAATACTACCATCTGCCCTTTCTGCAGGACATCCAGACGGACTGCACCCGGACAGGGCTGGGAGGATACTGGGTGAGTGTGTGTGTGTGTGTGTTTGCACCTGGATCCTTGTTAATGCCACCTGTGCGGGGGTATTTGCCTACTCCCATCCCTAGCCAGGACACAACAAAGGTGGCGTATTCTGGCTATGAGTCGGTCGGCCCCATTCATGGGGTGGGGGAGGTATTCGCATCCTCAGGAGGTTCAGGAAAAATACGCAGACCACGGCTAGTTCTAGTCCTTCTGCTAACCCTAATCTGCATCCCCTTTGCTAAGCCTCAGTATTTGGGAATTTGCATCAGAAAATATTCAGAATTATTCATTACTAATTCTTCTTCTTCTTATGAATATGATAATTAAAAAAAATATCAGGCACAGTCCATCAAAATTATAAAAACATGGACCGGTATTATATAACAGATACAAGTTTTAACTGGAAACCTAAGTACCTCCTACATCTACGCTGTTCCTGATACTGCCATTTTTTTGTAGCTCTGATGGTGTGATTTCTGGGACCTGCAACTGCTTATAATACTGCATGAAATTTCTTGACACTGTTCCCAAAGCCCCAATAACTACAGGGACCACTGAACTGTGTTTCTTCCAGAGGCGAGAGGTTTCGATGGCCAGGTCTCTGTTCTTTGTTAAGTTTTTCCAATTCTTTATTTTCAACTCTGGCATCCCCTGAAATTGCAATGTCGATGATCCAGAGACACTTCTTCGTTGTATTACAACTATATCTGGTGTGCTATATTCAAGGTGTCATATCCGTTTGGATCCGGAAATCCCACACCACCTTGACATCCTCCTTTTCTGACACCTTGTCTGTCTGATATTCCCACGGGTTTTTGGAGGCTGGCAGGTTCTAATTTTTGAAGAGTGACGAGGGCCCTAATTTTACCACTCTGTTTTGTTTAATTTTGTAACCAATTGGTCCAATCTTTGGACCTTTACAAAGTCTTCTTCACATTTATACCCTTTCCATTCAACAAGAAGATGCTCCTCCAGGTGACCTTATGCAGCAAGTTGCATGAGACATTTCTGGTTTTGACCCAAAGGAACTTTAAGCCTTCTGAGCCTTGACCGATGCCCACTGACTGATGCAGGCTGTGGGACTGGCCTTCCTCCCAAGCCCCTTCAAACCTGCAACCATCCTTCTCAGGGAGGTTGCTAGCTTGCTAGCCCTCCAGAACTGGAGCAAGGAAGGCTGCTTGTTTGCTGGCTTGCTTGGTTTGCAAAACCCCACCACCACCTCCACCACCTTCCAGCGCTCCTGCAAACCGTCTGCCCACCTTTTTCCTCCCTGCTGTAGGGCAACAAGGGTGGGGTGAGCGTGCGCCTCTCCATCTTCGGCCACATGGTCTGCTTCCTGAACTGCCACCTGCCGGCGCACATGGAGAAAGCCGAGCAGCGCCTGGAGGACTTCACCACCATCCTTCACCTGCAGCAGTTCGAAGGGCCGTCAGCCAGCGGGATCCTGGACCACGAGTGAGTTGTGTTGCCTCGGATCCCCAACCCCTACCACGGGAGAGAAAGACAGATCCTGAATCCTGGAATGTCAGGGGATTGTCAGGTGATGGGGGCATCTGGAAAGGATTAGCTTAGGCTGCTGTCTAGCGCATCTTTCCTACATCTGCTACCCATCACCTAAAGGGTTGGAGGAAAACTCCCAGCAGTTTTGCTGACAAGGGATAATGGGTGTTGTAGTTCTGGCCACTGGGTCACCTGCATCTCTTTGCCTGATATGCACAGCCAAAATTGAAACCAGGGTGTGTGTGGACATCTTAATGTCTCATGGGTGGGAGGTGGGTTGGTTGCAGGAGGAAGTGTGTGTGTATAAAGTGGTTTTGGGGTAATGGCCTTGTCCAGCTTTGCTGCGTTGGGAGCCTTTAGACTCAGAGCTCCTGGTGATGGATTCTCTTCCCTTCCTAAAACGCAAGCAAAGCAACTTCTTTTTCAAGCCACACAGCACCTCCTCTGTTCCGTTCGTCCTCTCTTCGACCCTCGTGCCTTTGTCAAAATTCTAAATTGCCGGAATTATTTACGGATCTGCAGCCTTTTCTGGGGAGGAGATGGTCGCCGCTCGAAAGCAGAGTCCTCTTGACATCCAATGAGACTGTCTTGTAGTTGCTTTCTGACATTAAAAGCGAAAAGGGCCCGGGAGAATCGCGTTGGGGAGACGGGTGGGCGCATTCTCTCCCCCTCCCTTCCCTGCTGCCATCTGTGCGAACCAGGCTCGCCATCTGATCTGGCTGGTGCAGGGGCATGCGCGCACACAAGGGTGTGCATGCCCCCAGATAGACAACTCGCCGTGAACGTTTGCCACTTGCATAACGTCAGCGAGGTTTTGGCACAAGGGGCTCTGGAGCGGGCGACATCCGGCTGGAGCTGATGCGCCCGGCGCCCCATGCATCCAGCCGCAGAGCGGGCTGGAAAGGAGCCAGAAAGGCTGCCAGCGCTGCGCTGACCTACATTCCCCTAGAGAATCGGCTTTGCAAAGCCACCTCCCTTTTCTCTTCTGGCCTCCTGTGATGCTTTGGCTCTCCTTGAGCCCTCCCCAGTGACGGGAACGTGTGTCCCTGAGGATCATGCCAGCCCCATGGCTGCTGCATGCGATGCTGACCTTCCCACTAGGCCATCCTGCCCTTTTTCAGCAGCCTTACTTCTCTGTGTTTTTTAGGATCCCTGAAGCTGCTTCCTCAGGGAGGCTTCAAGAGGGGAAAAATTCTCTGAGCAAACCTAGGCTCCTCTTCTGGAATTACCCATTTCTCTACCCCTCCCTCAAAGAAAGTTGGGGTGGGGGTGATAATGAACGAACCATTCCTTCAAAGCAGTTATTCATCACTTTTCTGTCCACCTGGCCTCCCAGAGCTATGAACAACAGACCAAATTTTTTATCTAAAACAGATCAGAGCGGATTTTAAAAGCCAATCTTTAAAGCTAGCTTTAAAAGCCAAAGGCCAGACAGCGTTAATACAGGTTGAAGCGTCCGCCTGTAACTGCTGCAAGACAACAGGTGTCCCTCTCTCTCTGTATGCACGAGTGAAACAGACAAGGTGGAATTACTGCCCCGTCATTTGAATAGGCAATGGGATTTGCATACCTTTTTGGACTACAGATCCCATCATTCTCCGTTTTGGGAGTTCCAGCTGGCAGCCCCACACCTAAATGGGGCTCACCTGGAGATAAGGCCTAGCTGGGCCTAGCTTCCTTGTGCAGAAAGGAAGTTGCCCTATTGGTGCGTGTTTCCTTTCTGCACAGGAAGCTAGGCCCAGCTAGGCCTTCTCTTCAGGTGAGCGAAATTTAGGTGTCTGTAAGGTGCCCATCTGTCAGGTGCAACTCCGAACTCTGGTTCAGTTCACCTTCTCTCCCGGGTGGGGCTGGGGACTATGCCCCCCCCCGGTCTCATCTCTCCTCTCCTCCCCTTCTCTTCCCACCAGCCTCGTCTTCTGGTTTGGGGATCTCAACTTCCGTATCGAAAGCCTGGACATCCGCTTTGTGAAATACGCCATCGACAACAATATCCTCCACCAGCTTTGGGAGAAGGACCAGGTGAGATCCGGCGCCGTGACTTCAGGGGAGACTGGAAGGCTTTGGACTTCAGAGGCGGGAAAGGTCTGGGTTTTTTGGAGGGCAAACCCCACAGTCTCCGGCAGTGGGGATTTTGGGGTTTGCTGTCCAAAATCCGAACGCTTCCCATCTGCTGGCTATTTGGGAGTTTCCTGGAAAAGAGAGGAGGCAGCTTTGATTCTTGGCCAGCCCGTGAGATTTTGCTGTCTGAGGCTGAGCATAAAATCAGCCCTGCTGATTAACATAATTAAAAGACATTGTGTAAAACTACAGACAATGAATAAGGAGGCGTCTTACATCATTAACAGGCAATAATAGGGCAAATATCAGTCGATTGATTGATCAATCGATCGATCAATCAATCAATCAATCAATCAATCAATCAAGAAGAAAGGAAGATATGAACAATGGTCACTGTGGGTGGTTTGCAAATCTAGCAATACAAATAATAACATAAGCATAATCATAGTGAAAACTGAAATTAAATTGCTATCACATTTAAAAGCAGGCAGCAATTAAACATGGTAGGATGGTACTCTCTAGGAGAAAGGAAGAGGGAGGAGGCCAGCCTGGGGCCGTCAGAAGTGGGGTGTGTGTGTGTGCGAGGTGGGGTGTGTGGAAATAATCACAACTGCAGGCTGTCATGTCGGTCTCTTGACCTCCCCAGCGCGGTCGATGGCTCACGCGCCGTCTCCCTTTTGCCTCTGATGCAGCTGAACATCGCGAAGAGCACGTGGCCCGTCCTGAAGGGCTTCCAGGAGGGCGCCCTGAACTTCCCTCCGACCTTCAAGTTTGACGTGGGGACAAACATGTATGACACCAGGTGAGGAAAGGGGGGGGGGAGGCAGGAGGGGTGGCAGACCCAAAATAGCCAAGGGGGGGGGGAGAGAAGGCAAAGCAAACCGCACACGTGGCCGGTATTGATTTATCTAGAAAAGGGCGGGCCAAATGCCAATTAATTTTTTCAATCCCCTCCCTTTTTCTTTTTTTTAAAGAGAGGTTAGGATTAGGGGGAAATTGCTGTTTTTTTTTTTTTAAATCTCCTTGAATTGTCTTAGGGTGGCCCTGTTTTGTTGTTAGAAGCTGTCAGGTTGCATACACCTTATGAGGACGTGAAGAGGAATTTCAAGGCCCATGAGACACCGGAAGAGGGGCTTCCATTTTTCTATTTTGGCCCCCCCTGGATTTCCATGGCTAAACAGAGATTTCAACTCAGGTCTCCTGAATCCTGACACTCGAAACCTCTGTCCACTACACCAGTGGTTCTTAACCTTTTTGAAAGAAACGCCCCCTTGAGCCATTGAGGAAGTTATCATCGCCCCCCTCTTATTTCTTATTATATCTTGTTTGTTTGTTTGTTTGTTTGTTTGTTTGTTTGTTTGTTTGTTTGTTTAAGACACTTAAATCCACTGACCCCTGAAAACAAAATTCAATTCCAAGAAAATGAAATGCCCCCAAAAAGTAACATTTAATGATTTAGTTGCAAGCGAATTTTAAGACTCAAAAAGAAATATAAAAAGGGCATAAAATGCAGGAACTAAAAATTTCAAGACAAAAACTCTGAAACTAAATTAAGATAGGAGGAAAATATATGTTCATGCACATTGTAAAAAGGCTGCAGCCATCTTCACAGGTTTGGCTTGCTCCAGCGCCCCCTACCGCCCCCCTTCTGCTCCAGCGCCCCCATGCCGCCCCTTTTCGTTCTACCGCCCCCCTGAAAAATGAAATCGCCCCCTGGGGGGCATTATCGCCCAGGTTAAGAACCACTGCACTACACCATACTGTCCCTTCATGTCATAAATTTGCAGGGCTCCCCCGCCCAGCCCCAAGAAAAATTGGAAGTGCTTTAGAACGGATTACAGGAAGTCGTACGAGGGCTATTTCCATTAAAAGGAAAAACAACAACAACAACGATAGAGATTTCTGAATGATGTTGTTTCTAAACTTGAACCATTGACATCATATTGGGATTCTTATCCTAGAGTGGTTGACCATGTCGAAAAGTAAAGAGAAAGAGAAAGATGAAGGGGAAAAAAGAGAGAGAGAGAGAGAGAGAGAAGCTCTCAGAACAGTTTAATCCAATATAATTATAAATAATTATAACAGAAAGTATCCTGGAGCTACTGCTGTTGCTAAAGAAACGTAGAATATACATGCATTCTGTCCTGGGATTCTCCAGTTACAAAAGGCAGCTCCTCTTCTATCTCTCGGATGGCTGCATTTTATCTCTTTTATGTAGCGTAAATGGAGAGGCTATAGGGCTACTGGACTCCGCAACCCCTTGCTATGGACACCTCTGGCTGCAGAATTCCGGGAAATAGAGCTGAAACACATCTGGACGCTCATCGCCACCCACCTTGTTTGCATGGGACAGAGGGAGCGGCTCCATCAGAGCGTCATAGTTTAGAAATAGCGAGTTTGCAGAATGTAAGAAAGAGGGGAAGGTTTTGCTTGGTCTTGGGGTCCATTGGTGAAGCCAGCCTTGCTGGCGGTGGGCGGTCTGCGGAGCCATCCAGGAGCTGTCCAGGAGCTGAATCATAATCCTCAAATAAGATCAGGACCTTGGAGAGCTCCTCTGCCATTCAGACTGGCTCTTAACCGAACGATGATGATATGATGACGATGACGACGACAACAACAACAACTACAACAACAACAAAGTCATGATCTTGTGGGATTTCTGGATCCAAACGGACAGAACACCTTGAACATAACACACCAGACATAGTAGTAATAGAACAAAGAAATGTCTGGATCATCGACATTGGAATTCCAGGGGATGCCAGAGTTGAAAATAAAGAACTGGAAAAACTGACAAAGGACAGAGACCTGGCCATCGAAACATCTTTCCTCTGGAAGAAACCCACTTGAGTGGTCCCCGTAGTCATGGGGGCTTTGGAAGCAATATCAAGAAATTTCACACAGTACTATAAGCATTTGCTGATCTCCGAAATCACACCATCAGAGTTAAAAAATCCCAAACAAACTCCAAAACAGCAGTATTAGGAACAGCACACATCCTGTGCTGATATTTAGCAGATACCTAGGCTTTTGGTTTAGACTTGTATCTGTTCAATAGTACTAGTCAGTGTTTTTATAATGTTGATTGACTGTGCCTGGTATTTTTGAATAATAATAATCTTAGAACAGCAGAGCTGGAAGGACCTTCTGGATCACTGAGCCCCCCCCCCCCGGTCAAGGAGGCCCAGCGGTGGAATTTTAAAAATATATCTTTTTCTAATGGGATCGAAACTCCCATCCCTAGTTAATGGCACTGAAATAATTATAACGGAAAGTATCCTGAAGCTGCTGCTGTTGCTAAAGAAACGTGGAATATACACGCATCCTGGGATTCTCCAGTTACAAAAGGCAGCTCCTCGTCTGTGTCTCGGATGGCCGCATTTTATCTCTTTTCGTACATACCTGGATGTAGAGTGAATGGAGAGATTCCGGACTTTGCAGATGGCACGTGGAGCTGATTCCCAGATATTGGGCTGGGCACAAATTGCAGTTGCAAGAGAACAGTCAGTGTGTTGTGAATACCATGATTTAGTTGAATAATGAGAGATTTAGGTGAGCTTACCTTAGTCATTGATGGAGGAGTCTTCCTGTTCCCTCTCTGTATGAGCCACTGATCTGGCCTCGCCTCATTCCCATCGTCCAGCTGTTTGGTTGTTCGGGGACCCTGCAGAGGAAGCGGATGGGTCATTGAATTGCTCTAGACCTATGGTCTTGGGTCCCCCAGATGTTCTTGGACTGCAACTCCCAGAAATCCTGGCGGGCACAGGTAGAGATGAAGGCTTCTGGGAGTTGTAGTCCAAGAACATCTGGGGACCCAAATTCAGGAACGTCTGATCTAGACCAAGAGAGGTGCAGGGCTGCAGGAGGAGTGTGTAGGAGACTTCTCTGTTGGCAGCAGCTTGCACTAGGCGGGAATATTTTGCACAACTGCAGAGTGGGAGTACATCTCATGGGTGTTGGAGGTGTGCAAAGGTCCATGGCATAAACGTTAGTGCAGACCCGTTGGCTGCCGCTGAGCCCTTGATGATCAATCTGCTTTCTGGCACACTCCGCAGTGCAAAGAAGCGGAAGCCAGCCTGGACGGATCGTATCCTCTGGAGGATTAAAAGCTCCGGAGGCCCATCCCATCCTGGGAGATCCAGCTGTGGTGTCCTGGCTGTGACCCAGCTTTGCTACTGTAGCCACATGGAGTACACCGTGAGTGACCACAAGCCCGTGGTCTCCATCTTTGCTGTGCAGGTGAGTCTGACGGGAGGCCGTCCAATAGGAAGTGGAGGGTCCAGTTAGGTCAGAATCATTGGGGTAAAAGAGGCTGCAGGAAAGCATGTGCCAGTCCTAGCCAACAGGCACTTCTAGAGCAAGCCCAACCTTCTTACGAGGTGCATTTGTATAGATGCATCAGTTTACAGCATCCTTAAGTCATATTCTCACTGAGAGATGTTCCACATCTCCAGCCGCAACACATGAGACAATAATTTCTGGACAGTACCATTTAGCAAGACAACCTCTATTAAATCCATTTCATGCAGTATGCTAGGACCCCCATATGCATGGGAGATTGGTTGCAGGCCCCTACACACATGCTGAAAACTGCAGATAATAGCAAACACTATACTTAGCATGGTTAAAAAAAGAAAGCCAGAAATATAGATTTTCACCATGTATTACCAGAACCAGCCATTAGAGGGGGCCAGAGACCATGTTCTATAGTTTTCAATAACAAAAATACATAGCATTGTCTCTGGCTCCCTATAGTGGCTAATTCTGGTAATACATGGTGAAAAAAAATTCTGCTTTTTTTATCATGCATTTTGCTCATTTTTTCTTTTGCCATGCTATATATAGAATGCATGCATCCTTCTGCAGTCAGACTGTTACAAACTGTTGCTATATACAAGGGGGTCAGGATCTGCTCTTGATCATCCCAAAGTGCAGAACACATCATAGTGGGCTCAAGTTATAGGAAGCCAGATTTAGACTGAATTTAGGAAGAACCCCCTAATTGTTAGAGCAGTATGACACTAGAACCCATGACCTCGGGAGGTGATGGTGAGCGCTCCAATGCTGGAGGCCTTCAAGAGAAAACTGGACAACCCTTCTGTCCGATCTGCTCTGATTTGGATTCCTGCCTTGAGCAGGGGGTTGGACTAGATGACCTTAGGGGCCCCTTCCAACTCCGTGATTCTGGGATTCTGTGATTCTGGGTTCAGGATTGTCTGCTCTTCAGTAGCTCCATTCAACAGTGGCCTGCAGTTCCATAAATCTATGATTCTGTGATTCCTCCTGCGCTCGTGCATGTTGTCTGACTGCAGCCAATGCTGGCTCATATCTCTGGGGGGTGACCCTTCCCTTTTTCTCTCCCTCTTGCTTTCAGTTTGCCTCCAGGGCAGATGCCCCACTGGTAGAGATGCAAGTGGCAGATGAGTGGACAAAGCCAGAACAAGCGGTTATCCGGTACAAGACCTCCCTGGTTTATCCTCGCAGCTCGTGGGACTGGATTGCCCTTTACCGGGTAAGAGCTGATGATGGTGTGGGGAGTGTTTTATGGTTTTATGGGGACATCTCTCTACCGAGTACCGTGAAGTGTGCAAACAGGTAAACCGGAAGTGTGGATTGCAGCGATGAAAGAAGAAAAGGGCTTGGTAGGGTGGCGCCTTTGTTTGTAAAAATATAATCGGGTATGTTTTGGCAGCTGTGAAAACAGAGATGTGGAAAGTGCAACGCTGAGGATTCAGGAGCCCTGCCCTAAGCCTTTTCTGGGGACCCCTGGCCTCATTTGACCTTCTCTGCCCCTACCCCTTAAAAAAGGGTTTCCCCAGGGGGAAAAAATACATCTCCTCCTGGAAGCCTCCAGGAGAAATGATCCATCATTTATAAGTGGCATTTGTTGGATCTGTTTAAAGTATTTGCACACTTGCTGTTCCTCTACAACAAGAGTATATACCGTATTTTTCTGTGTATAAGACTCTACTTTTGTCTAAAATCTTTAGACTAAAAATTGAGAGTCGTCTTATACACGGAAGTAAGCTGAGAGAACAAAAACAAGTGGAAGGGAAAAGCAGGGATCAAAGCAATCCTGCAGCGCTTTGATCCCTTTCCCCCTACACTTGCTAAGCCCCACTTAGATTTCTTAACTTTGAATTAGAAAAGTGGGGGGCGTCTTATACGGGGTATCTTTAAAAGTATTTGTATATTTCCTGTTCCTCAACAAGAATATATAACACAAGAATAATGGCCAGTTCTAGTTAATACATCATGAAAATACATATTTCTAATAGACATGGCCTATTTGTATCCCTGGGAATACCAATATGAATAGCAGCACTACAGGTGCCATGGAGACCCATTCTCTGTCCCCCCCAGAACCAGTCAGTCCACTTACCATTCACAGCACAACACTTGGCTCCATTTTCATCATCATTTTGACCATTGCAGAAGGAACCCAGCCCTCTCTTCCTGGCATTGCCACGCAGCTGGCCACTGTGATGGGGAGTCTGCCTGCTCAGCTGAGGAGGGGTCAGCTGCATGGGGAGGCAGGGAAGAGCCGGCTGCCATTGGCTCAACAATGACCACAATGGAGCTGAGTGCCGCCCTGTGAACGGTAAGTGGCCTGGCCAGTTCCTGGGGGAGGGAATAAGCCCGTAGGCACTTTTGATGCCACTCTACCAGTGTTTACAAATACAAATAGCCCATGTCTAATTTCTAGGGGTTTTTTTTTCTTTTAAAATTTTTAATATTTTCAGACCGTGGATACTGATCCTGTGGATACAGGGGTCCTGTAAAGGAATGGATTGAAATGGATTGTATTATTTTTACTCCTAAATACGTATATTGCTGAGTGGGTGATGGTATTAAGAACTGTGTTATAAAATAATTAAAAAATCTCCTCTCCTAATAGCTCCCCCGACCTCTTTTCCCTTTAGGTGGGCTTCCGGCACTGCAAGGACTACGTGGCCTATATGTGGGCCAAACAAGAAGACACAGAAAGCAACATTTTCCAGGTATGGGGACGTGGGGGTCGATGCAAGCAGCACAGAATGCATGCCCATTCAGGGAGATAGGTGGAGTAGCAGGGGGTTAAGGCTGGTGGCTCTCGTTGTCTGTCTGTGTCTCTCTCTCTCTCTCTCTCTGTATGTGTCTTTTGTGTCCTGGGAAAATGAGTCCGCTCTGGGTTTCACTCCAAACTTTTACAGGAGCTCCCCAAAGGTGCTGAATCCCCATTTCCTCCTTTCGCCAAACAGGTTCAGCACCTCGGACAGCACCCATAAGCTTTGGACGGTGCCCTTCTATGGACTCAATCTTCTGACCCTCATTATGAAATCTGAGCCCCTTCAGCCTTCATTTTCCCAGCGTGGCACTGTCGTGGTGGGGAGGGCAATAGGCCTATGGGCCGGCCAGGTGCCTCCATGCCCGCTGGGGATTTGGGGACTAGTAGTCTAAAAGAATAATTTTGCCTCGCCCTTGATTGCCTTTTGTGGCCTGCGAACGCCCTTTCGTTGACTTTGCTCCTCGTTCTTCTCTTTAAACCCCTTAGCTCATGTTTCCAGAAGAGTCCCTGCCCAAAGGGAAAGGGGAGTACATCCTTGGTTACTATAGCAACAACTACAGCTGTATGGTGGGCGTGACAGAACCTTTCCAGGTGAGTCCCGAGATGGGGATGGAGGGTGGGTGGGATGATGTTCTATTCAGGCAGGTGTGTAGACTAGTTGAATAAAAATGTCCTTCTTTCGCCCTACACTGGCTCAGTTTGCATCCTGCGATGCTGTGAGAGATGATAGGGGGTCCTTTCAGCCCCAAATCCTGTGGGTGTCCACGTAAAGTTTGCATTGATTGGCCAGGGCTAATTGTAGGTAATTGATGAGGGGCAAATGGTGTGTCTGTGTTGCATTTCTGGGTCTCCCTCCCCCCAGCTGTTTGGGCAACCGAGATGTGCCTTGGCCTTTTGCGAATTATTGAGCCAGAGCACGTTAGGCCATAGAACCATAAAGTTAGCAAAAACCTCCAAAGATCATCCGGTCCAACTCTCTGCGGCCATAGAAAATGCACAACCAAAGTATCCTGGACAGACTTTATGTCATAGAGTTACAGAATGGTGGAGTCGGAAGGGGATCTATAAGGCCATCCAGTCCAACCCCTTGCTCAAGGCACGAATCGAAACCAAAGCAGATCCGACAGGTGGTGGCCCATTTTTTTCTTGAAGGCTTCCCGCATTGCGTGCTCAACGAGGTCTTGGGTTCTGTTGTCGTACTGCTCTAACAGTTAAGAAGCTTTTCCTGATCTTCAACCCAAATCTGGCTTCCTGTCCCTTGAGCCCATGGTTGTGTGTCCTGCTGTCTGGGATCATCGAGGACAGATCCTGCCCCTCCTCTAGAGGACAGCCTTTCAAGTCTTTGAAGAGTGCTCTCCTCTCTCCCCTCCATCTTCTTTTCTCAAGGCTAAGCGTGCCCAGTTCTTTCCGTCTGTCCTCCCAGGGCTTGGTTTCCAGTCCCCTGATCTTCCACGTTGCCCTCCTCTGAACTTGCTCGGGTTGCTTGGCCTCCTTCTTCAAGTATGGCATCCCAAACGGGACACAGCACTCAAGAGGAGGACAAGGACTTCACGGGGCCGTCTGTTCATGAAGCCTAAAATCGCATTGGCCTTTTTTGCAGCCACATCCCCCTGTTGGCTCATTTAAGCTTGGGATCGACAACAATGCCAAGCTCCTTCTCGCTCATAGTCTTGCTGAGCCAGGTCCCCCCCCATCTTGTCACTGTGTGTTTGCTTGTGCCCCCCCCCCAGTTGCAGGACTTTGCCTTCGCCCCTCTTGAATTCCATTCTGTTCTTTTCAGCCCAGTGCTCCAGCCTTTCTGGATCATTTTGCATTTTCCCCCTGACATTGCCTTTTCTCTCTCTCTCTCTCTCTCTCTCCCTCCCACCCCTTTTTAGATTTCTCTGCCTTCCTCTGAGCAGGCCACCAGCCCCACAGACAGTTCAAGCCCCAGCTCCGAGGACGAGGACAACAGCACGCTGGGGCTCCTGGGTTCGAAATCCCGCAGCCCCAGCCCGGCCAAGTCGAAGCGCCACCGCAGCCGCAGCCCCAGCCTGGCCAAGTTCCAGGGCTTGATGCTGCGCTCCTCCAGCCGGGACCAGGGCGCCAGCCGCAGCCCCTCCCCGCAGGGCCGGCGCGGCGCGGCCCTCCTGAAGGGCGAGATCCCCAGCATCCAGTTCTCCAAGGACGGCGCCCGGCAGCGCTCCAAGTCGCGGGAGCCAGCCGCCGATGCCCCCCGCTTCCAGGCCGCCTGGTGCTTCGAGGAGAACCCCCTGGCCCGGGCGGCTGACCCCCGCAATCTGGGCCTGCTGCCAGCCGTGCGCCTGGAGACCCTCGACCAAGTCCTGGGACGCCGGCGGGACAGCGCCGACCAGGGGCCGGCTCCTCGGCGCATGAGCCCCACCAGCCCTACCTCGGGGCTGGCGGCCCTTTTCGGCACCTCCCCCCAGGAGGGGGGAGCCCAGGGCCCCAACGGCCAGAGCCACGAGGCGGGCCACTGAGGGGTCCGGAATGGTGAGCCGTCCGCTCTCCGAGCCTCCTGTACCCGTTGCGCTTGCAGCCTCGCTCCCGGCGCCCCGCTCTCTGTGTGCGTGTCTCTCTCTCATGGTGTGATGCAAGACCCGGGCACGGGGCCAGCGCTGGGACCCCCCTGTCCACTTGACAATCAACCCTCCCTGTCTCGGGGCGGCCACTTCTCTCCCATTGTCAGCCATAGGACACCCCCTGAACCCCTCACAGTGTCCTGTGCAGAATCCTCCCCTTCCCACCGAGTCATAACCAGCTGGGTGCTGGTCAAAAAGCCTGCTTAAACTTCTCTTCCCACCTCGGCTCTTGGCCCGTGGCAGCCCACGGAGGGTGGGAGGTCTCCTTCTCCTCCAGAGCCAGAGTGGAGGCTATGGGGTGAGCCACCCATGAGGAGCAGGAGCTTCGTGGGCTTGTTGGAGGGGGGAGCTCACCCTAGTTTGGAGTGTCACCCAATTCCTTCTAAGCAGAATCCAACCCCTCAGTTTTTGGACGGCTGCTGGTGGTTCCCAGGGTCGGGCTTCCCACCCATTGCAGGAAGCTGCCGAAGACGGAGCTAAAGCAGGATGTGAGGAAGGCAGCATGGCTGGGGGGGTCGGCAAAGGCCATCCGAAGCCAGGAGAGGCCCTACCCGGAAAGGAGACGGAGAGAGAGAGAGAGCAGGCACCTGAGCCAGCCTGTTTCTACACCGGTAGCCCTTCTGGGGACTTCACGCTTGGGTAGTAGGGCCGACCATGGTACCAGCGGGCCAGGGATCAGGGGAATCCAGACATTCCTGTTGGACACGGGTGAGGTGGACGCAGTCCAGATTTGGGACCTTGATGGCAGCAGCCATCTGGCTCTTGCTGTTGAAAGCCCTGAAGGAGGGAGAGCCTGGAAGAGGTTTGGGTCCCCTTGGGTGAAATGTGCCCCTGCCCCCATGTGCCTTGGATTTTTGGACCTGGAAGAAGAAAGCCAGGGAGGTGTGGGGGGGGAGGAGGAGGGGGGGCTGGTCTCCCCGCAGACAGATCCATGACCTTCGCTGGGACGAGTTCAGAGTTGATGCCATCTGTCCTGCCTCCCTCCCCAATAAATCATCTACAGACATGAGGATGCGGCTGCGTGGTAGCTTTTTGCCGGAAGGAAAGACGAGGGTCTCTGGAGGGGACTCTGGGCGTGGAGGAGGAGATGGGAGCCTCGCTGCGTGGTGTCATGGCCTTTGAAAGCTCCCTGGTGGAGGTCTCAGTTCTGAAACGCCTCTCCTTCCACGCCCCAAAGCTAAGAAAAGACTCCGGTGGCAACGGGTGGGCACAGGGATCTGGGCCTCTTGGTCTTATTAGGAGTGAAGCCAGGGGTCGGTCAATAGCACCGTGACTCACGAGCCTTCTTGCTTGAACAAACCCTACCATGTGCCACTGTAGGGAAGACCCAAGGGTGCTCACTGTAGCTGCCAGGCTCATGTTGTTGACCCCCTGCACCCCCCTGCTGTTGGGGGAAACAACCCTGTTCCCCCTTTCCACTCAGGGCTGTGCTATTACCTTGGGAAGCCTGATTCAACCCAGATGATGAGCCCGAAAGCCTGGCCTTCTCCCTTAGGTCCGTTCCTCTGTCGGCCACCCCATAAAGTAGTTCAAAACCCCCTCCCACTTCCTGCTAACCTTTTGTGTGTAGAGATCGGAAAAAGATGAGGGACCCCAAAGTGGCAAATTCTCTCTCTCTGCCCTCCCCACCCACCACCATCGAGGGCATTTTTGAACCCATGCCAGATTAAGACAGTGCATCCCTTTTCAACAAGCCCTGTTTTTAAAACAAAACTCAACCCTGCTTGTCGCTCTGAAGCAGGGTTCAGCTCCACGTGCCTGGTGGCGGAGGGATGAATTTGGCACATGGGCATTAAAAGATAATTGGCACTAATTCATCCGTCATTAGCCCAGGGTACGGCTGGCACTACCAGGTTGGGGGTGGGAAGAGAATGTTAAAGTTAGGATGAGGTGTGTTTCTGCCAGGATCTCCTGGGACCCCTCCCCCCCAAACACACACATCAGATTCAAAACAAGCTCACTTTTTACTTTCGAACATCTCCTGCCTCGGATATTTTTCTAAAACCAGGGCTGAACCCGTTGTCACGGCTTCATGCCTGCACCAGTGGATTAGGCCATCGTCGTCATCACGAACTCACCAGTGATTTAAGACTTCCTTTGAGCTGGCTTGGATAGCTTTGTGGTTTAGGTCTCTGACGTGGAGCCAGAGATTGGGAGTTCGATTCCCCACTTGTGTCTCCCGGGAGTAGAGCCAGCCTGGGTAGCCTTGGGCCAGCTGCACAAGAGTCCCAGGGCTCCCCCCAGAAGAAGGGAAGAGGGGAAAACCACTTCTGAGTCTTTTCTACCTGGAAAACCTGAAAAGTGTGGCCATAAGCAGGACTGACTTGACCGCACATTTATGATGATGATGATGATGATGGATTCTAGGGTGCATGAGTTGTGTCCACAATGTGATGAAGTCATACATTCCCTGAAATTCCCCCATGAAGTCTTTGATCCGTGCTATTTTGCCATGAATGAAGCCATCATCTCCATTTTGCACACGGACTTCTTCCTAGGTGTGCTTCCCCCCCCCTCCCCGGCCCCCGTGCTTTGTTTTAAAGGTGGATCCTGCCCTCTAGAGCCATGCCTCTCCCATCTGGGGAAGGTACAGTAATATCTACTTTTTTACAGTTCAAATTTTGTTTCTTCACTTGACAGGGCCAGAAAGGTGGGGGGGGGGGAAATGTGATGGGCCCTGTTGTGGCTACAGCCAGGCTAAGATAAGCTGAGGGCTTGGTATTTTCAGATTCCTGCACGTCACACCATCAGTTTCTTTTCTTTTTTAAAGCAAAGGAGTAACGTAGCCACCCATCCCACTATAGGAAAGCTTCATTTACTGCAATTTTATTTACAAATCCGTCCCCACCTCCAGACCTTTTCCCTCCTAATAAATTACTAGCAAAAATGCAGAGCCTCTGTCTCTGCTCCATAGAAGAGTCTCAAGCTGTGCGTCCTTGAACGAACAATTTCAGTGCAACGAGACAGTTCCTGGCCAGTTTTGGCAACCCCCGTCGGTGGTTTTGGGTCAGAAGACATCATGATGATGTCACGCCGACAGAAGGCGCTGGGTTGCGTCCTGAATCTCAGACAGCCCACTGTGAAACAAGGGGGCCAACCTTCTTTAGACTGAGCGGACCCCCTGGGCCACATTGTGCAGGATCTGTCCCTTGAGGGCCCAGCAGCATCATTCAAAAGACAAAGTGTCCTCCAGACACATCGGGTCTGGATTCATAGCGGGATCCATCTTTGCCGGCCACAAAAACGGCACCAGGTGGCAGCCCGTGGGTTACGCCGGAGTCTGTGGCGCAAGGCGGCCTTCTCTAGGGAAAGCCCTCGCGGGTCTGATCCCTCCAAGCTGGGCTCGGCCACAACCTGGCCCCAGGCCACGTGCCCTCCGTGTCTACGTGGAAAGAGGAAGATCGAGGCTCTGCTCAGCGGGACCCCGCACGGCGGGCAGACCGGGCCAGCTGCATGCATCTGTCAAACAGGCGGAAGGACCCGCCGGGAGGCGCCGGCTGCTGCTCCTGCCGTTTCACTTTGAGGGAGGGGCCCGGGTGCCTGCGCATCAGGCGGTTGGTGAGGTGGCGGGCGGGAGCCACGATGGCCTTGCCCACATCAATGCAGCTGCAAAGGAAAAATGAGAGAAGAGAGAAGATTCAACCTCTGGAAGTTCTCCTGACACTCCTCCTCTTTAGAGCTGGGGTAATCCGCTGGGGCTCTCCAGATAAAGCGGCCTTCTGCTCCCAACAATTCCGGCTAACCCAGTCCTTGGCAAAGCATCATGGGGCCTGTAGTCCAATCACATCTGGGAGTCCACACGTCGACCCACCGATGGACCCAGAAACTGAAGCAGCAGCTCTAATGAACTGCTGGGGAGTTCGGTGGTTTTCGTCTCTGGCCAGAGAGCCAGAGGTTGGGCGTTCGAATTCCCCCACTGGGCTTCCTGGATAGGGGGCTGGACTGGATGATCCCGAGGGTCCCGTTCCAGCTCTGCAGGTCTGTGATTATTTAACCGCTGGAGAGTCCAGGGGGTTGAGGTCTCCGGCTGCAGAGCGTGAGGTTGGGCATCCGATCCCCCCCCCCCGGGGCCTCCTTGACAGACCACACTCAATAACCCCTCGGGGTCCCTCTGAGCCCTGTGCTTCTAAACTGATGGTTCTTATTACCACTGATGGAGTGGTTCATTCTGAGCGCCAGCTGGCCCAGCCGAGGACCTCGACGGCAGAAGATAGGGTGTCCGTCTCAAATGACCTGCAGTGGCTTATGATCTGAAAACCTGGTGGCGACCTGCCTTCCCTCCCACCCTGCTTCCAAACCCTCTCTCTGGCTTTTTCGATGGAAGCTCACGCTCAGCCTGTAGGTTCCCTCCCTCCCTCCGTGACCCCCCACAGCTGCTGCACTCACTTGGGCCACTCTTCCTGCCCCTCCAGGCAACCGGGAGGGGGTTGCAAGACGAAACAGGAGGAGGAGACGTAGCTGGAAAGCACCTCCCCTTCGACCTCGTTGGGACCTTGGTTTCGTCGCAGGAACCGGGCCAGCCTAGGAGAAGAAAGAAAGAAAGGGGGTCTGATTCAAACACCTTTTCTCCTCTTGGCCGTGCAGAAGAAAAGGGAAATCTGCCCCTCACATGATTTGCTGAGTGCAAAAAAAGGGACCCCCTGGTTCCCGCCCACTTCTACTCAAGAGAAATCCACTGAACAGTTGCATTTATATCTCGCTTAAATTCCAATAAGTCTCGGGGAAGCCTGGAAGCAAAGTAGGACGTCGACAACAGGGGTGGGTCCAGGAAGAGCCCATTTCCATCGTCCCCCAACTGGGGACACCCACAAATGTAAAGGCCATCCAAAAAAACCACTACCCCCCAACCACAAACCACTCTGATATCTGGATTGGCTAGCAATCCACTTCCAAATCTAAAATCTACGATAGACCCCCCCTTATCCATGGGATAAGTATCCCCTGATTCACTTATACACGGTCTACAAATATTCAAAGAAAAATCCTATAAATGCATGTTTCTAAAATGGACGGTATCTGAACTGGTAGCAAGATATGATGCTATGTACAGAATTGCTAATATAACAAGGTTCACTATAAACCATATTTTTTAGCATCCGTGGCAGCAGGCTTGAAACCCATCCTCCATGGATATAGGAGTCCTACTATAGTTTTTTTTAATGTTCAATGATGCTGAAGAAACTCCTGTTGCCTGATTTAACAGGTGGACTGCTGCTACTGCTGGAGGCTTCCAGCATTGAAGAGCCACTTGGAATTTGCTGGATGAAGCGTTTCCAGCCCAAAGCCCCTCTACGGAGTGTGCGTTTTTCTCTTGAAATTTGTATGCCCCCAAACCTTATACGCACACATACATAAGAAAAGCAGAAGTGGCTTCTTCCAGGAGCTGAGGCTCTCCAAATGGGGCCTGGGTGCCTAGGATCTGCTGGCAGGGATCTGCAGCATCCCATCTCCAGCAGTAGGGAAGGTGGGGGTTCGCTCCTCCGTTCTCCCCCCCAACCCCACTTTTTGGTCCTCAAGCAGAGGCTGGACTGCCACCAGCTGTCTTTAGCTAGTCCAGGCAGGCCTAGACGGACAAGACATTCGCAGCTGTCTGGAAACCCAGTGCCATAAGTTCTCTTTGCTCCTTCCACAAAATCATGAATCACAGGACTGTAAAGGCCGGAGCGGATGCCAAGAGTAGCTCATCCTCAGCTGAAGCAGGAAATCTGCAGCTCATGCATCCTTGGCAGGTGGTCCTCCAACCTCTGCTTAAAAACCTCCAGTGATGGAGAGACCAATCCCCCCCCAAGGCAGCCCCTTCCATTGCCAAACAGCTCTTATTGCCAAGAAGGTCTTCCTAATGTTCAGTCCAAATCACTTATTTAGTCATTTGAATCCAGAGTCCCGAGCCCTACCCTCTGGAATTGGGAGGAGACAAACTTGCTCCGTCTTCCATGTGGCAGTTCTTTATATACGTAGCTTTCATGCCACCTCTCCGTCTTCTCTTCAGTGGCAGTAGTGAGGTCCCCAGATGTTCCTGGACTGCCACTCCCAGAAATCCTGGCCAGCACAGCTAGTGGTGAAGGCTTCTGGGAGTTTTAGTCCAAGACCACCTGGGGACCCCAGGTTGGGCAACCACTGGTCTAAGGCTCAACAGGCTCCGTTCTCTCAACTGGCCTTCAGAGGGCTTGGCTTCCATCCTCTTCGTGGCCTCCTAAAATCATGTACCAGCTTCTCAATATTTTTCTTACACTTCCGTAACCCTCTTTCCAGCTCGCTCAGCCCCTGCGATGGGTCCATAATTAGGAGACCCTCGTCACTCACCGGCGGGTACAGTTGCAGTGGAAGAGCGTACGGGAATCCGTGTTGTGCAGCTGGTATTTGACCTCGTGGGGCGCAATCCTGTACGGGCACTGATCCAGGCGTCGGTAGCAGCTGCAGCTCTGGGACGGAGCTGGAGAGAAAAACCAGCAGGGGAGAGGAGGATGCTGAATTTGGGGATTGCAACAGGAGTCAAACACCCGCCTTGGCCACACTGGACTGTCCATCTCCTCTGGTCTTGGAAGCGAAACACCCCAACTGGAACATAACTATATTGCAGGTGGCTGGAAGTGTACCTCTGGCTTTGAAAAATACGTATTATATAAAAGGGGAATCACGGTGCTTGGAAGTTTAAGAGAGCAGTTAGACAAAACTCTCTTGCTGCAGAATTGAGGTTTGTGTGTGTGTGTGTGCAGAGAAACCACGAAAGCAGGTTTGGGGGTTGTGTCCCATCTGCCACTGCTCTCTCAGCACCTTTGGAAAGACTGGTGGTGGGATGTCATTTCTCCCGTTTGTCCTGAAACAGAGGTACACTGCTTCTGTGGAGGGAGGCTCCATTTTGGCAACACAGGCACCATAGCCAGGGGTGGTGGTGTAGCTATGGAAGTTCCTGGGGGACCTCTTTCAGCCCGACCTACCTCACAGGCTTGTCGTGAGGACAGGAAGAGGGAAGCTGCGTATGTTGCCTTGAGCTCACAAGGTGGGAGTCATCTGGTGACTCCAGTTCCAGAGGTGCCAGGAATCCACCCCAGGTTTTCCCAGGAGTTGTCCAAGGTACTGAACCAATGGGTGGGAATGGATTCAGCACTCTGGACAGCAGCTGAAAAGTTTCCCCCTTATCAATTCCTTGAAATTCTTCAATTCCCTTCTAATGCCACCTTGTTGCATCCAGTTCTGCCAGGTGGCTAGGATTTGTGCAAAGGAGAGCTTACTTTTGGCAAACAAAGATCCTTTACTGGATCTTGAACCCTGGGAGACCCCGAGTTCCAATCCTGAGACAGACTCAAGATTTCCACCCCTTAGTCAGTCCCCAACGAAACGGGTGCCCAGAAACCACCCACGCACCTGAACTGCTGGAGGTAACAGCATCTCCATGCCCTCCAGCACCAGAGACAGGCTTCCCTTTCTGCCCCACGTCCTTGGGAAGCCCAGAAACATCTGTGTGGGTTTGCTGGACGTTCTGGGGATCCGTGGGGAGACCCACACCCGTCTTCCACAGGCCAGGTTCTGACGTGCCTTCAAGGGTGGGTCGCAGTGGTGGTAGAGTCCCTGTCCATCTAGGGGTGGGTCCCGAGCTTGAGGCCACGGGGGGCCACGTGACAAGATCTGACTCCAAGACCGGGGTCGGGGCAGCAACAGAACCCCACGGCCCAGAAGGTTCCGGATGCAGACCACCGGGCGCCTCCGTGGCCTTTGATCTGAAGCGCTTCCGGTTCTTTCGGTTCTTCCGATGGCGCTTCCGGCCCTTTCCCTTGCGCTTTCTGGGCCGGGCCGGTGTTGTGGCTGGGCCGGGTCCTTCCGTCGACAACAAGAGGGGCTGGTAGTGAGCCTGCGAAACTAGGTGAGCCAAAGGCATGAGGCCGTACGCCTTACACCTAGGAAGGGGAGGAAGAAGACCAGCCGGTCATCCACAGGATTGGGGCCTCCCCGTAGCCTTGAGGTAGGGGCTAATTTCAAATTAACAAGAGGCGTTCTGTGCATCTGCCTATCCATCATCAAGTCACTATCTATTGATCAATCATGAATTCATTATTTATTTATCTATCAACTCATTCTATCCATCCATCTATCATGAATTAATTATCTATAATCAACTCAGTCTGTCTGTCTGTCTGTCTGTCTATCTGTCTATCTGTCTGTCTATCTATCTATCTATCTATCTATCTATCTATCTATCTATCTATCTATCTATCTAATTTAATCTATCTATCTATCTATCTATCTATCTATCTATCTATCTATCTATCTATCTAATTTAATCTATCTATCTATCTATCTATCTATCTATCTATCTATCTATCTATCTATCTATCTATCTGTCTGTCTGTCTGTCTGTCTGTCTGTCCGTCCGTCCGTCCGTCCGTCCGTCCGTCCGTCCGTCCGTCCGTCCGTCCGTCCGTCCGTCTGTGGCTGGAACTCCTTATCTACCTTCCTATCAGTCATCAATTGATAATTTCTCTATGTGGACTTCATTATTTACCATCCATCCATTCTCTCTCTCTGTCTCTCTACCGACCGACTCTCTATCTCTCCAGCTCTCTCTCTCTCTCTCTAACAGGATGCAACCCCCTCCCAAACAGCAACAAAGCAAAAACAAGCCCCGTAGGTGGTGCGCAAAGCCGTCGTCTCCCTCTCCCCCCTCCTGCCCCCCCTGGGGGGGCGCCCGGCCACTCACCCGCCCCACCAGTGCCACTCCAGACACTCTTCGCTCTCCTCCAGGACGAAGCAGGGCACCTCCAGCAGGTTGAAGAAGCTGATCCCGATGAAGTTGGAGATGGGGTCGTTGAGGTCCCTCAGGCACTGCCGGAACCTGTCAAGGGAGACGGACCTGTCACAACGGCGGGGGGGGGGGGGAGGAGAGCCGCTGGGGACCTGCACCCCTTGCGCCCAGTCTTGGACGGATCGTTTTCCAGCCAAACGGGTTTTTCTGCCCTTCCCAGCCCGGCCCCCTCCAGTGAGCGCAGCCCACGCAGAGGCTGGGAAGTGCTGGCACGAACCACCAGTTTTTTTGGGGGGGGGGGGGTCTCTGCCCATCTCTAAGGGAACTGAATCATCCCAGCATCATCCCACAAGCAGAGGTGATGGTTCAAAGGCTCTCCACCCGCGAGCGGTCTTCACCAGCCCATTGATTATGGATCGTTCCCAACCTGGCTGGTGCCACATCTTGACTGGATTACTAACGAGGCAAGGTTTTTGAGACCCACCCCCTCCAAAGCCCCCCCCAGAAACAACCTCAACCAGCCTCCAAAGCTGGCCAGGGGCAGCCCCGCAGGGAGAACCTTATGCACTGGAACCGACCAACCTTCACAATCACTGATCTCCAGATCCTGTTGCACTACAAACCCCATTATCCTTGACCAGGCTCCCCGCTTGGGGGGTGGGGGTGATGGAAATTGCAGTCAAACCTTCCCCCAGGGTGCGAGCGGTGAGAGGATCAACAAGCCCACCATCCCTGGCCAACGGCCATGAAGAGAAGGATGGGCCGTGTTGTCCAAGGCCAGCGGCTACTAAAGAGCCATAAAGTATGGGAAGGTCGCCCTGCCCGAATACTCACCGCTCATCGCAGTCGCAGTGGGAGATGGTGTGGAGGCGATAATTCCGCATCCCATACTTGTAACCCAGGGCAGCGATCTGAGCCTCGCAGAGGTCATGTTCCCGGCAGCAGACATCCGGGCCTTGGAAAACCCCTGCAAACAAGAGAGACAGGATCAGACCCATGGGGGGGGGGGGAGAAGGGAAACTTGGAAGGTCCAGGGGCCAGTTTCACTTTCTTGAGTCCCATCATAGGCTGCATCGCCTCCAAGAAAATGGGTGAGTCTTGCGTTTCTTTGTCACAACGAGAAAGTCACTTTCTATAGAAATAAAAAAGGAAGATGCCCCCCCAAACCTCTCAGAAAAAGGCTTCCCCCCCCCCAACGGAAACCAAACCCTAGACTTTGCTTCCAAGCAGAACTGTAGCCATCAACTGCTTTGAGGAATGAAAAAAAAAGGCATTTTTTAAATGGGGATTCTGACCAGGGGGAAAACTCTGCAGGGCTGATGTTCTGCAACAGTAGCAGCTCCACTGCTGCCCCCTACAGGTGATGGAGAGAGTTTGCAAAAGGAGATTTCTCCGCTCCCTGCTAAGCAGTGGGTGCAGCAACCTCTGGACGCAGAAGCCCGCCAAAGGTGGTTCCCCCCTATTTTAAGGGAAAGGGGGTGCACCTTGTTTGTTCTCCGGGGGAGGGGGCTTCAGGTGAGGGTGACCTGAAGGAGGAGATGATGGTCCCCCTTTATCCCTTCAGCTAGAAGGTTCTGGCTGTTGTAAGCACACAGACAGCACGGGAGAATCGCCTCCCTGGATGAGACCCAAAGGCGCCCAGCAGCCAGCCTCTGCCAGCTATCAGGCAAAACCCCGTGGGAAGCTTCTGAACAGGGCTGGCCCCTTGTTCTTTACCTGGCCACTGTTGCCAGCCCAAGATAGACTGCCTCTGCATAGGGAGGTTCTGTTTACCCCTCCGTCTCAGCTGAACTACGGTCTGTTAAACGGGCCTGATCCTTTTTCAAAGCTATCTAGGTGATCCCCCAACCACCCAGGGGTTCCTAAACTTGGGTAAACTCTGGTCTTCTTAAGACTGCAATTCCCAGAAGCCTTCACCACCCGCTGTGCTGGGCAGGATTTCTGGGAGTTGCAGTCCAGGGACACCATAGTTGAGAAGCACTGCCAATCATCACTTCTGGTGGCCATGAGTTCTGTAGGTGGACCACTCCTCATGCTTGCCGACCCTTCCCAGATGTCTACTTCAAAGACTCCTCTTTTGCTTTACCTCTGCAAATACTGTATATGCAGAAACTGCTAGATCCCCCTGATATTTTTAAAAGGAAAGGGTGGCTCTCCTGGAGATCCCGCCTCAAGCCTTAACCCCGTTGGCTGCTCCCCTCCCCCAATAATACAGCAGGGCCACGGTATCTGCAGGGGAATCGGTTCCAAGTCCCCCCCCCCCCGCGGATGCTGAAAAAACGCGGATGTATCGAGACGCTATCCATGCGTGCTCTCAGGATCCGTCTAGTCGCCCGTTCTGATCAATGCACGCTGGAAACAGGTACGGATAAGTATTCCTGGCGCTTTTAATTTAATATTTAGTATCTGGAGCCCTCGGATAAGTGACTCAGCGGATAGCCATCCCGCGGATGGAAGGGTCCTACTAGCGGCTGAGAGTTTCTTTTTTGTTTTAATGTACAGTACATGCTCCTCTACATGCTCGCGTGCTTTTCTCTGCCCTGCGCCGGCCAGGACTCCGGCGTCAAGGTCGTTTTTCCGCGTGGCTCGGCCCGGCTTCCGTCCCTTCCTCGACGGCGGGCCAACGAGGCTCCAAGCCGCCCTCCCCCCCCCCTCCGACGCGACCCGTCTCACCTACCGAGCTCCGAAGCGTTGGCCGCCGAGTCTCCGGCGCCGCACCAAAGCGTCCCGGGCATGGTCCAGCCGCGCCGGACCCGCGGGCGCCCCTTCGGCTCCATCCTTCCCTGGGGCGCCGGGGGGCCAAGCGTCCCTTGGGGGGGCTCTTCCTCCTCCTCCTCCGGAGGAGGATGCTGGGCTCCCGTGCAGACACCCTTGCGCGCCTCCAGCGCCTCCAGCCACCGCGCCAGCTCCGGCCCCCCGACGGCGCGTCCCAGCCCGGGGCTCCCGGCCGCCGCGCACCAGCCCCGGTACCAGGGGATCGCCGTCCCCTCGGTGCGCCAAGCGCAGGCCAGGAGCCGCCCGCGCGGGTCCCAAACGCTCTGCACCAGGGCCGGCGGCCGCCCGTCGGGGCGCCTCCAGAGGAAGCTCAACCACCGGGCGCCGCCGGGCGCCGTGGCCACCGTCGGGCAGGAGGTGGTGGCCGGGCTCCACCAGCCCCTCGCCCCGCCGCCGGGCTCCGGCACAGCCAGGGCGGCCACCAGCCAAGGCGGCAGCAGCAGGAAGAGGAGGAGGAGCCGCGCCGACTCCACCATGCCAGCAGCCGCGGAGCGAAGGACGGGCGGGCGCCGAATGAATGGAGCGCTCGCGCTCCCGGCCGCGCTCTTTACCCGGGAAGGGCCCGGCCCCGACGGCGCCCCGGGATTGGGCGGCTGGGCGGCACGCCCCCCCCTCAGCCCCGCCCCGCCCCGCCCCAGCCGCCGGCTCCAGCGCAGCGGCCCGTAGAAGCACACCAAGCGCGGCAGGGCTGGGCGTGGGAACGACGCCCCCGCGAGGTAGCCTTGGCCCTTCCCAAGGGCCCGGAGGGGGCTTGTGTCGGAGGTTCCGCCTCTGCCTCCCGGGCCCTCGGACGTCCTCCGCAGCTGGCTTGGTCGGTGGATCGGGCCCCACTGCCTCCAGCCGGTGGGCGCCTCTTGGCCAATCACGGGCAACCTCCCCCCTTTTTATAAAGAGATGACACCTCCCATCATGCTTCTGCGCTCTAGTCGGGGCTTTGTAGTCACCCACCTCAAAGGCGCCTTCTCCAGCCTCTGGGCTTCACGCAGTACTTGCAAGGAGGGCTCGGGGGAGGGGGGGGCGCACCACAGACCTCCTTCTGCCCCTTTTCATGGAGGCTCCCTTCTTTGCCATCAGAACCACCAGCATGGCTGTCTGGGAGCAGATCTAAGGCCCACATGGTTTGCGCCTCCCATCCTTCCAGGTTATTCATAAGATGTACAAGGCCATCCATCACCTGTGCCCAGTACTCAGAGGTAGACTGCACCTGGCCATGAAGGTTCTGCTCCTTTCTACCATGGTTAATAAATGCAGCCATGGCCCTATCCTACCTGAGCAGCTGTTTCCATAGGTTTGTGTGTGTGTGTGTGTGTGTGTGTGTAATGTTTATCAAATATACTTACATGCCTCTGTAGATAATGCATGCATGCGTATGTAGGTGTACATAAAACTGTGTGCAAGAGACATAAAATGCTTTCTCCCCTTCCAAACTTCAGACTCTGAAGTCAGCTTTGCTTGAAAGACCCAGAGAGTCACTTGGCTTTCCACCCCTGTGCTAATTCCGCAATTAGATGAATTTGCATATTACCTAACCCTAAAAGGAGCTCCTTTCCTCAGCCTTCTTAAACGGGGAAAGGGCTGAAAGGGAGCAGGAAGGGAGGAGGCAATGGGTCTCCACAGGTGCTCTTGGGGTGTGTGTGGCAGAAGGGCTCCCCAGGTGCCGGGGAGGCGAAAAGGTCCCTGCTCCAGAGGGTCCCCATCCTGCTCCAATGCCTAGCACAGGGCCTCTGAATCTGCCGCTTTTCTCCTTCCCCTTGGCCCAAAAGAGGCCAGGGGTGACTCACCTGCATCATCCGATGGTGATGCTCGGGGAAAGGACCGCCCAGAAAAGGTGAGTCAGGAGCTGGAAGAACAGGTGAAGAAAGAAAAAAAGAGGGAGGGAGGGAGAGAGAGAGAGAGAGCGCCTGCCCTTCCAAATCAGCGCCAACTGTTTCTCCAGAAATCCTACTCCAGAGAAGAGGGACGACAGGACAGAAGACTTTGGAATGTTGACGGCAATTGTATTTTTGGACCCCAAACATCTCTATTTCTGGGGGATGGCCGAGGAAGGTCAGTTCTGGCCGGTGGAGGCTGGTCCCTTACGGCCGCGAGGGCACTGCCCGTCTGAGGCGAAGGGCACTCGTGGGCAAACCCACCTCTGCTTCCTTTCCATCCACACTCAGGGAGGTTGGCAGGTCTTTGGGTCCCGAGTTCGAGTCTTTTGGTGCCAAGTCCCGAGTCCCAACTTTGAGTCCCTATTAAAAAGAAGCTCCCCCCCCTTGAAAAAAAGGTACGGGTAGGTGATTTCCAAGATGCGAATTGAATCTGAGGAATTAAAAAAAATGAACTGAGTCCAGTTGCCAGTGTGACTTGACGACGGGTCCCATGAGCTGAGTCCGCTCCCTGCTCATGCAGGTGTGAATGCCACCTTGTCTGTGTCTGCTGCTCTTTCTCTCTCTGTGTATGGATACCCCGTTTCTGCCCTGCCCTCTGCCAACCTTGGTCTCCGTCCACGTTCCTTCCACCCTGCCAACCACAGTGGGCACCAGCTGTTGTGGGTGCCTGCGTCGGGAGATTGGCAAGACCGTCACGATGAGAACATTTACGCTTTTTCAAGAAAAAGGGACGAAGGCTCAAAGGGTCACCATCTAATTTTCCTCAAATTCATCAGCAGATGTGTTTAAAAAAACCCTAAAACCTCAATCACAGAGCAGTTCTCCAACCGCTTCCAATTTATCTGGGTCGCACCCAAGTCAGAGGTCCTGCGCCTTGGGTCCCCAGATGTTCTTGGACTACAACTCCCAGAAATCCTGGCCAGCACGGCTGCGGGTGAAGGCTTCTGGGAGTTTACGTCCAAGAATATCTGGGGACCCAAAATTGGGAACCACTGCTAGAAGGTGAAAGGCAAATCGCATTCTAAAAACAGCCGAGTAATATAGTTTAATTCTTCCTAAGCCATGAATGAACTTCTCCTTCCAGGGTTACATGCAGTGGCTTCCCTTCTCGGCTGCTGTCCTCATACACCTAAGGTTCTTCTTTTTATTTCCGACAAATTCAGTGGCCACCCTTGCTCAATGATTTACTAAGACAACCACAGTGTCCACACTTGGGAAGCCAAGCCTGCATTTTATATCAAACATAGTATATTGGGTAGTTGCTCATGAATCTACACTTGATCAAATATTTATTCTCAGCGATTCACCTCTAGATTCAGCTGCCCTCTAAATTTTCAGGGCAAAGCCCTATTTTCTCCACCCGAATTATGGCCCTGGAAAAGTTTTTTTTATTTATCCGGCTCTTTGTTTATATTGTGGCTACCCAGTTGTTTCTACCTTCTCTGTCCCCGCAGGGAAAGCTGCTCTGTGTTCAAATGCTTGGTGATGTGGCGCTTTTGGGTGATAAGAGGCTGATAACAGTTATCAGCCTTGGCGTGGTTTGTGTTGGCTGGAAAGAGTTGTGTGAACCTCGGGTGACTCTCGGATGTTAGTGGCAGGGCTGTAGAATGGTTTATCAAGACGGCCAATATATATCTTTTAATCTGGCGCTGAATCAAGAGATGGAATAATTTCCCCCCATCACATGTCAAGTTTTCCGTGTTTATTAAATTTATTGTGTGCAGCAGCTTTTTAGCTGATGTGCACCACCGTTACCGATTTTCTAACCATGCATAATAAAAACTTGGGAGGAGGTTATAATAATAATAATCTGAGAACTGCGCAGGTGGAAGGGATCCTATGGATCGCCAAGTTCAGACGCTGCCAAGGAGATACCGTGGAGAAATAAACTCCCAATCAGATTAGCTAAATCACTGAGCTATCTGGCAGGCTTGGAGGGGTCTGTGTTTTCCTGTACCCATGCCAGCCAGGAAAAAATGCTACGCTTGTTAAATTTTTGCCTGCTGCGTCTGTACACTTGTCCTATTCACCTTTGGCTAACTGTGTTTGTCTATTTTCTCCAGCGGGATGTGATTTCTATCTTGATCTGAAAGCGAGCCACCACACGACGGCGAAGCCTCTAGTCCAGGGGCAGGAATGGCCTTCCAGAACTTTTTCGAACTGCAAAATAACTCGTATTGCGCTTTGACGAGAGCTGTAGGTCAATGTTCAGAGTCTGACTATGCAACACTGAGGTCTTCTCTCTCTCTCTCTTTAGAGTCTTCTAGGGTCTCACCCAGGTTTCCCTCGGCTCTCTGAGGCATCTGGGCACTTCAGGACTGGAAACCGAGTCGTAGATGGCAGATCCGGGCATGTTTCGCCTTGAGAAAAAAGGACGGAGAGGAGATAGAATAGCACTTTTCGAAGATTTGAAAGAGAGCGGAGGGTAGAACCTGTTCTTGATCATGCCAGAGTGCAGGGCACGTCAGAATGGGCTCAAGCAACAGGAAGCCAGATTTCTGCTGAATATCAGGAAAAAAGTCTTAACTGTTAGAGCAGTACGATGAGGGAACCTGTGGCCTCGGGAGGTGGGGAGCGCTCCCAGCGCTGGTGGCCATCCAGAGAGAATGAGGCAATGACCTCTCAACACATCCGGATCTGTTTTGATACGGATTCCTGCACGGATCAGGGGTCTGGACTCGGTGGCCCCTCCCCACTCCTTGATACTGTTCTACGATTTGGGATTCTGAGAATCTAGAATTTTTGTCCTTCAAGCATGGCCTGCCCTGGGGTACCCATGGCGATGCCCAGCGCAGAAGGCCAACGGGTAAACCAAAGAGACAAGGAACTTACTTGAAGAAAATAGATTCCAATGAAAAGATTCCGGGGTGTGTGTGTTTCTGAGCCCTGAAATAAATCCCTGTTTTTTCTTCTCTGGGAGATGCCCACTTTGTAAACCCGAGGTCCCCCTTTCACTGAGGGCTTATCTCTCCCTGGGCCTCTCTCGTTATGCCAGCTGATGCTCACACACCCATCTCTTGTCTGCACACCAAGCCAATGCACACCTCGCCTCCCTCCTGCGTGCCAATCTGTTCCTCTCAAAACCTGTCTGTGCCAGCCGACCCACTTATGTCATCTCTCCAGATCTGCCAGACAAGCTGCAAAAGATTTTGTCTCCGGTGTGTGGCGCCAGGCAACACCTCCCCCCACGCCTGTCTTCCTCCTCAATCTTCGCCAAGAAACAGGTGCCCGGATTGCGATGCTGCTTACCCAACTGACACATCCACCCCGTGCCCTTCCCAGGCACAGTTCCACATCACGGTGGGTCTGCTGCCCCACACATCCAGAGTCTCCTTCCGTGTCAGTCAATGCTTTAAACAGGTGGCACGAGGTGGGGGGAAGGCATAGCACAGCAAAGCAAAGCACAGCGCAGCAAAACAAAGCACAGCACAGCACAGCAAAGCGCAGCACAGCACAGCAAAGCGCAGCAAAGCAAAGCGCAGCAAAGCAGAGCACAGCAAAGCAGAGCACAGCAAAGCGTAGCGCAGCAAAGCATAGCACAGCAAAGCAAAGCGCAGCAAAGCACAGCACAGCAAAGCGCAGCAAAGCACAGCAAAGCACAGTAAAACAAAGCATGCCGCTTATCTTAGACCTGCAGAGCTGGAAGGGACCCTCTGAATCACTGAGTCCAGACCCTGCCAGGGAGTCACAGTCGGAAATCGAACTCCCAACCTCTGGCTCCACAGCTTGAGACCTCACCCACTGAGCTATCCAGCTGTCTTTATACCACCTCAGAGTGATTAATGCACTCTCTGGGTGCTTCACAGTTCAGTTATGCAGGCTTACCAGGACTTGAATTGCAGGACTCAAATTTGATTTGGTTCCCCCCCCCCCCATGACTTGGACTCAACTTATGACTCGGAACCTACCTGCCCCTCCTTTTTTTCTGGGGGAAAAAGCTTGTTTTTAATAGGGGCTCAGACTCGGGACTGGGACCCCAAGACTTGGCCGACATCCCTGCTGGGTCACTCCGTTTGCCGACCTTGGAAGGATGGAGCCGGCGACCTGAACTCTTTGGGATTGAACTCAGGTTGTGAGCAGAGTCTCAACTGCAGGACTGCAGTCTAACCCCTGAGCCATTCATGTCCTCATTTCTCTCTCCACTAGCTAAGCCAGAAACCCCACCCATCCCCATTCACCCCCATATTTCTGTTTTTCTGGGGCTACCCCATCTGTCTCTCAAATGCAGCTCCACCGTTGCCTGTCTTGCCCCCTCACCTTGGTTGTCTATTTGGTCCTCCCTCTGCCGTGGCCTCGTCCATTTCTGCATCATCTCCCCACGAGCCCCTCGGCTTTTCTCATCACACAGGGATGCCTCTGATACAGATCAGCAGGAATGTAGGGTTGGGTTTAGGGAAATTTACCCCTGGGTGCGCCAGGCAGTTCTACACACCCAGTGGAATTCTGGAGGTTGTCGTCTGCTGACTTCTGCAGCTCCTGCAGTTTGTGTTATGGATAATGGGCTCATTTCATCACAATTCTCGAAATTTTGGATTAGCCGGGACTGTGACATCATCATCCTTGTTGGGAGAAATGCGGCATAGAAATAAAACCCATCCTCCTCATCATTGTCTAAATGCTGCAGAGCTGGGAGAGATCATTGAGTCCCGGCTTCTGTCAAGGAGCCACACTGGGGAATCGAACTCCCAGCTCCTGCCTCCATCGCCACCCTCTACCATCCCTCTTGTTCATTCATTGCATAGCTGTTATCCTGAGAGTAGCTGGAGCCGAAATAGGGTTTTTTTCCCCCCAGAAAAGTATTTCAGGGCGGTTTGGTCTTGAAAAGGCAATCAAAAGCCATTAGCTTTACAAAAGACCGAGTCATCGGTTGTCCTGCTCTCCTACAGGGAGGTTGCCACATGCGTTACACAAGAGGTGGACTTCCTTTCTTTAGGAGGGGGCCCTGCCCTCCACCCTTCTTTGAGACCATAGACTGGGCAAGGTGGTGCCACAATGAGGAGGCAAGCCATCGGCTTCCAGCTTTGCGGCTGAGGCTGAAGGGGGATTACATTTGATCCCCTTTGAGATTTGGCAAGACAAACTTGTCCTGGCTACACAAATTGATTTGTGGGGGAGCGTTTCTTCCCATGCCTAGTAGTGGAGCGGCCCCTTGTTTTCCTCTTGCAGTGTTTCTCTACATTTGTTTGTTTATTTATTTAAAATCTTTTTACCCCACCTTTTTTTTTTAAAGAAAGAGACCCAAGGCAGCTTACATTCTTGAAAGGCACTGTTTAAAGCTGAAAACAGTAAGAATTCAAATATATTAAAAAAGGATCAAACGGATGCCATACTGAAAGACGGTCCACAAACCAACACCAAAAGCACATTCAAAGCAGTAAAGGCACAACAATGCAATTAAAAAAAAAATCCCACTCAGGCAGCCACTCATTCAGAGAAAGCCTGCTGGAAGAGAGAGGTCTTATTTGCCTGCTTGTAGAAGGACAGCCAAGACGGGGCCAGTCCGGCGTCCAGTGGGAGGGAGTTCCAGAGTCTAAAAGAGCAGCCACAGAGAAGGCCCTCTCCCAAGTGCACTTGTGGGGGGGGGGGCGAGAGAAAGGCCTCTGTGGAAGATCTTAATGCTTAGGCAGGCTCATAGAAGGAGATGCCGTCTTTTCGACAGCTTGGACCTAAGCCGTTTAGGGCTTTACTGGTTACAACCAACACTTTGAATTCTGCCAGGAAATGGATCGGCTGCCAGTGGAGCTGCTGTAATGGCGTGTGTGTGTGTGTGTGTGCATGTGTGCATGCGCACAACATGCAGGGAAATGCGCTCCAGCCCGACCCCATTCTGTGCACAAACTGAACCTTTTGGGTCCAACTATTGGGCATCTACTTTTTTGAGTCCCTGTCAGATGGAAAGCTCTCTTTAAGGGAGGTTGCTCCGGGTAATGCAATGCTTTCTGGTGTGATCGCACGTGCACCTTTCCAACCATCTGATTGCACCCCAAGTCAGCCAGCGAGCCAGAGGGAACCGGATCGGATCCTTGGAGTCTCGGAAGATGCCGTCGACCTGGATTTCCTGTCCTTCCTTCCTTCCTGCTCGGTCCTCCTCGGACTGTTTTGGGTTGCCAGTTTTGGAAGAAGACGTTCTGCACTTTTATCAGCCTCGGCTTCTCTCCCAAGCATCCTGACACACACACACACACCCTTCCCTCTCTCCATGACCTTGTTTTGTTCCTCTGGAACCTTGTTTTGTTCCTCCCTGACCTTGCTGGCCTTCTCTGTTCGTCATCCGGTTGCGATAGGACAGGGAGCGAAACAAACCAAATTCCTGGCTCTAGCCCGCAAAATGTCACTTTCCTGGATCCCACATCTTGCCAGAATCCAGGGATTCTGGGGGTGGCTGTAGAAAAAAGAGAGCAATTTTTAAAAACTCCATCCCTGCCACTGATGGAGACCTCCTGACAACCCTCTCCGTGTGGAGCAAATATTTGCCGAATCCTTTTGTACAGAACTTGCCTTCTTCTGTAGGCATCGAGAGTCTGTAAGGAGTGGATAATATGATTTGACTTCATGTTTAAGTGGGCTATGCCTGCTGGAAAAAAACAACAACTAACCGTTTTGATCTTGATCCCGAGGGTGTAATTCTTTGAGAACCTTGGACAATACAATAGGAACCTTGTAGTCTGTTATTTCCCCCCCTCTCCTCCATCATCCTGGCCTTCGTAAAGATTAATTCTCTGCCAGATTGGAGGGAGACCTTCCAGCGCCTCAGTTCCAAGATTATTATCATTGGTTGTTGTAGGTTTTTCGGGCCATTTGGCCGTGTTCTGAGGGTTTTTCTTCCTAACGTTTCGCCAGTCTCTGTGGCCGGCATCTTCAGAGGATGCACAAACAGCACCAGAGCACATACAGAGTTCTGACTCCTGTCCTCTGAAGATGCCGGCCACAGAGACGGGCGAAACGTTAGGAAGAACAACCTCCAAAACATGGCCAGACAGCCCAAAAACCTATAACAACCTGGCCGTGAAAGCCTTCAAGAATACATTATTATTATTATTTGATTTAAGCCGCTCTGGATGCATTTATAGCACACAGCCATCCATCTAAGGCTGGCCACTAGTCCGGAGAGCGACCTGTGGGGTGAAGCAAAATGTCTGGTGTGGGAAGTAAAGAACCCAACCATCACTGATACAGAGGAAACCTGGTTTGTGGCGCACCATGTTCTGTGTGGCGTCCTCTGTGTCCAGCTTGACTCAAGTGGCGAACTCCCTGGCCAGCTTCCTTTCTTCCAAGAGTGTGTCGGAGGTGCATTTAGTACCAGTCGCCCTCTGGAGAAGAAGGGACACGAATCCTCTACAGAGGCGTTCTTTGGAAACGGCACTCCGTGATGGATTGCAGCGTCAACGGCCTGGGATGCCCACCGAAGGGCGGAGGGCGAGGGTCACAACAAGGGAAACTGAGGACTCAGCCAGTTTCCTACCTATCCCTTGCAGTTTGTACCTTCCTGGTGGGTGGGAGAAATGTTGGGGGGGGGCATGCCGTATGCAAAACCAGCCATGCAATCATAGCCCCACCTTAGTCCACAAAGTCCAGAACTGAAACATTGCCAGTGTGTGGTTTCCTTCCCTTTGTCTGATGGCCTCAACAAAGCTATCTTATGGACTGCCTCTCCCTTTATGAGCCTGCCCAAGAGTTAAGATCGTCAAGAGAGGTCTTCCTCTCGGTCCCATCATCCTCACAAATGCATTTGGTGGGGACACAAGTGAGGGCCTTCTCCGTGGCTGCTCCCAGAGACTCTGGAACTCCCTCCCACTGGAGGCCAGCCTGGCCCCCTCTTGGCTGTCTTTCCGCAACCTCCCTCTTCAGGCAAGCTTTCCCTTAATTGACTGGCTGCCCGAGAGGGGTTTTTAAAGGGACGGTTGTGCTTTCTTGCTTTGAATGTGTTCTTTTAAAATATTTGCATAGGTAACCATTTTAAGCATGGTCTTCTAACAGTGTAAGCCACCTTGGTTCCTTTTAAAAGAGAAAGGCAGGTTAAAAAATATTTTAAACAAAATAAGCAATCAATATTTATAAGTAAATGAACCTGCAATTGTTATTGATGGACGAGGAATGCAGACCTGTGATCAGAACATCTCTCTTCTGGGGGATACTGAGCCAGTAGTGGGCTTGAACTATAAACTTTGTTGGGAGGCATCATCCCCCCCCTTCTGCCTTCAAGGCAGGTGGCTCTCTCCTGCCCCACCTTTTAGCTGGAGCGAGGAAAGATGCTCAGGTCCAATTTAGCTTTGCGCCTTGCACAAGGGTACCCATAGAAGTCACAGTTTGCTGAGGGTGCCCTTATCAGCCATCCCCGGGTGCATTATCACCATCGGAGGCCCGCGATCATCGTTTCCCTCTCCGGTGGCAGACGGAAGCCACCGAGCAGTGGCAGAAGCGAGTCCAGAGTCCGTCCACCGGCTGGTGATATGGCTATCAAGGTCTGTCCCTTTTCCTCGCCTGAGGCATCACAAAGGTTCCCCCCAGGTGCCATGTCACTGGCGGCCAGGTGGAAGGGACTCACCTTGACCGCGATCAGGCCTTCTTCTGGGAGAGGAGGGGAAACGATAAAAAAGAGGCTGGCCAGCGTTCCTGAGATGTGTGTTTGTAAACACAAGAAAACGCTGAGACGGGAAAGGCTACCTTTAAGAAATACATTTCCCAGAATCCCCCATCTGATTATTCTGGGGGTTGTCGTTCAAACAGTTAACATCCCCCCCCACCTCTTGTAAATTATTATTCTTATTTAAAACATTTCTACTCTGTTTCTCTCTTTAAGAAAGACCCAAAGCAGCTTACACATCATTGAAAGATGATATTTAAAGCGAAGAGTATAAAGGAGGCAGGGTGCATCATTAAGAGCTTTAAACATTAAAGCTGAAACAATAAGGACACAAATATTTAAAAGGAACAAACAAATGCTGCTTTGAGAAAGGGTTAACAAAAGCAATACTAAAAAGCATTCAAACCAACAAGGCACCGCAATCCATTAAAAAAAAACCCCAATCAGGCATTAAGAGAAAGCTTGCCAGAAGAGAAAGGTCTTGGCCTGCTTGTGGAAGGACAGCCGAGACGGGGCCAGGCTGGCTTCCAGTGGGAGGGAGTTCCAGAGTCTTTGGGAGCAGCCACGGAGAAGGCTCTCCTCTCCGGTGTCCCCATCAGATGCACTTTAAAATCTTGCACTGGCCTGGAATCCTCACCCAGCGGGTTGGCACTCCAACCTAGCAGGGACTCTGCCATCTTTAACTGTTAGGACAGGATATGTGGCAGTCCAACAGGTATAGCATTCTGTCTCGGGGACATCTCAAAGGCCAGGATAAAGTTGCATTGGTTGAATCTGGGCCCCTTGGGCAAAATGTCTTTGCCTGGTGAAGCAGAAAACTGACTTCTGCAGGGAAGCAGCGGGCAGCAGCCTTCCTTCGATACCGACCTGGGTTTTTTCATGCTCAGTGGTTTCTCAGATCCATAAATCAGAGCTTGGCAAATTACTTTTAAGAAGTAATTAGTTACCATTATAGTTTCGAGGCTTCCCCCTAAGTAATTGGACTTGTTAGTTTTGGAATTAAAAAGAACAACACATGGACTTCTCGTTTTCACATTTCTTTGATGTGAGAAAGGTAGTTAGTTCGTAAAGCAAAAAAGCAAATTGTGCAGCTTATATCCTTCCCCATAGTGCTTAATGCACTCTCTGGGCAGTTTTCAATGTAGTTACGGAAGCAACACTTTGCCCCCCACCAATGAGCTGAGACCTCGGAAGGATGGCAGGTGGAGTCAATCTCGAACCAGTTCTTTGAGCTTATTGGGCCCGAGTTCAGGTTATGAGCAGAGACTTCCCTGCAGTGTTGCAGTTTAACCTCTGTGCCATGGTGCTCTTTGTAGTTACCAAATGTAACTGACTTTTGGTGCAAACATACTTCCCCGGCATCAACGATGCCTTTGCAGCAACATGGATAGCTCAGGGCTCGAGGTCTCTGGCTGCAGAAGCAGAGACGGGGAGTTTGATTCTCCCACTGGGCCTCCTTGATGGGGCTGGACTTGATGACCTCGAGGGTCCCCTTCCAGCTCTGCAGGTCTAAGATCACGATGTTCATTTGCTGCAGTGTATTTTTCTTTCCCAGTTTTGATGCCTATGCGTCTGGGCCTCACTGGCTGCCTGCCTTGGATGCTGTTTTATAGCGCAGAGGTGAAAGATAATTTCCCCTAATAAAATAATCCACGGCCTCCTTCTCTATTACCTTGGCTTTCCCCACAGTGTTGATAAGAAATTGCTATCGGAAGCTTTTCTTAGCAGGGAGCTGAAGAGACGGTCTGAGAATGCCCCGCGGTGGTTGTTTGTAGAGAAGATGCGGCTATCGAACCACGAAGAGCGGAAACTTGTTCAAAAGTTTGCAAAGTTCGGCATGAGTGACTGTCCCCTGACCCAGCTGAGATTGCAGTTTATATAAATCACCCAACCATCATACACTAATCTGTATAAAACTATTTTTGTTATGTGTCACCAAGTCGCCGCCGACTCACAGTGACCCTATGAATGAGCCATCACCAATGCTTTCTGTCCTCAACTGCCCTTTGCAAAAGCCTGTGGCTTCCTTAAAGGTGTCTGTCCATCTCGTATTTGGCCTTCCTCCTTTCCTTCCGCCTTCCGCCTTTCCCAACATCCTTGTCTTTTCCAGACACTCCTCCCTTCTCAGGATGGGCCCAAAGGAGGACAGCCTCAGTTTCAACCTTTTTGCCCTCCAGAGAGAGTTCAGGCTTGATTTGATCCAGGACCCCTTTGTTCATCTTTCTGGCCATCTGGGGTTATCTGCAAAGCTCTCCTCCAGCCCCACATTTTGAACAAATCAATCCCCCCATCAGCTTTCTTTGCAGTCAGCTTTCGCACCCATAGAGGATGATCAGAAACACAAGAGTGTGGATGATGTTGGCCTTGGTCTCTTAGCGATACATCCTTACACTGGATAATCATGAATTCAGAACGGCATATGCTAATTTATATGGTACAGATGCAAAACTAGAAATGATTTTAAAGGATGCAAACAGTATTGCAATGGAGTAGAGAAGAGTCTGGCCAGCTTGCTTGCTGATGCATCCATCAGCCTGCTGCTGCTCCCTGAGGATGATGGACAGTTTCAAAGAGCTGGCTCTTCCTCCTCTGTATATTTCTTATTTTGAAATCAAACATGGACCAGATGGGCCTGAAAGGGGAAGACACTTTCAAATGAAAGACTGTTCTTTGACAGGCCTTTGAAGAGAAGAAGAATAGAACAATAGTGGGTGGAACTAGCATGCCCGGGTCTACCTCACAGGGCTGTTGTCAGCATAGAGAGGGAAGAAGGAAAGCTTTCATCTGTGAGAGAGGATGTAAGCCACATTCTCTCCCCACTTGGCTGATGTCGTATTTCCCGGTCAAATCTGGAAACTGCTGTTGACCCAGTGATGTGTCAGAGGTTGGAAAAGTTACTTTAAAAATTACAAGTGTCAGATTCTGACATCCGGAGCATGTCATTTTAAGACTTGTATTCAAAACATAACATAATGTAGTGTAACATAACGTAACATAACACACACTGCTCCCCTAATCTCTGGTTTTGACTGGGACATCAAGACCTATTAGCTTTACTAAAGACCCGTTCCGGATGGGGATGAAAACTGCAAGCACCGGTTGGGTGCCTGCCTGCATTTTAGGCTCCCTTTGGCATCCAGGCTGCTTTGAGAAAGATCCGGCCTTTTCACTCGGACTTTGCAACACTCCCCATGCATTCCCATTTCTCCTGATGCTTCCTGGCAATGTGGCTTCCGGTGTTCTTGGCCCAGGGTGACAACGAAGGGCCAAGGGAACAGCCGAGGCCGCCCTTGAATCCGGGACTCCTCCGGGGACTCAGCGTTTGGGTTCTCTGCCAATAACAAAATGGCCCAGAAGCTCTCTAGCCTTCAACTTTCCCCAGGATTATTATCACATGGGTGGCAGTCATGTCCCCGTCGGTTTGACAGAGAGGAAAAACCTCTCCTCTCCATGCCGTCTCTTGATGCTGTCTCGTACGGGGAAGGCCTGTTGACGCAATATTTAAAATGGCAGGGCTCCAGCCAGCTGGCGTGATAGGACGGCTGCTTTTTACAGCACGATTGTCCTGCGGCTTTTCGGCTCTCCTTGATCTCTAGCCACACCACAGGGATAGCTGTCCCCTTGGATGCGTGTCTTACGCTTGTAGGAAGGGTCCTCGGCTGCGCGCCCATTTCCTTGCAGCTGCCACTGAGGCTGAGAAGGTAAGGCGGGTGATGGACGGTGCCATTATGAGGAGCTAAGCCCCAGAACAGTGGTTCCTCCCCTTTGGGTCTCCAGATGTTCTTGGACTGCAACTCCCAGAAAGCCAGTTCTGCACAGCTAGTGGTGAAGGCTTCTGGGAGTTGTAGTCCAAGAACATCTGGGAAACCGAGGTCGGGAACCACGGCCCTAGAACAAGCAGTGGTCAGCACAGCTTGGCTTAGAAGTGTGTGGAACGTGAGCTGCCAACATAAAAACTGTCCATGAATGGACAGTGCTGTTGAAGTGGGGGAATAGTGTGTTGCATGCTGTTCGGTTGCTTCCAACGTATGGGGCCCCTGTGTGAGATATTCAAGGAATTGTTTCACATTTCTACTCCCAGTGATTTTTGTGTGTGTGTGTGTGGTTGAGTGCTGATTCAAACCCAGGTCTCCAGAGTCATAACCTGAGGGTGCGACAACGCAGGGAGGGAAAGGTCCGTTCACCTGTTCTGAAGTTGCACCAGGACGTTTGGGTTTCTCTGGCTCTGTCCAAATTAACTGGCCATCTAAGGAGAGGGGGAAATTGATTAAATAGCCTTGTTTGCAGCTTCGTCATGTCATTCTCTGGCAGCCTTGCTGGAGGTGCAGCTGCAGAAGGTGTAAACAAGGACAGAGTGCTGATTTCCTCTTCTCGTTTCCTTTTCTCGTTCTTTCCAAATTTCTTTTCATGTCCAGGTGTTCCAGTATCCTTGAAAACACTCATGTGGAAGTACTACTCAGGCCACGCTTCCTCCACCCTTATCCTCCCACAAAGTATCATCCTGAGGGAGCCACGGCTAGTGGCCAGAATGTCAAGGTAGCCATGAGTCGAAAAAGTTTAGGAACCACTGCCCTAACTGACCTCGGAAGGCCCATCGGGAGACGGGAGACTCCCCTATGGATGTGTCAAGGCTCCTAATGGCCACCTCCAGTCCGAGGGCCTGCTGGTGGGGAAGATGGGTTTTGTAGTTGAGCGTGGCTGGAGAAGGCAACCTTAGCCCATCTCTGGAATGCAACTGGGGGTCTCCTGCAGATCTTTTCCCCGTGGTGACCTTGTCCCCCCCCCCGGCTCAGTAGGGAGCAGGAGCTTTGGATGCAGCGCAGAAGATTAAGCCGAGCCGTGCCAGGCACTGCCGCCTTCCCTGAGAGCTTAACACGTCTCCCTTCTCAGCCTCTATGGAATCCGGGAGGAAAAATCCTTCTCCTTATATCAATTGGAGGGGGGGGGAGACCGGCAGGTCTTCGGATGAACCCCCCCCCTTGCTCAAAACAAGAAGCTCTCTTCTCCGCACCAGCATCGCAGGCTGAGAAGATGGCCAGAAGCTGCTTTTCTTTTTAAATTAAATTCTATTTAAATTCAAAACAATCCACCCCACCTCAAAGCTGGTCCTATGAAGGTTGCACGGAGGTGCAGAAGAAACAAGATAGACTGGGG